>NC_090933.1:743332491-743651148 GCF_040938575.1 Ambystoma mexicanum
TCCCCGCTTGAAGGTGTTCACATAGCAACCCCACTGTGCCTTCAGTTGGAGAGAGAAAGCCCGGGCATTGTGTCCCTTATCAGATTCAAATGTTTCTGGGGTTTTGTATGGCATCCAGATGGCCCTTTGTAGAGTTTGGGAAGCAGAGCAACGCTCCAAGCTGGGAATGGAAGTTTTCCATCAGATATTTTATACATCCCATATGTTTTGCATAGTATGGCTTTCTCTTTCACCCAGTCAGTTGATCAAGAGATGTGCGCATTGATTGCAGCTCTGCAACACTGCAAGATTTTCTCTATCCAACACACAAGCAGGGAAGGTGCTGTGCATCGCAACATCTGGCAAATCGGAGTGTCTCAATGGCTTACCTCTTACAGAAATGTCAGACTGGTGTGGGTGGAAGGAGGGAATTCAATTAGAGATTTTCGAACTTTTGTATTCAGTAGAAGGGTTTGTGGCATGTGAAAAAGTTTGTGATGCATGCTGTAAATTGCTTGCACCTTTCGAAGATTGCAAATGTCACCCGTTTGTAATTTCCCCTGCATCAGGGTGCTTCCTTGGAATGACTTGTGCAGATAGTGCCCATGTGTGAATAAAAGTTGGTCCATGTCTGATCAAGAGACTGCAAGATTTACTCTCTAGAACTAGATTATCTGCGCTAGTTTGCAAAGTCAAAGGACCCATTTGTCACAGCAGAACTTCTGAGACACAGCATTAGAAAATAGCTTTGTGATTAATGTCAATGGCAGTCTTGAACTGTCCATACCACGTTTTGATTTATTTTAAAGAGAAAGGACGGAAAAACAAGTTGAAAAAATACTTTAAATCAAAGGTAAACTTTCAGGGTTTTTATCAATGACACCAAGCCCACATCAGTTTAAACTGCTGCTTAATTTTCGATTTAAAAAATGCACGAATTAATGTGTTGCTTAAACGTATTACCCTTGTGAGAAGAGTGCAATTGAGCGTCTCATTGCTCGTGCAAAAAACAAACGCAGACTCATATGTGTTCCCATTTTCTAACTGTATAACAAACAAAACGGTAAATAGCCGTGCACGTGTGGTAGGTGTACACTTGTGTCCAGTCGATCTGATTAGCTTTATTTAAAGGTAAAATGTGCTCCTTGTTCAATTAAGTCGTTTGTATTATGTGTAAAAAAAATAAGAAATCAATAAAAACATAATACAAGTTACTCTTCTGACCTTATTAGGAATAAGGTTCAATTATTTTCTCAAATATCCACCTTTAATGTTCAGATCAAAAAAACTACTCACCGTGTGATTGGAGCTGTATCTCTGATGCCCACTTAAGCATTGCCTTAAATCTGCAACCTTCTGTTTACTAATGGTTGGATTCATGGTAAAAAAGTGCATTTCTCCAGCAATTGCCACGTGCCGAGATCGACAAAGAGCCGCCCTGTGCGCAGAATAAAAATACATGCCCACCTATTCATGGAATATACTGCGCCAAGTAACCCTTTTCACAAGTCGCGACTGGATCCCCACCGACACGCCCACATGCAAAGCATGACGAACCAAAACTGCTACCTTTGCATGCTCCCCTGGGTGCGAATACACGCACCCTTCAAACAGTGCTTGGTGTCCCTTGCAAGCAGACCTGCATCTCGGGAACCCTGTGCAGGGTCCCCGGTAATTGTTGCCGGCACCCCGACAACATGTGCATGAAAATTCATTATTCGGGTTAAATTCAGAAAATCTGCTTAAGGACCCCGTAAACCGTTCCTGCACCCTGGTACACTGCGTATGCTCACCCCTAAGTTAGATCGGAACCCTGATTAACTACATGCACCCCTAAATCTGACATGCAAACCCATATCGGCACTGCGATTCCTATGCACAAGTGTCTTTACGGTGGACCTCGGGTGGTGTAGAGATCAAGGGATTTATGTGACCACTTCTATGCTAAGAGGGTGCATGGGAGGTTCCATGAATACATTAGTTTGGTACAATTGTGGGTGTGCGGGGGACTGGCTATGGGCCGTCCCTCGGAATGCCCACTTTTTCACATGTTCTTTTCCATTTTCGGTGTCTGCCCACTTCCAGCCCTCTGCACATGCCACGCCCGCTCTCTGCAACGTGTCTCACACAAGTCACTCGATGGCTCACAGATATGTGTCGAGCCTGCACGGACTCCACACAAGTCTTGGTAAAGTCCCACTCATTCAATTCCATGAATCGACGAACGGGATTTTGCAAACAGTTTGACCACAAGTTCCCTATTTGCCGTGCATATGATTCCATGAATCGGACCAAAGTCTCTTAAAGTGGACTTTCTGGAGTTGGAAGCTTCTCATTATGTATTTTATTTTATGTTAGTATTTACTGAACACAGACACACCTGGTATCGGATACCTGCACACGAAAGCGCTTTGCGTTGTTTTTTTTTTCTATGTATACAGTGTGAATGAATATACCAGCATTGTGTGCGATGGGACTAGGCAGGGACACGTCTCCCTACTACCGTGTGCTTGGGCAATGGCCCAGATTTACAATATGAGCCATATGCAATGTGTGAGTAGCCCCAGAGCGGATCTGCACATCTCATCTTAAGCGAATCTCATTTGAACACAAAGAATTGTTTTATCCCGGCAGAAGTTCGCTCACATGCACAAATCCGCTTTAATTGAAACACGCGGAACTTCTGGTGCTTTAAACCATTGCCAACATAATTTCTGCTGATTTAAGAATGCTTTGTCAAGTGCCGTAAGCATGCAATTAGAAGCAATTTAAGTGATGGCAACGCACTATAAATAATATTCTTAATTGTGTTTGCAAGATTAAAATGCAGGCTCCTTTCTTTTCCCGCCTTGCTTTTGGTGGCAGGATGGTGCATTTTCAAGGCTGGCTCTAAATGAATGTCAACTTGTTTTACCTCGACTAAAACCGATCGATACTTCATTAGGCCGAATTGTCTTGTGTCCATGCAACCTTGAAGCGGTGGCTTAATTACCACACGTATTATGCAGTGGCTCAGGGAGCTGTGCTCAGCTGTGTCACTTTTGAACAAAAGCCAGGCTGTTGCCTAGACTTGGGAGACATGGACCTTTTCCTCTGAAGAGACTGTACTTTTGATAAATTATTAATTATTTAGACAGGCAAACAATACTTTTTTTTTATTTTTTTAACGAGGCAGTTAATGAGCTATTCCAGGACAGCATCACGCAGATGTAAGAATCATGCACAGGCCAGCCTGCTCGATTTAATAGTGGTTTCTGTACTCCGTTGTTTTAGGATAATTTAAATTAATCAAAAAGTAACATTTTACCGAGAGGGAAGGCAGGGGAAAGTGCACTGAAATGTCAATCATGACAAATGACATCCCTAGTCTGAAAGCCATTTCTCCTCTCTGGACTGATTTGTCATCCTCACTTTTGACATTTTTCATCCTGCAATGAAATCACGTTGACAGAATTAGATATTTCTCCACTTTACAGTAGGCCACAGTGGATGTTCCCAGGGACTTTTTTTTGTTTCAGTTCGGAATTCCAACCTGCATAATGTTTCTAAAGAGCAGATATGCTTTTGGCGCGGTAACAGCACTAGAACAGTGCCAGATAACACTTGCAGCTCCAGTGACACTCCAGCCGCCGTAGTACTACTATGAGCTCCATCAACTAAATATGATGCATTTGTGTTTCTTTTTACAGAGCGTGTGTGTGTGTGTGTGTGTATGTGGGTCTGCGCCAAAGGATGCACATTGCACATAATAATTGACATGAACCTTGATAGAAAAAACATGTACATAAAATGGTTTAATTATGTGTGTATGTGGGTCTGCGCCAAAGGATGCACATTGCACATAATAATTGACATGAACCTTGATAGAAAAAACATGTACATAAAATGGTTTAATTATGTGTGTATGTGGGTCTGCGCCAAAGGATGCACATTGCACATAATAATTGACATGAACCTTGATAGAAAAAACATGTACATAAAATGGTTTAATTAATCTGATAATAAATATGAGTATCCAAGCAGTATGGAAGATGTTAAGCTTCTACCGAAAATGTCTTGAGGAAAATACCACAGGAGGATTTGGGGTGCTGAAAAAAGCCCTAAAAGACCAATCTGACACAATCTTAACAGACTGGCAAAAGAAATGTCGAGGAATCCTAGTGAACCTCAGTGAGTCAGAGGACGACTTATGGATCAACCCAGACAAAACTAAAAAGAAACTATACATGGCAGACTGGATTGAAACCCAAGAAGACAACCGCAAATACAAAGGTTACGAAAACTTCTGGCCTCAACCACGAAAACTGAACCAGATCACAAGCTATCTGACTCTATTCCCTAACTGGTACTTCCGAGACCTTGTTCTGAGATTCAGATTGAACATTTTACCAACGGGAGAAATACTACAAAGAAGAAAAAGGTTGGACATCCGGGAGAGCTGCAGATTGTGTAAAATAAAAGGAGAGACAGAATCTCTGAAACATCTCACACTTCAGTGTACCGGTTTAAGGAAAGAGCAAGAGCAGTGCTTAGGGGACATCATTAGAAGTCACATGACAAGGAATGTCGATAAGTGGTGGAGGACTCTTGTAGAAGGAGAAAAAATGAAAATAACACTAGCACATTTAAAACTAGCGATTCTAATCCTCAAGAAACTAGAGGCGATCAACAACATGACCCAGATACAATAAGGTGTTACCAAGCTCTGCTATCAGGATACTGCACATCAAACTGAAGACATATCATGGAAGAATGGACATGTTCAGGTTAAAGGTTTCAAATATGGAAACCATATAATCTGTTTAAATAAAAATAAAAAAAAATATATGAGTAGTCCCCATTATGTCTATAGAGAGGTCAGAGTCAGCGCTGTTTGCAACAACATACGATAGAAGACCATTTGGTTTTGCTTCCAGCAACACCTTCCAATCACCAATCCCGGAACTAAGCCCTGCAAGACACCATTACAAAGATGTAGAGTAACTACTAGACAACAGTTCTCTGAAACAAATGCTGCCATTACCGGATTGAAATACTTTCTCAAATGCTAAACAAAAAGAGTTTGTTTTATTATTTATAATGCACGCCAGACCCGAGGGTATCAGGGCGCAGAAACGTAGTAAGGAGATTCTCAGCTTGGTTACAGTGCTGTGCAATACGTACAGTAGACAAGTAAAGGACATTAATAATTGGGAGGAAATATATACATACAGGAGGAAAAAGCTTGCTGGGCGCAATAAATAGCAAGGGAATTATCAGATACAGACTACAAAGCAGTATAATACATGTATTAACATTGGGAAGATAAGTATGCGATATGTACATACAAGGAGGAAAGCAGGGCTATCAGCCGTAAGAGGACAGGGAGTTAAGATATATACAGTATATATAGGTGGTTGTGGTTGTTCAGGGTTTAGTGGCCGTTGTCTTTAAACCAGTTGATGATATTATGTCGGAAGTGGGGGTAATTTTGGTCAGCTCTAATGGCAGGGGATAGGTAGTTCCACAGCTGTGCGGCCTTTACTGGGAAGCTGTGTCCCCCTGTTTTAGACAGTCTGAATTTACGGACAGTCAGGGAGTTGATATTGGCTAATCTAGTAGGACAATTGGAGGATTGTCTCTTGAATTTTTCTTACAGGTATAGAGGGGCGGCATTATTTAGGCATTTATGGGTGAGCGGGGCTGTTTTCAACAAGATTTTGTCGTTAGTTTTGAGACATTTGTTAGTTCTTCTATGCTCTCAGATGTGCTCTTTTTTAGTTAGACCTAGTGCCGCTCTAAGGGCATTATTTTGCACAATCTGAATTTTATTGATAATGTATTTGTTGGCTCCTAAGTAGAGGGTGTTGCAATAGTCTAATTTTGAGGGAATTAGAGCTCTAGCTAAAGTGATGCTACTGGGAGTAGAGAGGAAGGGCTTGGCAGCTCTGATAAGTTTGCAGGTATAAGCTGCGGCGGAGGCCATGGCACTGACCTGTTTGGTGAACGAAAGAGTGTTTGGTGAAAGAGAGAGTGGCATCCAGGTGAAAACCTAGTGTTTTAACTGATTCAGAGACGTTAATGGTGTTGTTGTCGATGATGAAACTAGAGTACTTAAGGCCAGGTTTGTTCAAGTTGGGAGTGGTGCCGAGAATGATGAGCTCAGTATTGTCATCATTCAGGCATAGGCCATGTGTGGCCATCCATGCCTGGATGATGAGGTACACTCTATTAAGCAGCCAGGACAAATCCTTGTCATAGTCTCCCATCAATGGTGAGAGGATCTGAGTATCCTCTCCATAGTTAGTATAGGTGATACCAAGATTGTCGAGATCATCGAAAAGGGGCTTGGTGAACATGTTATACAGAGTCAGGGAGACACAAGAGCTTTGAGTCACTCCACAGGTGATGGGGATGGGGTCAGCAAATGCGGTGGGGGAGAAGACGCGCATGATCCTGTTATTAAGGAAGGGTTGAATCCAACCTATAGCTTCTTTTGAGAAGTGCGCCGCTGAGTCTAGGTGGTTGCATGGGACTTAATGATCTACCAAATCGAACGCTGCTGAGAGGTCGAGTAGTAGAAGCAGGGCAATTTTACCATTATCCCTAAGTGGTAATCGTATGTTAAGATTGTCTATTTGGGGTTACACTTCAATAAATGTTACATGATGTTGCCAACCTCTTGGCGCAGGTGTGTCTAGTGCATTGTCACTTTTTAACACAAACTCTTTATACACAATCCCTTAATGAACTGTGTTGTAGCTCACCTTTATAATTCATTGTAATAGGTGAATTATGCAGGCATACAAGACAAGTGCAGTTAGGTCAGTCCTAGTTGAGATGTCCAAGGCTTTTCCACACACAGCAGGCTCAACCATATTGTACATTAAACTTTTACATTTTCAAAAGTGGATATCTATTTCTTACTGCAAAGTCAATAGCACATCCTCACACTGTAGGGATAGCTGTATGCTAATATTTTAAAACTTGCGCATGCAAAATGGTTTCCATTTTTCATCCAACATTTGCTTCTCAGCAGCCCATCTTCCTTCATTATTCATAAACATCGCTCACCATATAGATTGTCTTAGTGCATCATCATCATGATACATGTTCATTTTCATCATGCGACCACGTTATTAAAGTAAAATCTTCATCAGCCATCCCCATTATACCAGCTCATTACCGATCCTCATTGTAAATTGCACATTCCAAATATTTCTTTATAATTATATACACTGCTATTCACACATTAGCATCACACTTACTAATAATGCTTACTCATCATTCCTGTTTCTCATGCATTCTCTATCACAAGGAGGGGGCAACCAAGAGGCACTATTGTTTTTTTTCAAAAACTCACACTAGAGTTTTGCAGGTGAATAGAGTTTCTGCTGTCTTACATTTGCAGACCTTTCCATAATTACACAAGTTCTGAATCAAACAATATGATTTTATGCTACACTCTCCCGAGAGCAAGGGTCTGCAACTTTTGGCTCTGCTGATGTTTAGGACTATAACTCCCATCAACCCTAGAGAATATAGTCCAAGGTATGGGATCATGGAAGTTGTATTAAAAAACATCTAGAAAGCTGCAGGTCCTAGACACCTGCGATTATAAAACATCAATTTCTTCAGCGTAAGTGATTGAGTGTACCACCTCTTTACTAAAGCTGCATCTCCCTTTCATATAAAAATGTTCCATGAACGCATCCGATTCTTAATTAATTAATTCATTCATGAATTACATTCAATTTCACAGATGTTCATGCAGCAGCCGCAATTATGTTAAGAATGCATCTTCAGACAAAGCAACTTTAAGAAATGCAAACCTACAAATTCAATAAAATAACATGTTTTGCAAAGCTAAGTAGTAAACCTTAATGTAGAACAACCACTAAAATGATACAATCCATTTAGTAATGAGAAATAGTTTACTTCATAATCAGCTATTCTATAATTATTTCATGAGCATAATATATACCATTAAAAAACACAAATCTACAGGATGATTTACTTTCATTCAGGTTATAGCGATTGAGCGGAATTTTATAAAACTGAATGTAATATCTCACCCCCAAACACGATTTATGCAATTAATCACTTTAGGTCCTTTTTATAGACATGGGCAACCGCAGTATAATGGTCCCATGCACTACAATATCACCCCAACACTCTGGGGGAAAAATGATCTGTTTTATTGCAATGTTTTTTTTTTTATTTTGAATATATTAAGAGGGAGTTTACTGGTGACTCTCTATCCTTAACTCAATCTGAAACATTGTTGATAATACAGCACAGTACAAGTATAGAATATGTTTTAGTTAAGTTTGATTGTGTAGAGGAATCCCACATTGTTTGTCATTGTTTCTGCATGATTTATATGCATATGCAATAACTGTGCATACATCACAAGTATTGACTTCAGATGGATTTGCAGCAAACCTTTGTGAGGAGCATTGGCAAGGACCAAAAAGCATGCATTTACAAATCTGTCCTGTGGTTTTATTTTTTGAAAAATATCAAAATGTAGGTACACAAAATAGTGATATAATTTTGCTGCCTGAGGCACAACGTATTGCCGGACAATCTGGCCACTTGTATGGCCACTAGGTCCCAGCTATAGGGTTACAGTGGGCATAGCCACCAGTTACCAGCTAGGGAGTTAAAATGGGCAATGTGCCTGGCCCCTGGCAAGAACAGGTGCAAGAAAAGGTGATATAATTTTGGTGCCTTAGCAAGGAACAGAAAGCATGCTTTTTCAAGTCGTGTTTTATTTTTTTGAAAAGTGTCAACATTTATGTATGAAAACAGTGATATGATTTTGGGGCCTGAGGCAGAGCCTGTGGCCATGGCCAGTGGCCAGATTGTCTGGGGCAGGGCTGGAGACCATGACCCTGACAGCCCCGTACAATCTTGTCATTGGCCATGGACACCAGGGTCCGACAATGGGGTTAAAGTGGGTATCGCCAAAGGGACCAGCTATGTGGTAACATTTTAGAAATAGGGATAGGCTCAATGGGAAAATAAATAATATGCTCAGGCCTACAGCCTAAAGTGCTAGACGGGTTTGCATCAAACCTGCTCGAGGAGCATCAGCAAGGATCGAAAACATTGATTTGCAAATTTGTCCCGTGTTTTATTTTTTCCAAAGTGTTTAAACGAAGGTACAAAAAATAGTGATCTACTTTTATTTCATTTTAATTTATTTTATTGTTAATTTATAATGCACGTAATACCAGCAAGTGGTTTCTAAGCGTGGGATCGGGGTTCGAACCTGTTGGACGCCACATTGTTTTGCTTCCCTGACAAATGCGCTGCCCCTGCGCTATCCTTCTTCTCTTTGGTGCCTGGACAGTGGGCCTGGCGCCTGGCAAGAACAAATGTCTACTCTGATTTTCCCCTTTGGACCTGCAGCATGGCTGAAGCCCAAGTCCCATGGATTGTGGATACTGGCTATGGTCTAGAGAAACAGTGGTGCAAAACAATAACTCTAGAGACCTCACCAACCTCAAAAATCTGCATGAAAACTTTAGGATTCTCATTGCCAAGGTCAAAGCTGTTTATTACTCCACCACCATTGCGGCAGCCTCTATCAGGAGCAAAGCCCTCTTTGAAGTAGTAAAGCATTGTACCAAACCCTCACCTGACCTTAGGTACCAGTAACTCAGGAAAAACAGAATCAACACATTCTTAATTGAAAAATAGACTAAATCCAAGATACCATCTAATCAACCTGTCACAGCATTAGCATTCCCAGCAACCTGGCACGCACACTGTCTCCCTGAACCAAATTCCCTCCTCTCTTTCTCCCAGATCTCCTAAAAAAGATTGCCTCCCTCAAACCAACTTCTTACTCTGATGATATAATTCTGGCCTCTATCATTAAACAATTGACGGGCCTGGTGCTCAATGCGCTCCTCTGCATCATCAATGCCTCCTCCAAAGAAGGATTACTCCCGGACATCCTCAAGACTTGGCTCAAACAAACTCTCTTGGGAAAACCAACCCTAGATCCAGATGCCCTGGCCAACTACAAGCCCATTACAAACCTTGTTTATTGGCAACGTCTTGGAAATAGTAGTAGCTACACAACTACTCGCCAAAGTTGAACTACTCTACCTCCTCAAAGACTATCAGTCAGGGTTCCGCCCACAGTGTAGCATCAAGACAGCGACCACCCAGGTGTTGGATGATGCTGTCCAAATAATGGATAATGGCAAATCATGCCTCCTTGTCCTCCTTGACCTCTCGGCTGCAATCGACATCTTCGAGCACTGCACCCTTCGCTCCCTCCTTGCTGACAGGATGGGATTCTCTGGCACTGTCCTGAATTGATTTACCTCCTACCTCTCAGGCAGACACCAGGCTGTTCAGATGAACTTGTTGTGTTCTTACTGACTCCAGGTTTCCTACGTAGTCCCCCAAGGCTCCATCCTCTCATCAATCCCTTTTAACCTTCACTCAGAGCCTTGTGACACTCTTGTCAAAGATCCCAATATAGCCATCCACCAAAACGCAGACAATACTCAGTTAAACATGAGAGTAAATAGCGAGCAGGACATAATATGTATACGCATTTACTTAGCCCTCATCCAGTCCTGGATGTCAACTGCCTACCTCAAACTAAACCCATCCAAGACTGAATTTGTTCTCATTGGTCCGCCTGCTAAAAACAACTTTTCCAAACATGGCTCAATGATATGCGCCTAGAAGGATTTGATCCACAACTCTCAAACTCAGCAAAATCCTTAGGCTTTATCATTGACAGCAATCTGTCCTTCTAGAAACACATAGCTAAGAAGGCCAAATAGCCTGGCTCAGAATCTCAACCATTTGAAAATCAAATCCATCATCCAACTGCAGGACTTCTTGACCATAGTGCAGGTCCTTGTGATCTCACACATCAATGGGGGAAATGCTCTCCTGACCGGGCTCCCAGCTTCTTACTTGGCTCCCCTAAAAGCAGTCCGCCACACTGCAGAACGTCATATTATTGGAGCACAGAAATTTGACTACATTAGCCCCATCCTACACAAACTACATTGGCTTCCACTCCAAGCCCAGATACTGTTCAAGACTGCATTTTTCATCTACAAAGGTCCTTGCAGAGCAAATCGACCAACTGGCTTGAATCACAAGTCGTACGCAAAGAGAGGACCCTCAAACAACCCTTCTTTTCTCATGCACCCACCTTCTGGAACTTGATCCCGCTGTCAGCTCAGAATGTCCCCACAATTCTCCAATTTTGCAAATCTCTCAAAGCATCGCTCTTTCAACAACACCTCACTAAGGACTAATTTCAATGGGCACACATACCGACACACAGACCTCACAGTACTGCGCCACTGTTAAAACGTCACCTCAAATGCCGGCTAAAAATTTTCTGTACAGTGCTCTGATGCTCTCAAGCTAGGTCTGGGCTTTAAACAAAAACATTCAATAAAATAAAGAACACTGGCCATTGGTCACATTATGAGGTATTGTGGACACTGGACCAGGATACAGGCTAGGTGCAGTTGATAAGGGGGGTGGTTTGGTGGGGGGGCCATGGTTGAGCCTCATGTCCTAGGCGATTCCACCATGAAATGCAGCCCCAGCATGCACTGCTGAAAATTACACACATCAGTATGTGTTGAAAAAATGTTTGTTAAAGGAGCATGAATTGAATTGATTGTTTATTTCTATCGTGCTTGTACACAAGTGTTTCAGAGCGTGTCAAGGCAAGGGAGGGGAACAGGGGAGAACAAAACAATGATCTTACTAGGCCCAGTGACATTGACGATGGGCACAGGAATTTGAGAGGGGGAGGGGAAAAGTGCATGAAAGGGGGTAGAAGTGAAGGAGGTTTATAGTCCATTCATATATGTTAAAAGAGAAATTATTAATAACTTATATACAGCGCTGTAACATCATGAAACATTTTCACTTATAAAAACCATTAACATTCAGTGAAAAAACATTGTTAAATGGACATTATGGTTATGTTGCACTAATAAAAAGATGTGAAATGATTAAAAAAAGTTGTTAAAGTGACTTTTTGGTTGCAAGATAAAATCGAAAAACCAAAGAAATTTGCCAGATAAGGTAATCCATGCAAAGATAATTCACACCACCGCCATGCACTGCTAAAACTAACAAAGAGAACATCAAAGATGACATCACAAATGGCATTATCAATGACATCACATAAAACACATCTCCTCTGTAACAATTCTGATGGAAAGTCCCTACACAAGTTTCTGTTTAGAGTGTTGCGAGAAACATTTGAAGGGTGATCGGGAGGCCGTTTATGCAGTACTCCTTGTATCCCAAAATGTACTTATTGAAACAGAAATATTCTACTGAAGTTGTGTTGTTATTACAGAAATCTAATAATACATACCCATAGGCAATGGCTGCAGTATGCACCATAGAAGTAGAGTATTTGTAATCTGGTATGTTTGGCCAGTAGAATCATAAGTCCAAGCCTAACAGAATCTTGACTAATGTTAAACTTGGACCCAACAGCTAACAATACAAGACTTACCACAGACATGCGTTAGAACATCAATGAAAACAAATCTGAGGTACATACAGGGAAACTCTAGTGAGGACAATAAAATTAGAGTTTGGCATTGTGTATACAATTTGTATTGTCTGTCTGGAGTCTGATTATTGTTCCATGTATGCACGCCATTAGATCAAGTCAAACACTGAGGTAAGTACCTCAAGAACATAGCACAAGGTTAAGGTCTACATATACCACACCTTTAGGGTATGTCACCTTAACTTTGCACTCCCTGTTGCGCAGCCTATGACCACAATGATGACATCAGAGATCACATCACTAATGACATCACTAATTACATGTTGTATGACATTACAAATCACATCACTGATTCCATCACTGGTGACAACACTAACACATTGTACATACATGATTACATCAATAATAGAATTAGACATAACATCAGTTATAAGTTAGCTCATGAAAACATTGATTACCTTAAGAACAATTTAGGCCGTGGACTTGGCCATGACAAAGGCTGGGGTCAATGGTCAGCACCAAAGGCCATAAGTAGTGGTCGATAAGTGTAAAAAAATACCAATGTGCATGGTTAAAAGCCATGCCTATTAGTCCATAACTGTTTAAAATATTCAGTGGGCAACATTGAAAGCTGTAGTCAGTGGTTATGACTAAATGCCATAGCTAGTGCCCATTCATATGTTAGAATATACAGTCGGCACAGCCAAAGGGCATGGCCACTGGCTAGTATTGTGTTGAAGACCATTGCAAGTGGCTGGTTAGTGTACAAAATATACAATGGGCCTGGCCGAAGGCTACAGATAGTGGCTGTTAAGTGTTGTATAATACAAAGAGGGCACTGCCAAATGCCATCGCTTATTGCATTTGATTCTTTTAAAATATACAGTGGACATGGTTAAAAGATGTACAAACTTCTCATGCTCGAAGGGCATGGGTAGAGAGCCCCTTTATATATTAGAATATACAGTGGGCAATGCTGAAGATTGTGGCCACTGGCCAGTATTGTGCTAAAGTCCATGGCTATTGTCTGATCAGTGTACATACTATACAGGGGACACAACTGAAAACTGTAGCCACTGGTGAAGGCCAAAGTCTATGGTTGGTGGTCTGTTAGTGTTTTAAAATATACAGTGAACATGGGTGAAGATTGTGGCCAGTGTCCCTGACTGAAGGCCATGATTAGTACTCATTAATGTGTTAAAATATATTTGGCCATGCACACTTACCATGGCTGAATGCCATCATTAATGCCGGTTACTGTTGCAATGTAATTACTGATGACATCCGTGATCTGTAATGTCATCATTTATTGTGGTCATAGGCTGTGCAACAGGGGGCGCAACGTTAAGGTGGCTTTAGCTGAATTTCAGGTGTTTTGTTGCATTAATTTCTCACCTTAACGTCCCTGGAACTAAAGTTTTTTCTTTGAATTTCAAAAGTTTGCTACGATGTATTGCTCACCTTAAAGTCCCTGCAACTAAAGTGTTTTCCTTGAATTTCAAGGGTTTTGTTTTTCCAGAAACAATTGGCATTAATACTACAGACAATTGTGCTAATGAAAACAATGTATCAAACGTGTGTAGAAAGTAAAATAAAAACAAATTGTGCACCCACATCCACAATGTTATTAATAATACGCCACAGTCAAACATTTAACTTTTCACATAATGCAAAAGAGTAAAATTGTCCATTCATACATCACAATTCATAGTTCATATTCCAAACCGCCCAGTCCTCAGAGCTATTCATTACACAGTTTAAGACTTCTCAACAGTTTTATTAGTTCAATTGTTAAAAATATTTCATTCCCTGAGGACAGGCGTTACCAAAAGTCCATGGCCTCCCCCAAATAAACCTGTTCTTAAAAAACATTGTCTGCATATTTACTTAATTTTTAAAGTGTTTAAATTTATATGTACTGTTGATGAATAGAATTAACTGTGTACAAAGACAAATCAATGTATCCTGAAATTAATCTTTGCAAGTCTACTGCCCATATATATATATATATATATGTACATATATATATATATATATATATATATATATATATATATATATATATATATATATATATATATATATATATATATATATTCACTACAAAAAAAACTTTGTTAAGGGGATGTTATGGTTATGTTGCCCTACCAAAAACCTGTGCACTTCACTAAAAAAAACTTTCCCACTTCCCCACTATGGTTCAAAGTAAAACTGAAAAACACCTGAAATTTGCCAGTTATGGTAGACTACGCCACCATACCTGCCATTACCACTGTGCACTGCTAACACTAACACCCGGAACCTGAAAGATGGAATCACAAATGTCATTGATGACATCACTGACGTCATTACTTGTTTAGCCCCTTTGTTTTCGTTCACTGCCATATGTATATATATGTCCATTCAGTTAAACAACTTTGTTAAAGGGATGTTACACTTCACAGTGAAACCAAAAAACACTACACTTTCCCTAATTTTGGTAAACTAGGCAACCATAACTCGCACCACCTACGTTCATTGCTAAGACTAACACCCAGGACATCAAAGATGACATCTCAAATGTCATTCATGACAAAAAATTTAGTGACACCTCACAGACATTCGCAAGGTGGTGCCATGTGAAGAGCGTAGTCGATTGAGTTCCTCCACAGCATCCTTCGTGTCTGATCCTGTCACCACAAGAGACACTCCTGCCTCCAGCTGCCTCACAAGCCATTCGCAATGCTGTTCACCCTTACCTTTCAAAGTTGACAATAGTGTGTGTGTATTGTGACGCAGTACTCTGCAGGGGGGAGAGTTTTCGAAGTGCTTTTGAGGATACGGTCACGGAGCACCAGAAGATCTGCTCCTTACCTAAGTAAAGCTCACCCTATATATTTCTCTGTCCACTTACCCTTTCTTATCCCCATGGTTGGTGTTCCTTCCTTACCCTCCTTTGTCCTCCTCTCCTAGTGTGTCTTGTGGGCAAAAGCAGGAAAGTGACAACAAAAATTAAAATAAAATGGCTCTTTTCAGAGCCACTTTTCTCAGTTTAACAATAGAACTATCAAGTGACCAATGTAGGCCTCCGCACATTCGTGAAAAAGTTTGCGGACAGTTGTAGGACACACAAAAAAGGAGGGTGCAGCGGAGCAAACCCAATGAAGTGGACGCTGGGAGTAAGTGGTGGTTATGAAAAGAGCCTTTCGGTGGTGTGTTGTGTGGGTCAAAAACTGTGGATTGGAGAAAACGGATTGTCACATAGGTTATTGTGAATGCAAAAGAGATTGCAATGCATTTTGTACATTGCAAAGAAAATCTGATTGCCAGCATATGTGAGATAGACTCCATCTCTGCAGAAAATGAAAGAGCTGCGAAACAAAATGTTTTCATTGTGGAATGAGTACATGCCAACATCTCTTAGAAAGGCGCAAACAGCCTTATTCACATTGCGTCTCACTTTCTCCATTTGTGGAAAGAATGCAGCCATATATGTCTTTGTGCAATACAGGAAAAAAGTATTTGGCAATTTGGAAACATATCCATGACCTTCGCAAATCCTCCCTTCATTGCAAATTGAAAAGAAATTCCAGAGACATGGCCTAAACTGTTGCCTCTGCAATGAATGTTAAGTATATCTAGAGGACGCTCTGTCAAAAGTAGCACAGAGAGGTACCAAGTTCAGCCACCTCATTTCACGCACGCCATGCCAGTGCACATCCACATGAGGAAATCTGAGATCTGCAGATAGACAGCAGCTTTCTGCATGCACCTTCAACCAATGTATCCATGAGTCTCCCAAAATCCAGCTAATCTGTTTTCGAGCACGCACAGCCATGGCTGTTTAGTCTCCTGTCAGGGACAAGACGGTCTTACTGAATCTCGCCGTTCAGAACACACCTACTGAACTTTATTGACCAATCCCTAGCTCCGCTCATTCTCATTTGTATGCGTCTCCACCCAAGAATCCCCGTTGGTGATATGCACAGCCTGCAAACTACCGCCATATCTGCAGACATGTATAGGATCAGAGTGTGATGACGGCACATTAAAGTATTATTCCCCTTTTTCCCCTTTAAGGCGGGCTCTGAAAAGAGCCATTTTTTGTTTGTTTTTGGGCAGATACCTTACAGACATCTGTTATTTTGTTTATTTTCTTTTATTTTTTGTCCTTACTGTACTCCTACAACCATCACAGAACCTTCTCTAAAGCAAGCCTTACATTCCAAAAGAACATGGCAATTCCCAAAGATGATAGCGCGACACCATCTGCTTCAAAATAATATGCATTACTTGGAACAATGTTATCGTGGCTGCAGAAAAACATACCAGCTCGTAACATGAAAGCATGCATGCCGTGATTGATGATACACCTCCCAATACTTTGATCTGGACAGAAAACAGAATTGATGTTCCATTTTACTCTAGGGAGTAAACCAGAAAAAATTACTTTCGTTGTTGGGAAGATGTTCATGAGTGCTTCAACCAACTGTCCCAAATCTGCCAATAAAGTACGTGAACTCATGTAGCCCAAATGGCAAGCACCGAAATGCAAAATTACCACATGAGGAGTGGTCATCGTACTCATGTCTCTGCAAACTTGCAGAATTGCCACAACATTGGCATCAGTGTCAGTGCTCCACACCACCTCCACTCCTCTCACATCGAAATGGTGTGCCACATGTCTACTCTCGGCATAGTGTTGTAAGCCATGGACAAAAATATCTCCAAGCACCAAAACCCTGACCCTCTCCACCTCTGCCATCTTCAGTATACGCAACCGTCTTTTGACACAAAAGAGTAATGTGAACATCTCATTGGCTGATGCCTACAGTCCCCTTTCCATGCATGATTTGCTGTAGAAATGTGTATGTGACATGCCCTACCCGCGGACATGCATTGACTGTGTGCGGCATGTATCTCTTACCCAGTCCTTCTACCCTTTCCACATCAATAGCAAATCGAGTCGCTCATTGAACACAACTAAGCAGTCATGCAACCATCCACCAATCACATTGAACATCGCTAAATCTAACTCCGTCATCAACATTGAGCACTTCAAATGTACTGTCGATGACTCTGACTGGAAGTCGTATATCATTGCAAAGCACCTACTTCACAAACTACTATGCAAGTGTTGCGGATTTCTACGTACAGGTCTGCATATTTTAATCAGAGAACATGTGCAACCCTTATGATGTAATTTAAATACATTAATGCCGCTAAATGTGCATAGGCAATACATACCAACGCTCCCCCTTTTAAGTGCAAGATGTTAGCTTTATCATAGACAAACCGCACAACTTCTTACTGTCTTCCGCATAACCTATACATACGTTACAAGCATGCCTATTTAGGGCGAAACTCGATTTTGCATTAGAAAATGTCGGAGTTGTGTACTGTGTACGGCCTACAGTAATGCTACTTGCAATGTGATCGTATGAGAAAAATAAGCGCTCCCGATTGCTGTGGTGACATCTCACTCTGAGGGTCTTCCGATGTGTCGGCATTGTGCTTATAATTTGCAAGCAGACATTTTTTTCCCCCATCTACTATTATGCCCTATCGCTTACAAACCTCTCTCCTATAGATGGTATACCTTTTAAAAAACAAGGCATTACCATAACCTTAAAATTGTTCTCAATTCAGAAGGACTTGCAAGTAACATATTGCAAGTAACATACAAAGGCAGCACAGAGTGAAGTGAAATGCGCACGTGCACTGGGTTGAAATATAAAAGGAGAATGTTCTGACAAAATATGCACAATTAATGTGTGCAGTATCATTACTGCCTTAAACACACAAAGTAATCTGCACTGCAAACGACATGTCCAAAGAAACATGGTAATTTTGCAAAAAAAAGTAAGCACAGTACTAACTTTATATTGTAACTATTCCTCAAAGAGGCTGCGTGGGTTATTTGTTTAATTTGTAAACCAAAGCAAACATTGATTTCTGAACCATTCTACCTACAAATACCCATTTATTAAACAGAGAATAACAGACAGAATGTCTCACAAATCCCTGTGTGTTTGGAACTCAAATAACATACAGAATCATTAGAAGGTTAGTTCTAGAGAAGAAGTTGCTGTTTCAAGTTTATGGCATTTCGTTTACTATAATGCTTCTCGTCACCACTAGGCCACGTTGTACTCTCATCTGAAGCACATTGTAGTAGTATACAAACAGTAAAATAGCCTTACCAAATCATTGTAAGAGTCCAATGCACAGTCACACACCATGACAAAGAGCTTCCCCATCAGACTCATGCACACATGCACACAGCACACATACATTGAACAACAGACCAAAGCGTGCCTTCTTTTTTTCAACAGACACCAAAAAAGCAACTTCGTAGAAAGGAACGCAGAAGTAGAGCAAATAAAAATAAAAGTGTTCAATCTAAGTATTCATCTGTAGTAGAGCTTGGAGAGAACGTTGGAACAAACTATCTAATGCAGTCATTTAGCAAAACAAAGGAAGCTTCAACTACCGAAACTTTACCTCCTCCATCAAAATGTGTCACAAAACACAAAAAGCGTGGCAAAAAAATCGGCTACCAGTACAGCTAACAATGCTCCTAATAATCCTGATATAGTAACAAGAACCCATAGTAAAAAAATTATTTTAGCAAAAATGTTGCATCACAGAGTGCTTCAGAATCTACTAAGAAGAGCACCAAAATCATCCTCACCCATTAAAACCTACAGTAGAAAGTTAATGCTACAAGCTCTCGTGGACAGTTCAAACCTTCTCAAAAGGAAGTGGTTTATATAAGTGTTAAGTAGTATGAAAGCACTAACAAAACTAAGTACCAAACTACAAAAGAAACTCAGCAATAAACGGAATGTGAACAAAAATAATTTCTTAAATGTTTGTGGAGGTGAATGGAGTCACACGACAACCACAGAACCATATTTTAATGAAGAAGCATACAAACAAAATCAAACAAACCCAATTGCCATCCATAGCAGTGGACGAGGGAATGAGAAAATCAATAGTACCATCATGGAACAAGAAACACTGCTTACAAAAGTATCTCTTAAAAACTCAGAATTACATCTCAATTCAACAGAACCACACTGTCCAGTATACAAATGGCCATGCACATCAATGTGTGCCATTCCAAGCAAAGCTTTCAAATCTTTATGTCAGTTCCTCAATCTGTATGTAAAAGGGAAAGACGAAAATAAAATGAAAGTGCTGCAAAATGTGGTTATTTGTCCAGTGCGCATATACACAGGACTACAAGGACATTCATTAGCCTGCATTTCTGGGCCTATTTGCAAAGCACCTTCCATGATATCAAAAGGATATCAGTACATCATTCAAATGTAAGAAATCTAGTGTATAAAATATACTATGCAAAAAGTCCAGCTTCAGAATTAGGCAATTTAAATAACACTCTTCTGCATGGTACACCCAAATACTTACAAGAACAAATTGACCGTATTCATAGAAAGTATTTTGGAAGTGAAAGCCACTTACAAAATGCAATAGTTTTAGAGCATAGTAGCAACAAATCTGCATATAGCAACCTTCTATTACACACATACAGAAAAGAAATACTAAAATTTAAAAGGGCATCGGCTGAAGTACCAAACCATGTGTGTGTGTGTTGCCGCATAACGTTTTACAAAAGGAACACAAAAAATGTGGACATAGCATACAAAATAGAAGACAATGAAGATTCCAAAGGGTTTGAATTAGCTCTCTACCTTTTAGCAGAAAACAAATATGAACTAACTGAACACCTAATATGTTGCATTTATCATAATACAAAATTAGACAACAACCACACTCCTTCACATGCATGCTATTACAAATAATTTGGAATTGTTCCCACTACCAAAAATCCTAAAACAACCCAATTTGTATGAGAGCATCATAATTCAAACAGTTCACCCATTTCAAGCAATTATACTCCTTCATCCAAAAACAGCAAAATTACCTCCCTCTGAATTGGTGAAAGGCATTTGTGGCAAAGTAGTTTATTTGCCATTAGATCTAACTGCAAAATATACACACTCTAGGAGTGCAACGTTCAATAGAGCATTCTTTAATAGTCTTGGTAAATGGTGTACCAACAAAAGACAAAAACATTTGGCACCAACTGGTGGACTTACATAAAGTTAGACAAGCATTGCAATATCTAAAAGACAATAACGAGTACTTTTTTTTGCATACGCATCTTTACAAAATATTGATGCAGTTCTTATACACTTCCGTAAGTTACATCATAATGGGCCTCATTACACGGACGGCGGTAAGGGTTAATGGGCACCGTTAATGGCAACGGTGACCGTTAACCCTTACCTCCGTACTACGAGGTCCCTTTGCGGGTTGGAGGATTTAACGCCTGCTTCTTGCAGGTGTTAAAATCCAACCCGCTAAGGGACCTCGGAGCTAATTACGGCACCGCAAAATTGCGGTGGCGTAATTAGCGCCTTCCCCAGTCCCATAGAGCCCTATGGGGCAGAAATGGGAATGGGGAAGGGCAATGGCGGAAAGGGGATTTACCGCCCCTCCAACCTTGGAATGGGGCGGTAAATCCCCTTTCCGCCAAGGTGGTGCCGGTATTTTACCGGCATGAGCCATGGCGCTAATAGCGCCATGGCTCACCGCCTACCGTGTAATGAGGCCCAATGTATTTTTTTTTTCATCCTTCCAATATTAAAAGAACAAATAAATGCAGTTACTGTCCGTGCATCATAAGGAAACAATAAATGAACAGTGTCTCCAATTCTAGAATAATACATACATTAATAAAAAATAGAGAATAAATCCTACGCAGCAAAACAATATATAATTACATAATTCGCTAACATGATGAATTATAACATATAGATTCAAAATACAAACAAATATATAAATACACAAACTTTAGGTCACGATATGCACATTTAAAGCTGATTCAATAATTTTCACTAAGCGCACAGTTGCAAAGATAATGGAGTTACAAGATCCCCACATGCACCGAGACCATATTAGCTCTCTTCCAACTTCTGAGTGTGTGAAAGTGAAGGACTTAAGGTTTAACATCCTATCTGTTTCAAAAAAAGGACATGTCAGAAAGAGATGTTTTAAGGTTTCTAAAACATTAGTGTTGTTACAAAATCTACAAGCATCATCTTGAACATTATAAGCAGTTTTAACCCAGTGTTTTGTTCTTACTTTTGTTGGTAAAAGATCTAAGCGAAAGCGCAAATAATGCATCCAAGTTTCAGCACTCGGGCATAACAAAAGATATTGTAAGCGTGGAGATTGTTTGTGTCTAAAGGATGCGTATTCCGAAAATGATGAGTAAAGTGAGATTTAATCACACGTAGCTGCCCAGTCATTCCAAAATAACCATTTATGTGCAGTGGATAATTTATCCTCTAACTGGTGAGGAGATATATTTATTCCAGATAAGATAGAGAAAATACGCTTTTGAAAATTTCTTATCGATCTCGGATGTAGAGTTTGTAACATGATGTACAAGTCTTCATAAAGCCAATTTTCAATCGGAAAGTTCATCTTTGCAAAGGTTTTGAGAATGCGCCAATTATGACGCACTGCCAACGAGTTTAAGCCTAGTTCGTGATGAAGGATGGCATTTGGAAGATATGTTGGTAGTCCTAAGGTTGCCTTCCATAATTTAGCCTGAAGTTTGTTTAAGAAAATGGATATGTCTAAAAGACAGAGATCAAGACCATATTAAATGATTGCTTCCACCTTCTTTGAATAAAATTTAAACAATGGTACTAAGGAAAACATACAATATTTTCGAAAAATGATTTTCATTTGGTTTTGTAAAGGAATAATGTTTTCACTCAATGCTTTATATCAGAAGGTAGCAGAGGAATTATTGGCAAGATTATATCCCAAGTATGTAGTTTGTGTAACAATTTGAAGATGATTTAAATCGATATGCCAACTAAATTTCCGCACTTTTTTTGGAAGATAAAACTAAGATGTTAGATTTGGAGAAATTTATCGTAAGATTGTTTAATACACAAAAATGATTGAAGATTTCAAGTTTCTTCTGAAGGCCGGAATGCGTTCTATCAAATAGAAGCACATCATCAGCATATGCTAACCAAGAAAGTTTAAGTTTGCCATGCCGAACCTCGTTAATTTGTGAAGACTCCCAGAGATATTCAATGTCCGATAGATAGAGATTAAATAGTACTGCCACGAGGTTACAACCTTGTTTCCCGCCAATTGCTGTCGGAATGGCGTCAGTTAGCAACCCGCTATTAGAAATACGGACTCTAATAGAAGTGTGGTGATGCAACAAGGCGATAAGTGCAACTAAAGATGTTGGAAAATTTAATTTTAGCATCTTATCCCATAATTTACTGCGAATGACGCAGTCAAATGCGGACGAAAGGTCCAGTGAGGCAATAAAAACAGGTCCGCTAAGGGGGCTATGTGCTCCTGCTGTAAGATGTGCTAGAATGGTTGCATTTAGATGTGTTCCCATGTTATTTCTAAAGCCAGTCTGTGCTTTATTTAAAATGCTTTTTTCCACATGTGTTTTTCAACATCTTTCAAGAGAAGAAGAGCGAAAACTTTGGCTGCAACATCGATAAGTGCAATGGGCCTAAAATTTAATGGATTATTTAAAGGCCCTTTCTTATGCAGCGGGATGATAATAGAAGTTGTCCAGGATGCAGGAAGACTTTTTGAAACAAAAAAAGATTGATAGATCCTCAAAAATAATGTAGCCCAAAAAAGGGAGTCGTCCTTTATGACACACGGCGGAAGGCCATCAGTGCCTGCGCATTTTGAGCTTTTCAACTTAGATATAGCGCAGAGGACATTTTCTGTGGACTATGGATAGGTCAAAGGAATCTGTAAAGCTAGGGCCAAAATATCAACCTCTTTAAAACTTTCTGGTAGGAGATATTTTTGTTTAAAAAAGGAAGCCCAAGAAATGCCATCCACGGCAGATTCAAAAGAGGGCTGAGTACTGTTATTCGCTCCCCTAAGAATTTTCCATATATCACGGATGTTACGATTACAAATTAACCTCACCAAGTGTTGATTCCCAGTTATTTGGAATGAAAAACGTGCTGCCTTTATTTTGTTTTTGTAATTCCTTAAGAGACATTTTTTTGTAGCCGTATATCTAGTGCTAATTCCAGAGGATTCTGGTCTTTGCTAAATGAAGTAGAAAATCCCCAGAAAGCAATAATGAAGAACATGGTGACGGAAAGTGACTGGGAGAAGCAGTACACATCCCTGTTCGAGAAACAACTTAAAACAGAAACACCGGTTTTTCCGAAAATACAACCATGGGATCTAAGCTTCAAACGCATAGATATATCAACCTGTATTAAAAAATGTAGTGACTCAAGAGCAGCAGGGCCAGATGGCCTATCAAACCTGATGCTGAAACAAAACATAGATGAATGGTCCGCATTTTGCGAAAGACTATTTCAAAACATCACACAAGAGGTTAGAATCCCTGCATCATGGAAAGAAGGCATCATAGTGCCGATATTTAAGAAAGGATGTCGCCTGAAACCAACAAACTACAGGCCAATTGCCCTGCTAGACGTACTTGGGAAGATCTTTGCAACTATGCTCTTACAGAAACTGAATACATGGCTAAAAGAAAGTAAGTCAATTGACGTCCGACAAGCAGGCTTTGTAAAGGGCGTGGGATGTAACCTAAATCTGCTAATATTGAACCTAGTAAAAATGGAAGCAATTAGATCTGGCCAGAAAGTGTATCTAGCTCTGATTGATCTGGCTCATGCGTTTGATGGGGTAGACAGAGAAACGCTATGGCAAAACCTGAAAGATCGTGGCTGCCCATTGAGCCTTATCCTGGCTATAAAAGAATTATATTCGCAAACATCCGTAAAAATTTGATTGGACGACCAGGGAAATCACTCAAAAGCAATACCAACGGCCAGAGGGATAAAACAGGGCTGTCCATTGGGCGCTACCCTATTTAACTTTTATATATCAGAAGTGGGTAGGGTGTTTGAGGAAGTGCGAAGCACGCCCCCCACGATAAACGGAAACAAAGTTAGTTGGCTCCTCTATGCAGACGATATGGTAATTTTAGATCTTACACCAATAGGGCTGCAACGCAAATTAACAGCACTTAAAGAATATACAATAAAAATGGGCTTGGAGGTCAATGCAGAGAAATCAGAGATCCTGACCCTAGAAAATCTAAAGGGTACCTCATCAAGAAAACGTCAATTCCAATGGTCACTCGGAAATGGAAAACTTAAAAAAGTAAAATGCAGCAGATACCTAGGGGTGTATATCAACTCAAGCCTGCGAGATGAACCTATGGTAGTTAAGACCCTGAGTAAATGTAAACAGCTGACAGCACAAGCCCGGGTTATCCATAACAAATATGGAAAATTCTCATATAAGCCAGTGATCAATTTCTATAAAAGCAAGGTAATCCCAGCACTAATATTCGGAGCGGAATGTTTGTTCGGATGTTCCAGTGAGATCTGGGCAAGATGTGAGGGGCACTTTTGGAAAAAGATTCTGCAAATACCCCAAAGTTACCCGACCGCTTGTGTAATCTATGAAGTTGGTGTAGCAACGTTAGATGCGAAGATCACATGGAACATGCTAAACCTGTATAGGAAAACAATTGAAAATTGTGTCCCCCAATTCGAAATCTTGGCAGAACGGAACAGTATACAGCCCCACTCGATCCTCCAGCAATGGAGATCAAACTGTAAAAGGATTCTGAAAGAGATAGAAGTAGACGAGAAACAGCTTGTCAACAACCCAAATGGAGTGAAAAAAAACTAATGGATCTTGACTGGATTAAAACAATAGAAAAAAGAAATTCACACAAATGTATGAAGAACCATCCTGGAGAAGCAAAAGGGAGAATGCAGCTAACACAATACCTTGAATTGTTTCCATGTAAAGTCCTAAGGAGGGCATATCTGCGATTCAGATTGAATCTATATGAAACTAAAGAAGCCCAAATCTATAACAGGAAATGGCCAAACGAAGAGACAACATGCCGTTTCTGTCGAATAGAGTCAGAATCACTAAAACATTTGATACTTTATTGCAGCAAACTCAAGGAATTAAGAACAAAATACCTGGCAACGGAAAGAAAATTAGTCTCCACGTATAGTGAGGAAGAATGGTGGGGAAGGCTACACTGCAGTAACAACAAAAAACTGGCGGTGGCACTCACACTGTTCTTGAAACAAATAGAAATCATGTGGGGAAAAATGGAGGAACAAACACAGGCATACTTCGTATACTAAAGAACCACTGAGTATGGATTCTCCAAGAGACTGCGGCGTCGATCAAATGTTTGATAAACGAGACATTGAGAAATGAGGACGAAGCATTATAAATAGAGAAATTTTAAGTGAAAAATTTGAGCCTCGGATAGAGCTGAGGAGGCAATTGGACATTGTATATTGTATAATGTATAAGTTTTGATATAAAAAGATTTTCTAAAGTTTGTATAAACTAAATGAAAATAAAAAAAAAAAAAAAGAAAAACGTGCTGCCTTTATTTTGTTTTTGTAATTCCTTAAGAGACATTTTTTTGTAGCCGTATATCTAGTGCTATCCATTGAAGCAAATTGTTTTTTCAGTGTTCTTAATGCATTATTTCTTTCATACTTTAAATTGCCTAACGTGTTTGCTAAAAGACTTTCAGTGCGACAGGTATTGTGTTGTTTTATCGATGACTTAGCAATGGCAATTAGATGCAGTTTTATCATCTGAAGATTCCAGGATAAGATAGACTGTGAATTCCTAGCTTCATATTTGGAAAGGGGCCACCAATCACGATTTACAAGAAAGGTTATTTGGCGGCAGATTGAAGTATTCCACCTAATTGATAGAAGCTGGCGATCGCTATGAACTAGGGATAGTACTTGGGAGGTAGTAAAAGATGCTAATTCAACAATCATACTGCTTGACAATATAGCGTGATCTCCATAAGAAGGGAAATTCGTGCTGATCGGAGAAATCAGTCCTGAAAGAAGTTTAGAGACCACAATGTAGTCGATAGAGGAGCGGAGGTTATCCCACTGCCAAGTAGAAAAGGATGTATGACAATGTGGTTGAGTCACAACAAGATCCCAATGTGACAAGAACTGAACCCATTTTTTACCATTTGCACAGGCAATCTTAAAGTGTTTAGTTGGAATGTTGTGCAAAGAAGAAGCTAAGGGTGCATATAGGAATGCATTAAAATCACCACCAATAATGACCATAATGTCAGGGTATTTGCAAATAGCGTCCAACAACAAATCGTTCAAGATGCAAAGAGCATTGTCTATGCAAAGAGAACTAGGATTCCAATATAAGGAAATTAGCATGACTCTTTTCTTTTCAGATAGATTGATGTCAACGATAAGGGCTAAACATAATTGGTTATAGATCGTATGAATTATTGTAAATAAAAGATTGTTGTTAAGTAAAAGAGTAATGCCGCCACTTGGACGACCAACTAAAGGAAGAGTAGCATCATTGTGGACAGCAGTAAACCCATCAAATTGAAAATCATAACAATGCATAGTTTCTTGTAAAAAGAAAAGTGAAGGCAAATCAACAAGACTCTTATTGTTGTACCATGTTAACAAATTGTTAAAACCACAGCAATTCCAAGATTGAATAAGGAATTGTTTACATTATGACTTAGAATTAGAACTGGAATTGGAGGGCACAACTTGACCAGATGATGATGCTGATGGTAAAATCCCTAGCAAACCATTAGGGCAGATGTAAGGAGAGCTAGGTTGGAGAGAATGTTTTCATTATCCAGGGATAAAGATGAAGCATTGTCAACAATGGAATTCATTTGAGGTAACGAAGGGGGTTTATATTCTAAAAATTGCATCGCCTTCTCCAATGATGGAAATGCTTGTACTTCAAGCCCCAGAAAAATTAGATCAGTTTTATGTTCCCAAATTACTTTCGCAATGATAGGTGACAAGGTTTTGCACAACATCCTGTTATTGTTCAGCAAAGGGAGCTTTATCCATTCAACATCTTGTGAAATCAAATTACGCAAAGCAGGAACTTTATAGAGAGTATTCATCAAAAATGATTGATTAATTGGCACTAGGCCATTTATTTGTGGGTGACTGGACCATCCAATTAGTGTTTGCGTTTCTTCAGGAATGTCATTGAAAGAACAAAGCTCCCCATTAATTATACATGAGATGGAAGGAGGATGAATGAGAGGCGGTTGTGCATCTAAATTCTTTGGTTCACCATGAGTGCGATTACCCATCATTGCTACTGTAGATTCCAGAAAAGGAGAGGAGTTTGACTTCAACTCAGCAATGGGGGGAATGGACATTTGTGAAGCTATGGGTGGGACTTATATGTAAGGAGCAGAGTTCTGCAAGTGCGGAGCATTCGATACGTGTAAAGCTACAGATGGTGCCGATTGATGAATTAATGCATGCACATTCAGAAGCTCTGGAGCAGACGATATAGTACTTACATTTATAGAGTTACGTACATTGCAACTACTGGTTGTTTTTTTATTCTCTATTGAGGGAAAAAATGAGTTGAGATTTGCTTGAGACATAGCAATACCGGGAACAAGGCCTTCAGCACAAGAAGGTATTACTGATTCCTTTTCTTTGCTGGTTAGTTATTCGGCAATCGGTTTGAGAGAAGGAGCGCAAGCAACTTTCTTTGCTCCTTTTTGCAATTTTTTAGATGATTTCAATTGAAGTGCACATAAACTCTCTTCATTTAATTGACTGACATTGAGCTGAAGGTCTTCGTTACACAATAAAGTAGAATTAAGTGTGTCATCAGTGTTGACTTGATACCCAATTAAATTGTGTGCAGGAACATTGTCCTTATTAATAATGACCATAGAGGCTTTATTTGCCTTGGATTTGTTTCTGCGTTTTAATGCCCTTTGATTAGATTTTTTCATTCTACGAGAAGCATGATACACATTTGGTGAAGTCTCAATGACTTCTGGGCTCTCCTGAACATCCTCTTCATCTAATAAATTGGTAAGAGCTGAAGGACTATTCGAAGAGGTTTCCAGGGGCGCGTTTAATTGCGCTGTGTTATCAGTTTGAAATAAGTCAACAGAGAATAACTGAGATTTATATAATAATTGTTCAATTTGCCGAATTCTTTCATGTTGAAGTTGGATCACTTCTAACAAGTCAATAGGGGAAGCAGAGGCATCAGGCAATACAAGATTGCTTGGTAGTGTGACAACATCCACAAATGAGGTCGGCTTACCCTTTAGGAGAAAGGTCATATCAGATGTTTGGGTACTTTGAGAGGATTTGATTGGAGTTGGGATTATAGACTGTAAAGTCTTCCTTACAAGCTCAGCACTTTGTTCTGCGCAATTGTTATGAAAAGTGTGACAGGCTTCCTGAGCGAGCATAAATCCTTCAATTTTGGAAAGTTGCAAAGAGTTATGCATGATTGAGTCTTTAATATCCTTTAAATGTAAGTGTGTGAGTTCGTGACCTTTATCCAACAAGTTTAATATACGTGTAAGAACGGGAAAGGAGTGTAATTCTTGTTTCAACAGATGGGAAGAGTTTTCAGTTCGGGGAATAGGCGACAATTGAGAATACGGTGCAAAAGAATTAGAACGAGGCTCTTGAGGCAGCTGTTTATCATTAGAATCTAAATTTGGGGGATCATCTAAATGGGTTTTCTTTAGAGGATCAAATTCACTATTTGGTGAGCTGCCTAATTTGTTTAGCGCGAAGAAGTCAGTAGTGGGTTTAAACAAAGTAGAGGGATGAGCAAATGTGGGGGATGTAACAGGTGGAATAGGGTGAAAGTGGACCTGTTCACGCAAACCACGAGACGCTGCTGCTGGAGTGGAAGGGCCTAAGGAAAGGCTAATACGTCTTTCTAAAGCGGCTATAATCCCGGGTGCGAGCATCGAAGTATCAGAGACTGGGACAGAAGTTTTGTCCAATCATTGGCCATTTTGAGTGAAAAAGAGACGTCTGCTTTTATTTCTGAAGCAGCAACAGAAGGGAATGGTTCAGAGTGTGTATCAGTGAGAAAGTGGGACATCATAAATTCCTCTGCATTTACTGTGGGACTTTCTTGAAGGGGAATAGTAAAAGAGGAATGCTGCCCTTCCTCTAATGGCTGAGATATCTCCATTTTTGTTTTTATAGGTTTATTAGATAAGCCCTTTTTACTGAAGTCTTTCAATCTCTTCCCGTTCCTTAAAGTAAGGGAAGAAGTATCCATAGAGAAAAGCACAATAATTAACGTGAAACTATTATAGTAAATCCTCTCCACATATAAAGATTAACATCATGTTTAAGCACAGTTGTACCTTCAATAGAGTCATACGGCAGTTGTAGGGAAATCCAAAAAGGACAATGCCCTGTGCGCACACCACTGAAAGAATCAAGCCACCACACGCCGCGCACCACGAACAGCAAACAGTCCTTTGCGGTGCTTCGCGGTGCACAGCGCGGGTGCGCTGAAGGTCAGGGCTTATGAGGTGACGCAGTAGGCGTTTCCAAGTACGTGGACAACGTGGGGGCGGGACACCTTTGAAATAATAAAATTAATAAGAATTAAAGAGAGTTCTTAAAGAAATAAGGGAAGCAATTCAATAGTTCACTTCGTTTAGGCACAAGCAGAATGGCACGAGCACATGCACGAGCAAAAGGCAGTCCACCAATCACCTAGATTCCAATCAAGCATAGGTCAGGCAGAGTGGTGTTACCGCAAATGACTTCCTCCAGGAAGAGCGGCAATCCGCCGGCAGAAAGCAAAGGGACCCGTCCAAAGAATCTAGCGTGAAATGAAGAGGCAAGTGAAAATGCTGAGGAGTAGACCGCAGCACAGCAAACAGTCCTTTGCGGTGCTTCGCGGTGCGCAGGCTCCCAAGCATTGAGCCCCTTGGAGAAGGTGCTCAATGTCCTGCATTTTTTGGCCACTGGGTCATTTCAGCGGACAACTGCCATAGTGGGGGGGGGTCTCACAGGCCACGCAGTCACGCTGCCTACACCAGGTGTTGGCAATCACCACTGCACGCCCCTCAGTCCGCAGGCACATATTCATGCCCAGAATACCCACAGAAAGGCAGGCCACGGTCCAGAAATTTTACAGGGTGGCACACTTCCCCAAAGTGCTTGGTGCCATAGATTGCACCATGTGGCCCTACGTCCACCTAGGGCCACTGAGCACATCTATCGAAACCGCAAGCACTGGCATTCCATCAATGTGCAGGTTGTATTTGATGCAAAGGGAATCATCATCTCTGTCTATGCAAACTACCCTGTCTCTACCCATGACGGTTTCATATACAGAATGTCTGCCCTGAGACGGGCCCTGGAAGCTGGGCAGCATGGCGACACATGGCTCATGGTTCCTAGGTGAGTACAAATGCCTGTGCACATGAATGCATGTCACACACAGCCAAATACACAAACCCCAATAATCACAACCATAATCACCTTCCCAGGGGACAGTGACTACCCTCTGAGCAACCCCATGATGACGCCAATCCGGAACTCCACCACACCACCCCAGGTAAGATACAACGCTGTCCATATTGCAACCAGGGGCATAGTGGAGCGCACATTCGGAGTGCTCAAGTCATGCTTCCGCTTCCTTGACCGCTCTGGCGGCCAGCTACTATATGCACCCCCAGTAGTGTGCAGGATCATTGTGGCAGCATGTGTCCTGCACAATGTTGCAACACGGCGGGACATACCGGTGGACATGGTGGTGCCCCCACATCCCCAACCACAGGCACAGGCGCTGCCCATGGGAGGGGAAAGGGCATGTGGTGAGGCAGCCCGGACCCAGCTTGTGGCCACATTTTTCACCTAAACTCCCACCTCTGTGGAGTGCACACAGGCATGGCACATACCAGGTGACAATCGATGATGACAAAGAGACAGTCAACTGTCACAACCTTACCACCCTGAGAATGTTGCCACAGAAGTGTTACATTGTGTGCATCCCTAGCTACTTAAACATAACCAATCCTGTGTGACCAAAAGGAACACATGCAAGGTGTTTATCACCTCGGCCCCCGCAAAACAGGCCATCACAATCGCTGGTATGTCACCCAAACCCCCCAACCCACATCACCCTTGTCTGCCACACCATGACATGGCATGCAATAGCAAAAGGCCAACACATGACCAATAATATACAAAGTGACATGTCATAAATGAAAACTGGCACGAGACAATGATGCCTGACATGGAATCAGATGAAATGACTGACCAACAACCTCCCACACATACAAAGTCAGACACAAATGCTTCCCACCAGTCGTAGCATGAACACAACACTGAATGCCTGTTCACATTCACAGGCATGGCAAAATCCCTACTCCCAAACCTGTGTGCTGTGTGTGTCTCCTGCAACACACTGCTCAGCACACAGCACATTGAGCTGCCATTGTGCTGCAGATAAACCTTGAGCATCACATGAAAATGACAAATCAAATCAATATCCAAATGATGCATGTACAGCGTACACAAATGTTCATAGATCACGTGCTGCAGGGACACAGAGGGCCCGAGAATGCAATATGTGTGCACCTGTGGCCATGGAAGGGTGGTTGTACCTGTGGTGGATTATTGTGCAACTGTGTGTGTCATCATGGACATGCACTCTATATATGCATGTGAAATAAAGTGACCCTCAGTGTCCTGTACACATCACATGTGAACACTGCCCATGTGAATACCCCAGCATGTCAAACCAGACCAATCCCCTGACACCTGAAAAGTAAAGACAACACAGGAACAGGCATTGACCAGCACAACACATCATATACATAGTACCCCTCTATTACAATGTCAGAGTGCCAAAAACCCTGTAGCCCAAGCCAACTATCCAACAACAAAAGGCCCTCTCTCATTTGCACATCACTGTGACCTTCTGAACAACAGTGTCTGGGGTATGTAGCCTTCTTCCTTCAAGTCTTCCTGGCTAAATGATCACCCTACCCCTTGGTCTCCATGTTCCAGCTTGCGTGTAAATAGGGTCCAGCCCCCTCAGAGGCCACCTTGACTGGTAAAAATACCAAATCGCAGAGAACTTCAAGGAGCCAAACCCACAAACCAGGGAAAAAGCCAGTAGGCACCAAAAAACCCAGGAAGAATTTCCATTAGATGACTTGAAGTAGCAGGAAATGTCAAAGCACATGTACAAGCACAATGATAGAACAACCAAGGTAGCACAGTTGAACAATGGTCCTACAGGATGTGTACCAATTACGGTCTATAACTTACAATGAGGATGCAACAACTTTTGGGTAGTGTCATAGCTCCGGTGTCCAGGCGCTGGAGTGGCACAAACCAACCACCCCCTCCATTGTCTGGGCGCCTGCAAGGTCAAACTTACACAGGCCACTGAGGCCCCGGCGGGAAAGGAGGGTCAGAGATGTGTTGTTTGGACAGGCATTGGGATGCAGGATAACCGGAAAGAGGGGCATGAGAGGGGAGTTGGATTGGCAAGGGAAAGTAGTCAAAATACAAAGTACTACCATTCACAATAACACATACTCAATCTGAGAAAACATGTTCATCATGCACATTGTACCAAATGCGTCAAATGCAAGCCAAAGAGTGACTTATCTCTGGGTTGAGTGCTGGCCTCCTGCCTGCGCACTCTCAGGTCTGGTAACAGGAGCAGTTCAATGCTGCAAAGAGAGCGTGAGTTACTAATCTGAATATGTGTCAACAACACACACACAACACCATCCATGCCCCAAAGTAAGTGACTCCTCCACAAACAAACACTCCTGTCTGCTGCTTTGTACCCATACGTTAGCTTTGCCCCTTCATGGTTCATACACTGTCAATGCATTAATGCAGGCACAGGTGGGTGTGCGGGAAATGGAAAACCAATGTGTCAAGAATCACACATGATACAATGGTCCCTGGGTGAGCTGCTACACGTGTATAGTGAGGTGCAACTTCAGTACAAGTTGTGTTCTGGCAGCCGCGGATTACAAAAGGTAGTGCAGGTGGCAATTTGCACATGAAAATGATATGCACTGCACACTCGCACGGTGTCCCTGTGTGCTGTATCAGTTCCTAGCTAGGAACGTTACTGCCCTAATAACTCTGCTTCAATGGAGCAGGTGGTACTCGAGGATATGTTCGATGGCCCCTGCGTGTGCCCCTGACAACTTGTAAAGCCACTTAGTATTTGTCCCTCAACGCATGTCAGCTGTACTGTGTGCTTCCCTAGCAATGCCTGGCAAATCTCCCCAGCACTGGTGATACTTAGCATGCATGTGCAAGTGGCCTGGTGGAAAGTTGGCTGCAGTGTGGGCCCTTGTGCTGCTCACCTTGCCTGGAGCTCCTGGAAACACGTCTGCTTCTGTCGGACGTCTGGGCACAAGCCCTGTTCTTCTGCTCGGCCAGTCATCAGGATTACTCGTCCCTGTGTTTGCCGGCAAAGGTAGTGTGGAGGCTCATTTCCCTGCAGAAATGGCAAAAAAGATATTAATAAGGCTTGAAAGTTCCCTGTGTGTGTCTCCATGCTGGTTATCACTGGGCACAGACCTACATCCAAACTCCTCCCACCATCAGTGTGACTTTGACAGGCCAAGGGTGCAGGCTACTGTCTACAGCATGAAGGGCATCAAGCACATATACAGGCAAGAAAATAACATACATCACAATCCACATCAATTAATGGAGACATCAATCACGTACTCACCCAAATTGATCACAGACATGGGGTGGATATAACGCTACAAATCCCCACTAGGGGTGTTAACACAAGTAGTACAGCAGCAGACATGCCACAGTTATGACGAAAGTCCAAAGCCATTGTGTAAAAGTTTGTTACACCGAACCATCCTAGCAATCCCATGGATGAGGGAAGCAGGAGTGGCATATGTGAGTCAGGACCCCAAGCTGCAAACACATACACAAGACAAGCTTGAAGGGCCCAGCTGGAACAGACAGTGGATGCTTTCAAAAGCCACAAAGCACCACACCGTCACATGAATGCACAATAGACAAACAATATTAAACTATATTAACTAATTAAACTAACAATGAACAACCTACATAACCTAATTCAAACAACTATCAAATAGTCAATATTAACTAACTAAACTAAAATCAAAAATGGCCACATACGTCCCGTGGAGGGGTGGGAGAGGTACCCGGGAGGGGCAGGTACAGGGTGCACCTCAACACCCACATGCGATGATGTTGAGACAAAAAAAAAATCCTCCATGGGCTCAACGCCTGCACAGCCCGACTTGTGTGGGAGATATCTCGTCGTCCGAGTCTCGCTCATCCTGAAAAGGAGGACATGGCACAGGAGCCTGACCACGCCTACGCACAGCTTGCCCATCGTCGGCAGCAATTCTGCCAGACTGGTGAGCCTGGTTCTGTGCAGTGATGACACGTAGGTCTGCATGCAGAACCTCCCGTGATATGCATGCTTCATCTTGCAAGGTAACACGTGTAACATGGAGTTCTTCCTGCAAGGTCTGGCTGGATAACGGATGCGCCTCCCGGCAAGCACGTAGCTCAGTCGAGATGGTACGCTCAAGCTGCTGAAACCTCTCCTCTGACCGCGCCCTCTGGGACATCAAGAGGACACCCAGAGTGGATCTGAGGGACTCATACTCAGCCCTCAGGACCTCCAGTTGTGCCTCTGCGTGAGCAGAAATTGCTTGATGCAAAGACAACATTTCAGCCTGGCGTGCCCTGTCTGAGGCCACCATGCCCAGCCTGAGCGATCGGGCCATGGACTGTGCCGCCCGCTGCTGGAGAAGCAACAGCCTAGCAGGGGGGAGCACAGATTGGACAACACACTCCATGGTCACAGCGATGTTTTCCATTGCTGCCCCCTTGGCAGTCATGTCTTGATCCCACTCAGTATACCTCGGAGGCACACGGCCACCGCGTTGCTGGGCTTGACACCTGCGGGACCCAAGGACCGGCTGTCCTCGTTGGGTTGGCACCGCCCGCGGCTGCACGACTACATGCCCCCATCGACATGATGGCCCAGGCACATCAGCGACTGGTGTGGAGGGTGACCCTGTGTCCCAATCCACCACAGGCGGAGGTCCCACCACTATCTTGCCCCTCAGTGCAGGTGTCGCGGACAGAGCAGTGTCCACATCAGAATCACTCACCCTGACGTATGGACCTGATGCACATCCAACTCGACCTGGACGTCAGAGTGGTCATCTGGGTTGGACTCATTGCCAGCCAAGGACAAGATGGTCTGTAGCACATGTTGGTTCTCGTGGTCTACCACCCCCACTTGTGACGGGTTGCTGGTGTGATAACAACCCTGTGCCTGGCATGACAACACCTTCCTCTGGCTCCATTGCGTCATCATCTGAAAAGTTGAGAGAAAAAAAGATGAGTTCACATGTTAGAAGCACACAACACACACACACACATAGACATCACACAGACAGCCAACACATGAAACAAACATGTCACACACAAAAGAGAACCTGCCATGCATGCCAGGTCAACTTGACATTGCTTCAGTGAGTAGGCATGTAGAAGGGTGTTATACGCCTCAGAAGTGGGTCAATGCAGTACAGAACATATGTACATTACTCACTATCTACATGTACAAGTACTTCATGATGTGTATCAAAAAAACGTGCAGGCAGTGCAAGGTCAAGTTCAGGCATCACGTGCAATGTGCATGCAATGGGTTGCATGACTACAAGCAAACCACCCATCCCCCAAAGTGGAAATGCAGGGATGCCTTGCATGGTATCAAAAGGATGACCAGAGACCTGTGTATTGGCAGACAGTGTTGACTAGCATCAATTGCATTATCTGAGTCAAATGACAACACAGCAGATGATGATGGGACAGTAAGCAGGACACATGATGAAGCCTCAGTAGTACACCCATGTGTGCAGAAGCCACACCACCAGTTGGACAGAGTCAGTGGGCCTGAAACCGGGTGAGGCCAGTGACCCACACAGACTGTCACAACCTAAACATGTGTGGGACGCAGGACTGAGCCACAGTGGGCATGGGAAGGCTGATGAAATGCCATGAAATGTAGGTCACCCTGGACAAGTACTACAATGATCATCCAGTCATGGACACATAGGGGCATGCATGGAATGCAAATGGAGCATGAATGGGCCCTCATGTCCCTGGGGAGCATCTGCCATCTGCACAGTCCAAGTGAGACACCCTGCATTAAGGACAAAGGATATACCCCACTGCATGTTGGCTGGTGGAAGTTAGCATGTACACACGAGGCATGAACAGTCCATTGCATTAAGGCAAAATCATGCACACCAGTGCAAAGGTGAAATTGAGGTGCAGGGCGGGTGGAGGGGCAAGGGAGCATGCCTATGTGGAGTACCCGCATGCAGGCAGAGGACACATGCACGTCAGTCATGCTATGACATAGTCCCAGTGCTGAGAGGAAGGACACCCCAGGCTACACGCAGAAGGGCCAGTGAGCTGGAACATGGACAGGAGGGGCATCCAGGTGACCAGCATGTGAGTAGGGTGCAAGTGTGGTGATGAGGACAGTCCCCGTCTGCTCCACATGTCCACCAGCCTGCAGTGCAGCCATGCATCAGTGAAGCATTGCATTACTTGCACATCTGAACCATGTACACGTGACATGTAGTGGCAGTCATGCACAACACATCACACAAGTAAAACACACATGGCCTCGACAAACGCACAGCAACACTCACTGGACTGTGCATCAAAGTCCTGCATCCCTCCCACTCCTTTGACCAATTTTGGTGCACAACGAGAGACTCGTGCGGAGTGAGGTCTTCCTCCTCAGGTGCCGGCCCACTGCCAGTCACCAGAGTCATGTTGTAATTTGAGGCACGCTTCGCCTTAGCGCTGCGTTTGAGGTCATTCCAACGCTTTTTGCACTCTTGCGTCATGCGCACCTCATGGCCAAATGCACTAACAAGTTCCGCAACTTGCTTCCAGTGGGTATCACGATGGGCAGCCATAGTTTGACAGTTAGGCCCCACTAGCATGTCACGGTTGTGGTCCCGCATGTAGTCCACGAGGAAGTCCAGTTCCTGCACAAAGAAATGCTTCTTCCTCGACGTGCAGAAGGTTGTGGCTTTGTGTGGGGTCCAAGCCTGAGCTGCAGGTGCAAACTTCCTCCTCTTAGACGCTGTACCGGACCCTGGCTGGCAAATGCCGCCCTGATCAGTATGGGCAGTGGCGCTGGTGGAATGAGCCGAGGGAGTGGCAGGTGGAACATGGAGTGAAGCCCCTACTTGCGTCAGTGGCTGCTGCGTGCCCTGGAATGGACCCTGTGCAGCAACATCCGCTGTGCCAGGGTCATTGACCGCGGCTGTCCTGGTTGGTAGACTCACAACCGAGGTGTTGTTGGCTGCATCTGCCCCTGCACTTGTCAACACCCGGCTGGTCGGGGCAGCAGATGACATTACTGCCCCATGGACACGAGCCTTGGTCAGGGCATCCCTGCGTGCACCTACGGTGTTCCTCCTGACCTGCTGGAAATCACCCATGGACTCTTCAAGTGCCAACGCAGCCTGTGCTGGCAGACCCTGAGCCTGGGTGGTGGTGTCCACAGCTGCACCTGCAGCTACCACTACCCTTGGGCCTATGGCAGTCGATGAAATGGACTGCAGGGTCACATGGGCGCCAGTGCCGATGCAAGAACTGCATCTCCCGGAGCCGCAGGGGGTGGTGGCATGACTACACCAACACGTGGCACAACATCGCCCCGAGCTGGCGCACCCCTGCCTCTTCCCCCTCTGCAGCCACCCTGGACACCCTGGAGTCCCCCTACTCCCTGGTCACCCCGGCCACGTCCCAACCATGGCACAGATGGAGTAGTGCCAGCACAGATGGAGTAGTGCCAATGGGAGGTGTACACGACAATTGTCCTGGGCAATTGGAGTGAAGGTGGTGGGATACAAGATGTTAAAAGCACCCCTGCACCTGCAAGGCTGTATGTGACCCCGGTGATGAAGTGACGGGTCACGCAACGCTCAGGCACCCCAAAACTGCAGTAAAACCATGCACACAACCCCCCGTAGCCTACGTGTGTGGAATTAACCTCCTGCAGTACGCAGTGGCACCCAGGGACACAAAAAACACGTACGCGTGGGACATGCAGGCTACTATGACCTCGAAAATGGGTACGCGATACACAGGGGCACCCGCAGTGGGAAAAATAGCATGCGCGACTCCCTGTCAGACTGGCGTGATAATGAAAAAAACGTGTAGCCAATACCCCCACCAAAAGAAGAGATACGTCCTTGATCCGCTGTGAAATTGTGATGGTGCGCAAAACAACACGAAGTAGCAACACACATGTCGGTCTCCACAAAAGGCACGTACAGCGAACTGCTGGCCCCACTCACCTTGAACCAGTGCTGAGGGAAATGCCCGCACACGTCACTTACGCGCTTAGGCCCTTTTCTTGGATTACAGCCATTAAAATGCAGGCGTGCTGTTTTTTCACGTGCTGAATCACTATGCACCCGTCACAAGGGAAACACCTGTGCGCGTAATGTCACAGACGCACTTACGTGCTAAGGGCCTTTCCTCGAATTACACGCTGATGTGCAGGTTTTTCACGTGCCAAATCACTCCGTATGAAGCTGGCCACGCGACAACACACGGAAGACCATGCTCCTGCCCAAAAGGCCATTTACCTGCTCCCCAGAGCCCCGAGCACGCTCCCACCTGCCATCTGCTGCTGCCTGCCTGCTGCCCACATGCCCTGCAATTTGATGCCTGCACGTCAGCCATCTGCAGGGGTCCAGTTGCTGTGTCCACCCCTGCTGGAACAGAAGACTCCCGACTGGGATACCATCGCTCCACAGCCCAGCCCCAGGACCCAGTTGCCCACCCACACCTGCCTTGGGGGTTGCCATGTTGGGGCAAACACCATCCGAGACCACTGGCGACCCCCATCCAGAGAGGCAGAGGGCTACCATCTTCACCGATAAGGAAGTTGGTATCCTGGTGGAGCAAGTTCTGGGGCATTATGATGCCCTCTACACACCATTGCGTGCCAACAAGGAAGGACGGGAGAGGATCTGGGAGGACGTAGTGGTTGCCATCAACGAGGAGGGGGTGGCAACCCGCGACATCAAGCACGTCCGGAAGCGCTGGGAGGACTTCAAGTCCAGGACCCTCAGCAAGGCCCAGCGCCTCTTGAAGGCAGAGGATGCAGAGGGGTGCCGGGTCAGCCTGAGCAACATCCAGATGAGGATCCTGGAGCGCATAAGCCCAGCGCTCCACGTCCAGATCCTAGAGAGGAAGACCCGTCTGGAGTTGTGCGGTAAGTGGCCATGCATTGCTGTGTGAAACAGGGCATGTTGCAGTGTGCTGGTAGTCAGCTACTTGCCTGTATGTGTGACATAGGCCATGTATGGATGTGTGTGTGCAGGGACATCATGGTAATGCATGTGAGACCAGTCATGCGTGAACCACATGGATGGTGCATGTGTTCCAATGCAACATGGGGAGCAGCATGCAGAATGCACACATTAATTCATGACTGTCTCTGTTCTTGGACATGGATGGGGTGTGAGAGATGGGTGCTGCTCTCATGTACATATATGGTGTACATGTCTGTGTGTCTGAGTAGCGTGTGTGTGACTTTGAAACACCATGGATGCATGACACATGTCTGTGACGATGTGTTGATTCACTTATGCAGTCTAGTCATCCTTGTATCCACTCTGTCTTTGGTGTACGAGCCCTGATGCATGACCATCCGGTGATGTGTTCGCATGGGACCAGTATGAGCCATGATGCATGTGAGTTTGAAGCCAACATTTATGTCAATAGAGGCCCTTGTACATGGATGCTGATGTTGATTGCATGTGCCATGCCTGTTTCTGCATGTGTGTTGCATGCATTGTGCCATGTGTTGTGGAGGGACAGGATGGAAGTGACGTTTGATAGTGCCACTTTTGTGTTATTGCTTCCTGTCTAGCGGACTATTGTACAGTACCCTGATGCTTGTGTTCTATGTCTCCCTCTATGCAGCGTTGAGTGAAGAAGAGGGCGGAGACGGCGCTGTGGAGCAAAGCAGCGGGGATGCCTCCACTGGGTGGCGACGCAAGGCCCAGCCACCCTCCCAGGAATTACTATCATCCGAGAGTGAGGACACTGGTGCCGCGTCTGTCACTACGGCTGCAGCGGAAGGATTGGGTGAGCCCCCACAGGGGCTTGCAATGGCAGAAGACGGTGCGGAGCCATCCAGGTTGGTGGTCTCCACAGAGGAGGAGGAGGCCGTTTCTAAGCTGCACATGGGGCCTGGTGGGGGTAGTACCACTGGTGAAAGTGGTGCAGTCCAGGGCCAGGGGCAGGAGTCAGCACAGGTCGCCGCGGAGGGGCCTGTGCATGTCACTGTCCCTGACCCTGTGACTGCACCATCATGCACCAGCAGGGATGCCCCATCCCAGGCCCGTCCGCAGGTAGGGAGGAGACCCACGTCATCTGGCACTCCACTACCTGCAGACGAGGAGACCCATGACCATATGGGATCCGTCCTGATTGGTGTCGTGTTGCGCTCACGTGTCATTCGTGATGACGTGCATGCTTCCTGGGGGGACCACGCACGCCATCACGACGAGCTGCGTGGCAATGTGGCACAGTTGGGAGGGGCCCTGGTCAGAGGGTTCCTACATGTGTCGAGCACTCTGGCGGCCCTCTCCTCCTCTGTGGAGACTATGCGCCAGTCGTTCTCCCTGCCGTCTTCTGGCCCAGATTCCACCAGGGGCCCCTGTGGACCTGTCCCGACCAACACAGCCAGCTTGGTGGAGATCACATCCCTGCCACAGTCGGGAGTCTGAGGTCCAGCAGGGGTGGACTCCCCACCAACTGGAGACCAGCAGATGGAGGATGTGCCGGCATCATCGTACAGGGCACATGGACAGCAGCAGCAGGCTCAAGGTGGGAGCGATGATGGCTCGGGGCCATCAACATCAGAGGGGCAGGCATCGGCCGGAGGGCAGGAGGACCCCGGAATGGGAGTGTCTTCTGTGTGGCAGCGGTTGGGCCAGAGGATAGATGTAGAGCGGCGGCGGGCGGGAGAGGCACGGCTCACCATGGTCGGGGCGGAGTTCTCCATGCGCAGGGCGTTGAGGTGGGCTGAGTGCCTCGAGGCAACTCGCAGGGAGCTGGAACAGGCCATGACTGCATCCCTGCGAGACCTCGGGGCCAGGTCAGAGGCCCGCCTCCGGGACATCGACATGGAGTTTGATGATGCCCTGGCCCAGGACATCACAGAGTGAGCCATAGGACTTGCCAGCCGCCATTGTATATAGTTAGTTAGGTTTCCTTTATGTTTTTATTTCTGTAGGTGCGCTTGGACAATGTGCCACCTTTTTGTATATAGTTCTTCATTAGGTAGTGTTTTTTGTAGGTTTCATTTCAATGGTTGGGCTAATGGACCCTGGATTTGTACTTTGTAAATAGTTTTTCACTAGATTTCACTTCTTATTTTTTATTTTTCCATGGAGCAATGGTTTTATCTTCTTTTTTCACTTTGGATTTGTTTTGCCGGACTGACACTTTGGACACGTGCTTTGGATTGATTTGGTTTCTGTTTTCCTACATTTTTATTTTATATTTTGGACATGTGGCTTTCTATTCATTATTTGCATTCTTGTGTGTTTCATTTAATTCCCTTGCCTTTGTGTTTAATACATTTTTATTTCCTACTTCAATGTGTGGTATTCTCTCTTTGATTTCATGCATGTCACAATGCGTTTTCCCAATCACATGCACCCATTGTATGGGTGTGACGGAAATGTGTTTATGTGCATACTTGCCATTTGGGATGTATCATGTGATGGGGATTTCATTGTGGGGTGGATGTAGTACCTGGTTGTGTGTTTGGACTGGGGTGGTGTGGGATGTGATTTGGGTGGCCATAAGGCCCATGATTGTGGATTGTCATGAGGTGTTGGGGGGACATGAGTCGGGGCCCGCTGGCAGGTGCCTGTCACTGCTGGGTGGTTGGATGAGTGGGTGGTGGAACATGAGTCGGGGCATGCTGGCAGGTGCCTATTATTGCTGGGTGGGTGAGTGGGCGGGGGGACATGAGTCAGGGCCTGCTGGCAGTTGCCCGTCACTGCTGGGTGGGTGAGTGGGTGGGGGAACATGAGTCGGGGCCTGCTGGCAGGTGCCTGTCACTGCTTGGTGGGTGAGTGGGGACATGAGTCAGGGCCTGCTGGCAGGTGCCTGTCACTGCTGGGTGGGTGAGTGGGTGGGGGGACGTGAGTCAGGGCCTGCTGGGAGGTGCCCATCACTGCAGATGGGTGAGTGGGTGGGGGGACATGAGTCAGGGCCTGCTGGCACATGCTGATCACTGCTGGGTGGGTGAGGGGACATGAGTCGGGGCCTGCTGGCAGATGCCTGTCACTGCTGGGTGGGTGAGTGGGTGGGGGGACATGAGTCGGGGCCTGCTGGCAGGTGCCATCACTGCTGGGTGGGTAAGGGGACATCAGTCGGGGCCTGCTGGCAGGTGCCTGTTACTGCTGGGAGGGCGGGGGTGCAGAGGGACATGTGTCGGTGCTCACTTGTGCATGGTGACATGTGGGCTGGCTGGGGGGCCAGGGTGGATGGGCTGCCTGCGGGGCATGGCCAGGGGTGCAGGGTAGTCCCCTGTGTTGTGGGCTGCCTGCAGGGCCTGGGGAGGGGGAGAAGGCACACCTGGGAGGACACACACTGCCAATTCGCGTTGGGGAACACCAGGAATACACGTACCCCTCCCATGACAGCGAAAACACGTATAAAACTCCCCACGCACCCCCCAAAATACACATACCCCGCTCGCACAAGGCCTATTGCGTGTGATACTTCACGCGCACCCCCGAAATACACGTACCCCACTCGCACAAGGCATATCGCATGTGATTCTCCCTGCGCACCCCCAAAATACACGTACCCCCCTAGCACAAGGCCTACCGCGTGTGATTCTCCCTGCGCACCCCCGAAATACACGTACCCCGCTCACACAAAGGCCTATCGCATGTGATTCTCCCCGCGCACACCTGAAATACACGTACCCCGCTAGCACAAGGCCTATCGCGTGTGATTCTCCCCACGTACCACCGAAATACACGTACACCACTTGCACAAGGCCTATCGCGTGTGATTCTCCCCACATACCCCCGAAATACATGTACCCCACTCGCACATGGCCTATCGTGTGTGATACTTCACGCTCACCCCGGAAATATATGTACCCCGCTCGCACAAGGCCTATCGCGTGTGATTCAACCCGTGCACTCCTCAGAATACACACACCCCGCTCGTGCAAGGCCTATCAAGGCCTATCACGTGTGATTCTCCCCACACACCCTCGAAATACACGTACCCCGCGGGCACAAGGCCTATCGCGTGTGATACTTCACGCGCACCCCGAAATACACGTACCCCGCTCACACAAGGCCTATTGCATGTGATTCTCTCTGCGTTCACCTCGGAATACACGTACACCACTCACACAAGGCCTATCGCGTGTGATTCTCCCCACATACCCCCGAAATACATGTACCCTACTCGCACATGGCCTATCGTGTGTGATACTTCACGCGCACCCCGGAAATATATGTACCCCGCTCGCACAAGGCCTATCGCGTGTGATTCTCCCCGTGCACTCCTCAGAATATACACACCCCGCTCGTGCAAGGCCTATCAAGGCCTATCACGTGTGATTCTCCCCACGCACCCTCGAAATACACGTACCCCGCGGGCACAAGGCCTATCGCGTGTGATACTTCACGCGCACCCCGAAATACACATACCCCGCTCGCACAAGGCCTATTGCATGTGATTCTCTCTGCGTTCACCTCGGAATACACGTCCCCCGCTCGCACAAGGCCTATCATGTGTGATTCTCCCCACGCACCACTGAAATACACGTACACCACTCGCACAAGGCCTATCGCGTGTGATTCTCCCCACATACCCCCAAAATACATGTACCCCACTCGCACATGACCTATCGTGTGTTATACTTCACGTGCACCCCGGAAATATATGTACCCCGCTCGCACAAGGCCTATCGCGTGTGATTCTCCCCGTGCACTCCTCAAAATACACACACCCCGCTCGTGCAAGGCCTATCAAGGCCTATCACGTGTGATTCTCCTCACGCACCCTCGAAATACACGTACCCCGCGGGCACAAGGCCTATCGCGTGTGATACTTCACGCGCACCCCGAAATACACGTACCCCGCTCACACAAGGCCTATTGCATGTGATTCTCTCTGCGTTCACCTCGGAATACACGTACCCCGCTCGCACAAGGCCTATTGCGTGTGATTCTCCCCGCGCACCCCTCGGAATACACGTACCCCGCTCCCCAAGGCCTATCACGTGTGATTCTCCCCGCACACCCCTCAGAATGCATGTACCCCGCTAGCGCAAGCCCTATCGCATGTGATACTTCATGCACACCCCCGAAATACACGTACCCAGCTCGCACAAGGCCTATTGCGTGTGATTCTCTCCGCGCACCCCTCAGAATACACGTACCCCTCTCCCCAAGGCCTACGCGTGTGATTTTCCCCGCGCACCCCTCGGAATACACGTACCCCGCTAGCCCAAGCCCTATCGCGTGTGATACTTCACGTGCACCCCGAAATACACATACCCCACTAGCACAAAGCCTATCGTGTGTGATACTTCACGCGCACCCGGGAAATACACGTACACCGCTAGCACAAGGCCTATCGCGTGTGATACTTCACGTGCACCCCCGAAATACACATACCCCGCTAGCACAAAGCCTATCGTGTGTGATACTTCACGCGCACCCGGGAAATACACATACCCCACTCGCACAAGGCCTATCGCGTGTGATTCTCCCTGCACACCCCTCAGAATACACGTACCCGCTCGCACAAGGCCTATCGCATGTGATTCTCCCCGCGCTCCCCTTGGAATACACGTACCCCGCTCGAACAATGCCTATTGCGTGTGAAACTTCCCACACCCCCCCCCAAATGCACTGTCCCGGCCCTGTGAACTGGTGCAGGGTTAGTGCACCCTTTGCGCTGCATTGGGGATTTCAATGCCTTATCCTTGCGCAAGGGGCGTTCTTGGGGCGTAACTGGCGTTGCGGGATGTTCTCTGCGCCAGCGCTCAAAATGGCTTTGATATTCCATAAATACGTGGTTCGCCAGAATGCTGTTTAGCGCACACGGCTGGTGCACACTGGCGCACGCTAGCTCTCTGCACTGATCGCGTGCGCTGCCTCTGCGCTGAAATCTTTGAATTACCCTGTAAGTTACAAAATAGTGTGGGATAATGTTCTCAGGAAAAGAAAGAAGTGTTCACCAAATGATAAGTCAGTATGGTATGGCTGTCATGATCACTGGCAAATTACCATGTTCAGATTCTCAAAGGACTTGTACATTAGCCTACCACTCTTGGTCTGCACACAAATGGAGTCCTGCAGAAGAGAGTTTTAATGAGTAGACAAGGGTTTTCCAGGTTATCCAATATGGTGGCCCTGTTGGTAGCCAGTAAGTTGTTGTGTTGTTCTAGCCCTTTGGCTCTGTTCCCTTTATAAGCCCCACCCACCGTGAAGCCTTTGCTTCACGTTGGTTCTGCTTACTAGCAGTGCAGCATTTACTACGGTTCCCTGTTCCAGCTCTGAACTCCCTCACAAAATCTGTAGATCTAGCTCTTCCCCTCTTTATAGTTTATCATCATATTTCCTTCCTTACATCCTCCTCCCTGCCCGCTCCTATTTTAGTGTTCATTTCATTTTTTCCCCGTCACTTCACCAAAGCAGCTTCCAGTCAGACGTGCGTACCGTGGAACCCCTCAGACTTCCCCTACATTCCATGTGTACACAGCGCAGTGTCCACAAGCTTCTAAATAACGCAAGTACCACTCAAATTCAGTTGAATGAAGGACAACTTATTTGCTTCATAACGCTATCTCCTGAAGAAGTCAAAAGCACAAAATTAGTGTTTCATTACTGTAGAATTATTTAACGTTCCGTTTTCGGAAAATAGCTTTCCCGGCACTGCTGTCGGAAGTTACCATAAGTTATAAGTTACAAGTTGTTTATCCGTGTATGTGGACACTTGACATAGCACAGATTAGTTAAAATAGGATAACTGATTAATTGTGGATTCATCTCTACTTTCATTCAAAACAAACTGCGTAAGACAGAAAGAGACTACACACTTCACGTGTCTACAGAATTCTCTTCAGCCCTGCATTTCGTTCAGCTTTCTTTCAGTACAAAGTCAGTTACTAGAGACCCTTCTCTGGAAATTCAAGAATTCTACAGTTGCTCCGACCCGTATTCATTTACCACAAAACTCCATTTACTGCACTCATCATTGTTATCAGTTCTTGTCAGGAAGACTTTCACAATACACCTTTCCAGTGGAAAAAGACAGCTTTTTCTTCAAGAAGAACTATTCAGTGATCCCCTTCTCCTTCCCTTGGAGAGGCTCTATAGAAGAATCCATTTATTCTTTTGTGCCCAACTACAGTCTTACCACCAGTCACTGACCATCTCTTCAGAACAAGCATCCATGTACTCATGCAGGATGGAGAGCTCATTATGAAATCAATACAGGTGAGCAGTGCAATCTATCTTATCAGTGAGAAACATTTTAGCCAAGAATTCAAACCAAGACCCAAGCTCATTTTCATATAGAGTGTTCACTGTTATATTTTTACAGGGCCTTCCTGACTGACTCTTCCAAAGAAAACCCCCCAGGAGGAACATACTCAGACCTGGTGCCCCCGCAGAGTTCAGGTACGCATTAAAATGGCTGGGTCTACCTTCCCCATGTTTTTAGCACGGGAAAAGACCATAATTTGTTTGGTCTTATGATAGTGAGAGTTACAACCCTGTGTTTATTTTTTGTGTTGCCCCAAACTCTCACTGAACACGCAGGGGGCTTCCCCTTTTTTGTAAAATATATTTAGCACGGGAAAAGGCATGATCTTTGAGCACAGCACACTCCCAGGCCTCGCCAGTACAAGGTTAAAGTTCCTTTCAATGATGCTGAGATCTTTTGGGGCCAAGTCTCTTCCCTGCAAAAGTCTTTTGTCTTAGAAGGTCGGCTGTACCAAAACAGGTATATTACTATTTACCCTCAATTCTCAGGCATCCTTCTGTCGGGTTCACATTTGCCAGTTTCACAGTTCGATCAGTTTTCTCTCATGTGTGAAAGACCTTTCAGTGTACAAGAGGTTTTGCTCAACTCTCGTAGGACCACTTTGACACTTTACACTAGCCTCTCCTTAGACCCCTTGGTCTTTGTGGTTTTAACAAAACAACACAACCCCAAAAAGGCTTCAGTCAGAGTCCTTCGAATGAGCGCCTCCTGCGATGGCGGACCACTCTGCTTCTGAACCTTTTACTAGGGTTTCTTTAAAGTTATTACACATGTTTTTTGTTCAAAAAAGTTGCTGCCTGCAACCTTGGACCCAGCACAGTTCGGTTTCATTATATGTCTTCTCCAAAACACCAACTGTGCTGAACTATTGGAGTTTCATGTTTCAGGAGTCAAGGACGGCACCCCAGTGGCAATCACTTCTCCCCGCTTTAGCTATCAGTGTGGGAGGGCCAATCTGCCATTGAAACTTGTCACACCACATGCCAGCTGGAGTTCCCGGTCTTAGGATTTCCCTTCCGGAGGCTTCGTGGGGCTTACTTGAAAAGGACAAGGGCAATTCCCTCCTTGTCATCCTTCCAGGTCTCTCCGCATTCCCCCTCTGTTTGAACTGCCGGTCTGGAATAGCTGCTTCCTCGTGCATTCAGCCTTGATTGAAATATGCTTTCATGCTCTGCCTTTTATCCATGTGGGGAAGGGAATGGGCCGTCAGGTGTGAATACCCTGCCTGACCCTTGTGTTGGGACATGTCAAGTAAACAGCGCGGGTGCTAGTCCATTGTCTGTCATGGTGCACAAACGTGTGTGTGTTGAAAAAGGGGTGGGGTAGGACTTCTGAATATCCTATGAGGTAGGATGGGGAAAAGGTGTTATAGCGAAGGGGGTCCACGTCTCACCCATCAGTTTCCCACATCCACTCCCCGAGGACCCTTCATGCAGGTTATCTTCCTGCACTGGTCCACCCCCAGGAACTGGATCCAATAGCGATGTCCGTGTCCTGGCCACATGGATGACAGAGGCCCGGGTACTAGCGAGTGAGACACCTTTAGGTTTCTCACATATGTCACAGCCTATCTAACCAAAGCTGATAAAACAGAGCTAAAAGAACCTATAGAGAATGCGGGTGCTACGAAGCTGCAGGCTGTTTAAAAGGTACAGCCTTATATGACAAATCTGAACACATTTTCTGGCTAAACATTGGTCCACCTTCATCCGAAAAAAGAGTAAAGAAATCATACCAAGAGACAGAAACAATAGCGGCAAAGGATCCCAACAGCCAGGACATTGAAAAAAAAATGTAATAGACATATACTACCCAATGAGAAGACCTGCTTTGGAAAATATGTGCCAATACCACATAGTTCTAAACTATTCCTACAAATATAATGTCATTCCAGATGAGACAACTGGCAAATATGTAGTCTCAACTTCGGAAGGATGCCTATTCAAAACCCAGTCTAATAAATCATATAATATTATTATTTAAATATCTGCAAAATAGGGAACTTTGTTACATGGCCCTACTGTCACTTTCGAAACCATGGAGAAAAGAAAAAGAATATTAGGTTACAATGACTCATTTAAAGCTGTGTTCAATGCAACAAAATAAAACAGTTTAATAAATGTCAATTTCAAGCAATACAGAGAAATGTTGGACAATGATTGCCAGCAAAAGGAAAAGGTTGAAGCTCAACTAGATAAAGACACAACTGACAGCAGTCAACCTTGCTACACAGGAAGCCAAGAACCACTTGCAGAACCACTCATTCTAAATGAAGCACAAATAGCCATGACTGAAGTATAAAACACCATGCATCAATATGAACAAACAGAAGAATACTTGCCAGTGCTCAAATCGCAGCTAAAAGATGAACAACTCACCATTTATTGAGTAGTCACTGAAGAAATTGAACATGGTTTTAAACATGAAACTAAAAGTTGTAGATATACAAATTATAAACCTCTGCTCCTGTATGTAAGTGGTAAAGCTGGTTCTGGAAAAATATTCTTAATTAAAATAATCAGCACATTTCTACAAAACTTAACAAGCAACGACCTTTCAGCAGTTGTAACAGCCCACACAGGTTTAGCTGCCTACAGCATAGAAGGTGTACCTTCACACCAACCACTGCTCTTTCTAGTGTCACACCAAAGCAAATAAGAATACAACAAATAATCAGCAGAATTTGCTATTGAAGTACACAGAATTCTGAAACAAATGAAAGTGCTCCTAATAGATGAAATAAGCATGGATTCTAACCTCATGATGCCTTTAATTCATCTCAGAATGCATGAAGTTCTAAAGACCAACTACAAAGAACAGTTTGGAGGAAAACATGTTATTGTTTTCGGAGACCTCCTACAGTTAACACCAGTAAAAGGTCAACCTGTTTTCAAAACATTAGGACACAAACAATGCCGTAAAACACTCAGCAGCATAGGAAATGTAAATCTCTGGCCACATTTTCAGTACAGAAAACGAAGTCAAAACATGCATCAGTCTGCAGACCTAACCTATAATAACATTAAAAAAATAGAACTGGTCTGCTTACTAAAGATGCAAAATCCATCTTAAATAGAAGACTTATCCATGTGCTTTATCCATGGTAAAGCACATCTATTTTTGAAGTAATGTAACAGTGAACTCAACAAAATATAAAAAGCATGTCCTTGATGCCAACCCTAGCAAGCTGCAGTTAATTCATCAAGAGAATGTTAAAAAAGGAAATGCAACCCATACTGCATATCAATTCCACAGATATATGAGAGGTGCATGGCATGACACTCCCTATGTGCCAGCAAGAAACAGCATGACTAAATAAAAATAGCTAAGACAAATCTATCTATCTCCAACTCAGCTGGATTGGAGAAAATGTTAACATTGTGTCTAAAATGCAGAGTAATTCCAAAATATAACCTTGATATAGAACAAGGTTTAGTCAATGGAGCAAATGTTACAGGTATTAGCTCCCAAACACATCCACATGACAACATTATTCAGTTTGTCAACATCCACTTTGACAAACTTTCAGAAGTAAAAAAAATTTGGCCACACAATAGCATGATCACTTCTTTTCAAAGACATGTACGCATACAAAGAACAATTCTCTCGGTCTCTTGCATATGCTATCACTATTCACAAATGGCAAGGTCTAACCCTACATCACACATTGATTGACATTGGCAGCACAGTCTTTAAGGAATGTATGAGTTACATAGCACTTTCATGTCTATGTACACTTGAAGGTTTATTCTTAGTCAACTTTGATGCAAAGTCAACGCTGACATTCCTTGCATCGTAGAATACAACAGGCTATGTGGACTATTACACCCATACCTAGATATGTACCCTGTATGTTAAAAAACAAAACCTTTAAAAAGAAAAGTAATCCAAACAGAACCTATAAGAGATCTCACAAAAATACCACCAAATAAACGAAAAACAACTGCTACTCCATCAGAAGACAAACAGCCAAATATTTCTTCTAAAAAACAATTGCAGACCCATCAAATAACAAAGAAACACAACACTCTGGCCCATTTACATTTAGTAACACAACTGGAGTAAATTGCAAATGTAGCAATTAACCTTCTCTTCCAATTACCACCATTTGTTCAAAACATTTACTTAAACAGCTCATACGAGTTGTGTTTACCAACGCTCGTCCTTCATAAAAATGCCACAAATAACCCTACAACACTTACAGTGGTCTCCGGTATAAGACAAGCATTGGACTTTTGTATAGGCATGGTGAAATTAACCATAAGCCATTAACCATAAGCCATTAGATTGTTGGATGATCCTGCTGTAATGGAACCATCAAGCCACTAACCATAAGCCATTTAGCCCCCTCATTCAGGTACCCCCCTGCAAGCCACCTCTCCCCAGCATCTCCAACCTCTCCTCTCAGCCACCCATACACTCTAACCCCCCTCATCGTCTCTAAAACCACCATACACCCTCCCACTCTATGATCAGGGGAGCACTCTGGTGTACCAAATACCACCTGCACCCTACCGATCACCGACAGACCCCTGTCCATCTCCCATCACCACCTCTCTTACTCCACAAATTTCAACTGAGAACAACCCTCAGCCATGAACCCTGCAAAACTTCCAACTCACAAGCCGGAGGAGCTCTCTGGCACCCCAAACAACATAACCCACCTGCCCCTACCTTACCCCATGATCCCAATGAGATCAACCCTCAACCCCCCATTCCCGCTCCCCACAAAGTCTCCAACTCTCAGGCCAGAAGAGCTCTCTGAAGCTCCAAACAACACAAACCACTCAACCCTACCTCACCTCAGGATCCCTCCAAGATTAATCCCCTACCCATCATTCCTGCTTCCTGCAAAATGTCCAATTCTCAGGCCAGAGGAGCTCTCTGGTGCTCCAAGCAACGGGAGCCACACACCACTATCCCCTCTAGAACCACTACAACCCTAGTGGGGTCTGACAAAGTCCCCCCTCCCAGACTTGCCTCCATGACATCAGCCCTCCCCGCCTCTGCCAAATCTCCTTTGACCCCTCGACTACCATTCATCCACTTGTCCGGAGATCCACTATGGATCATCCTTGCCATTCAACAACCAAACATCATCCGTTCCACCCCCTCCTCCTCACTCCCTCACTCTTTCACCAGAAATACCACTCCTGCACTAGCCCAAAGTATACCTGAGAGCACTGACCCATAAGACTTCCACACTCCCCGAAAAAGTAACAGCTCGGCAATCCCTCCACCCCACATGCAGAATCCTTTAGCTCTTACCCCTTCACCCCCTCCTCCTGCCCCCTTGCTACTCCCACTCCCACAGACACCCCTCTCATCCCCTTTCCCCTTTTTCAAAACAGCACATCTTGCCCTCTCTAAAACAATCGCTTCATCCCTCTCCCCCTCTAACTCCCTCCACACTCTTTCACACTCCTCTTACAGCCAAACACACATACTACAGAAAAGGTAACAGGCCCTCTCCCTCAAGCTTCCATACCTCACCACTCCTTCATAAGTCTTACCTTGCTTCCTCCCCATCCCTTCCTGTCCCACCCCTAATTTAAGGCCCTCTCTCCCCCCTCCCTGCCTCTACACCCTTGCTCTCAATATCTCACCCAGTACACCCAAAGTCCCAGCCCCCAGTATCAAACCTCAAACAAGTCACCCAAACCCCCACACCACAAGTGCTCCACTCACCTACATCCCACTGATCCTCCCCTCCACGACTCTCTCATACCAACCACTGCCCACCTACTCTTCCCGCTCCCCATCAACTTAAACCTCTCACCCGACCCTCATAGTGCACATGCATCCAGACTCCCCACTACCCACCTCAGTCAGTCTCAACCACCCTGACTGATCCTACCACACCCCCATCTCACCGGCCACCCATATCCACCAAGCACACCCATCGATGAGTGTCATGAAAGCCTCCTCCTCTCATGAAGTCAGGTGCATCCTTTTCAATGCCTGCTCCATAGCAAGAAATAGGTACAGAATCTTTGACCTACTAACCTCTGGCAATCCTGACCTCATCTTTATCACCAACACCTTGTTCTCAGATGATTTTTCACCAGTTTCACACAAGGCCTTACCCCCTGGCTACTCGATTATTGCCCACAACAAACCTTCCAGAGGTGATGGAGTGACAATCCTCTACAAACCTCGTTTCTCCATCTCACTCATCGAAACCCAGCCATTGAATGCTTCCTGTGAATCCCTTCTAGTAAAACTCTCGCTACCATCAACACTCAGCCACAGCTTCCTACTCATATACAGGCCCCCTTGATATGACAGACATTTTGCCAACAATCTCTGTGACTCCATTCAGGTAAATCCCCCAACTCTTACACTATTGGGAAATTTCAATATCTGGTTTGATATGCCCAACAACCCCAGGACCCAACCTTTGGTCGACAGTCTTGATGCACTCAACCTCTCCTGACATACCACTGGTCCAACTCACTCAGGTGGCCACACCCTTGATGTGATCTTCAGCTCCCATGACCTTGTCTCTACAAGCATATGAGTATGTGCTCCTGTGACAGGCATGAGTACTGGCTACATGTTGTGGAGTTCATTGCTGGTGGTGAGTAGGATTGCATTCAATTGACTTGTCTGCAATGCAGGCGGTGGGGGACGTGCCCCGTCTTATTGCAGGGATTTGTGAAAATTGTGTAATGCATCCTGGAACATGTGGTACTTTTGAGATGACTCTCTGGCTTTACAATGATTGGGATTCCAATCCCAATCCAGCCCCACGCCGCTTATCTGGACTTACCACTCTGCCATCCCATGCTCTATCCACACACCTGTCCATCCTCCCACAGCTCCCCTGCCCCCATTTCTGATCACAAATGCTGAAACAAAGTCAAGATACTCCCTGACCTAGCCGATGCCCTGCTGCTCGGCCCACCAACAACACTGTCCTGTGGTAGGCCCTTAACCATTGAATCCTTTGACTCCTGGCATAAAGAATCACTAATCCCCCTCACCCACTGTCGCCCCGGTGCCTCATGCAAAGCACCCCCACTTGAAGATATTCAAAACCCAAAATAACTCTCTGGAACGCAAATGGCGAGCATCTAAAACCGATCTCTTTGCCATCCACCATCTTAACTACAAATCAGAGATCCGAAAAGCCAAAAAATCCTATTACAATGTACACATTCTGAACTGTGGCAGCAGCAGCAAAGAACTCCACAAGATCATCTCTGAATTTGTGAAACCTACCTTCACAGTTGCCCAAACCACTGCAACGCAAATACTCTGCAACTCCCTCTCGCTACATTTCTACAACACTGCACTCGGCAGGATCATAAACCTAAACACCATATTCTCCAACCGCACCCCCTGTCCTACATATAGCACACCTGATCCCATTGCCCCGATGCCCACTATGCCAACCTTCGAGACCTTCCAACCCATCTTGAGAGATGAGTTCCTGGACCTAATATCCAGCAGCAGACCCTTCGGTACCCCCCTCGACCCCTACCCTGATGCTCTTTTGAAAGAAATATTCTCCTCTACTTGCACAGGTGAACATGCAAGATCCATACTAAACGACTCCCTCCCCTCTGGCACCTTTCCAGATGCCTTTAAGAGATTAGAGATCAGAAATAACATGTGTTTTGGTACAATTAGTAAATGAGACTAATGTATTTAATGTGACCATACATGTATACAATTGTCTGATAAACACAATTGCGAAAACAATTATCTAAATTTGCTAATATCAGCAAATGAACCACCTCCGATGTTGAATATACAGAATAGCAGTGTTTAGGGGGTGTGATAAATAAGCAATTGAAGGAGGGAGGGGGAAATATGTTGCTAATTAATATCATAATATTGGGCAAAGACCTCACTGGTGTGTATGGTTTGGAATGAGGAGACCTGTGTATATAATTTTGCTCAGAATGTGTTGGATGATGATCGGATGTCATTAGTATACCCATAATCAGATGATCTGTTCTGTGCAAGTTTTGTGTTTTGCCGTATGTCATATGTTCATACCATATCACTCCATCTAATTTAAATAGAAGAATACTCCATATCATACTCTTATTTTTTTACATCAAGGACTAATATATGTAGAAAATAGAAAGATAATTGCAATTGGTATATGAAGCCATTCATTTTCATTTCATGGTATGTAAAGGGACTCAATTGCGCAAGAGTTTGGAGAAGTAAGGCAGAAATTGGGCCTCATTACAAGCATGCCAGTCTGGAAAGAGCTGTGCCATTAGCACAATACTGGCACCATTTACCGGAATGACACATCACGAGTGGCGATGGCGGAAACACCATTAGCGCACGCCCACAGCCATGGTGCTACCGCTGAAGGTATACAGCGCAATGTGCTGCCGGACATTCCTGAAGCACCGGCACAGTGGTAATATGGGCACATTCCAGTACATGGTACATGGAAACACTGCCATAAAAACGGCATTAGCACTGTGAAGACCACGCCTGTAATACTAGCACCGCACACTAGGCGTTAAAAAGTGCCAGTGTGCATCAACAGTCCCCAGGTGCCCAAAATCAGCCCAGCTGCACACCATTGACCACTGGGAATGTATAAAAGGACCACACCCACACTCAACCCCCCCTCTCAACACAACCACGCTGGCAGTTGCAGTAGCAGCAATTGGGCTGGGGACCCTGGAAGGAGGGATGGAAGCGGAAGCAGCAGAGATGCAAAGGAGGCAGCGGTGGCACAGGCTTTTAATGAGGAACCAGAGGGCCATACAGAGCAGCCCCCAGTACCCCTTGTCAGGGCCATGCCCTGGAACCTGACCCCAAGCCAAATACACACCCTATACAGGCTTGATAGGGAGATCATTACCTCAATTGTCACCATGATACATGATGCCTTAGCCAGCCTGATAAACATATGGACTGAAATCCCCCCTTGCTGAAGGTAGTGTTGGTACTGCATTTCCTGGCAACGAGCACCTACCAACATACTGTGGGTGAGCTGCATGGGCTGTCCCAACCCTGTTTCTCAAAGGTCCTGTTCCAGGTCCTGGATACACTCCTATGCCATGTACCACATTGCCCTACCCTAGACCCCTGCTCAGGTCAATGCCTCCAAAGTCGCCTTTCATGCCCTGGCAGACATGCCCAACGTCATTGGGGCATTGGATTGCACCCATGTGGAGCTGGTGGCCAGACATGCCATTGAGGTAGTGTACCAAAACCAGGAACTATACCACTCCATAAATGTGCAGATGGTCTGTGATGCTGAACACCTCATCACCCATTGTTGTGCTCAGTTTCCGGGATGTAACCATGACTCAATGATACTGAGGAACTCCACACTGTCAGGGTATATGGCACGGTACACCAGAGAACACACCTTGCTTTTTGGTGAGTAGACTGACCAATGCATGAACTCTGTGTGTGTTGGGGGGGTTAATATTTGCACTCACCATAGTGCACCCGGCTGTTGGATGAGTAGACAGACCAATGCATGGGAGCTGTGTGTGTTGGAGGGGCTAATTTGCACTCATCACAGTGCACCGGGCTATTGGGTGAGTATACTGACCAATGCATGAGCTCTGTTTAGTGTGGGGGTACATGTAGAGGCACTACCGTATTTGCTTAATGCAACCTAATGCACACAAATAGCATCCTTGAGTTGAATGGCATGGAACACATGTATCAAATGGGCAGATGGATCATACCCAATCCCAATCATTGTAAAGCCAGAGAGTCATCTCAAAAGTACCACATGTTCCAGGATGCATTACACAATTTTCACAAATCCCTGCAATAAGACGGGGCACGTCCCCCACCGCCTGCATTGCAGACAAGTCAATTGAATGCAATCCTACTCACCACCAGCAATGAACTCCACAACATGTAGCCAGTACTCATGCCTGTCACAGGAGCACATACTCATATGCTTGTGCCAAGCATGCAAAGCAGAATGTGGCACACTGGAAGGAATGTTAGTGATGACCAATGTAGACAAATTAAAGGGACACAATATGGGCTCACGTAAAGGGGATAGAAATGTCAGAAGGCATAGGCCAACATGTCAAGGTGTCTGTGCATCAGTGATGGAAAAGTGACTCCAAAACACTGTCAACAACACTGCATAGGGACCAAGTCAAATTGTTGCCATGCCAATCAACATCTCGCCATCCCCTACACAACTGTAGAGCAAGCTCCAATTGCACATTGCAGTGCATACACCCATGTCAAACAATGCCCAATATTGACAATGATTGACAATCACACCCATGCTTCATCATGAAGGATCAACGAAAAACTTATCACTGTATACATGTACCAATAGCCCAAATAGATGCACATCATAATGTGCCTCATTACGATCCCAGCGGTAATCCTGCAGGTAATGATTTTTCAGCACCTTACTTCCCGGTGCCACTGGGTCATTACAGGCCCGGGGCCCGGGAAGCAAGGTGCCGGAAAAATGTAAGTCCCCCTTACCATGGAGTCCCATAGTATGCAATGGAAATGTGGCTATGGGAGGATCGGCACCATTGGTAACGTTGCTGGTGCTCTCATGACCACACTGCCTACTGGGGCAGATCAGTCTCAGATCAAATGACTGACCAACTGTTTGAATTGGGATATGCCATTACGTACAACAGTGCACTAGTCACTAGGGTCATCTGTGCCATTTTCTATGTCTTGTGCCTTGGTATTTTGAAATGAGTCAATGCACATGACAGTGGAACCACAATGATTGCATCCACCTTCTGTCTCAACCCATGCAGGTGATGCCGGATAGCCCCTCACGCCATGGCTGATGACACCTGTCGGACAACCACAGGACATGCATGAAGAGGTCTACAACTGTGCACATATACAGACATGTAGCATTATTGAACGGACATTTGGGTTGCTTGAGACAAGGTTATGCTGCCTCAGCAGATCGCGTGGTGCCCTTATGTACAGCCCCATTAAGGTGGGCACAATCATCCTGGGCTGTGTAATGTTGCACAACATGTGTATAAAATGCAACATTCCACTGCCCCCAGACATGGACCCTGCTGAGGAGGATGAGGGCGATGACAACGATGACGAGATGCCATTGCGACCTCGCCGGGAGGGCATGGATGACTGTGATGCATGTGATGCACTCATCCATCATTATTTCTGAACACTTCTCACAGCCACATGGTGTAGGACTGGTGACACAAACTACATAGCACATGAAATTAACCAGTCGTGATTTGTATGCAACACAAAGTGTATTTATACTCAAGTAAAGTTACTGCAGGTGGCCCAAAAACACCCTCCACAACTATTCCTCCCCCTGCATCTCCCCAACCATCCCTCCTTCTCCCCTACCCAAATATCCCTCCCCCTTCCACTCCCCAATGATCCCTCCCCCTCCCCAACAAACCCTCCCCCTCCGCCTCCCCAACTATCCCTCCCTCTGGGTCCTCCCCTTCCCCAACTAGTCACACGTAGTCCAAGAGTTGCCTGGCCATGTAAGATCCATGCCATCTCGATAAGGTAGCCCTACTTGCGCACACGCCTGGAAACATGGCCCGAACTGGGTGTCATACCTGACAGGTGTATGGATAGCATCCTTGGGGGGCTCTGTTGTGAGCTCATGGGAATGGTGCTGGTGGAGGCCAATGGTGTCTGCCCGCTGCCCCGTCTGTCCACGCATGTCTGCAGGACCAGTGCCATTGTCTCCGCTATTGTGGACTTCATGCTGTTCCCATCACAGACCCACCTTGTCAACCAAACTATAGCAACAGTTGACCACTCTAATAAACAAGCAGTGTGATGTCCTGTGGCCTGTGTGCTCTCCCTCATGAGGCGGGCCTCCTCTAGGTACTGCTGAATCAGGGCAGTGAGGGTTTCCTGCCATTCCTCCATGAATCTCAGACACCCCTCCATTTTCTTGATTCAGGGGTAGGGTGAGTGCTGGGGGCTGGACATGCCAATGGGGCTAAATGCATCCAGCACATCCGGGGTGTGGTCTGGGACGTCACCCATGTCAACATCTCCTGCTGCACACCCATCACTGGAGTCAGTGACATGGTAGAGGGTCTGCTGTAGTGGGGGTTGTGAATGCACCCCTGCAATTGCCCTTGTGGTAAATCCTAGTACAGTGCCCACTGCCTGGTGGTCTGTGGCAGCTGGGATGTCCTCCACGGGAGTTGCTTATTGGACTGTGTCAACTGAGGTGTCACCCACGGGAGCTGCCTGTTGGACTGTGGAAGAAGCGGTGTCCTCCACGGGAGCTGCCTTTAGGTCTGTAGCAGCTGTGGCAGTCACAATGGCAGTGGACATGTCCCGGGGTGTGGATGGACATTTTCTGGTCCACCTTTCACATCTAGTGCCTCTCGACATGTCCGGTTGTCCACCGTCGATGTCAGATGATGTGCCTGTGGTTTAATGAAAGGCATGATGTCAGTGACCAGCATGGCTACCAATTGGACAGTTACATGCAACATGGTGACCATGCAGTTGTGACATGTTGATGTGTCGCTATGGGTTATTCTTTGTGAATACATGAACCAGCAGGTGTGCATGGGGGGTGTCTGCAGGGTGTGTGTGTGTGTGATGCAGTGTGCAGATAAAACTGTACCTCCTTGAGTGGTTGGCCTGATTCTGCTGGTGCATAGGCCGGGGTGTGGCTATGCACGTGACTGTGGATCTGCCTCCTGACTTCCCCATGCAACAGGATCATTGGTAGTCACAGCAACACAGGTGTTCAGGTGGTAGATTTGGGTAGTCCCCAAAACCATGGAGTCCTCTGGAACTCCATGGGAATGGTGAGTTTGAGACACCAGCAGCTTTGCTAGCAGGGCTTCCATGTCAGCTCAGCCTGCCAGGGCCGCTGCATCCACCAGGAACATGGCTTTTGGGCAGTGCGGACATGGCAGCCTGTGTGATGGGTCCTCATGATGAGTGTGCTGGTCCAGTGACATGTGTGCCAGTAGCCTTACAGCCAACCTTGTTTTGGGACTGCTGCACTCAGGATGTGGGCCACTGTGTGGTGCCTTGTCATGTGGTTGGTTATAGGGTATACATTTAGGACAGGGCATGTGACTTGCTATGTGCCATTTCAAATTGTTGGGGGCAGGGGCAATGCTAGTGCTGGCTCGGATCTGGGTGATGTGACCAGTGCTATGGCCATTTCAGTGCAGTGGTGGTATGGGGGAGGGTAAGGGGTGCACGTGTGTAGTTTAAATTGGGGCGCTTTGTGCACTCACCGGCCTCGACAGGTGTCCCGGTTCCGGCCTCAACTGCACCGACTCCCTCTATTCCCTCCATATGCAGCATACTGCTGCACTTCTCCTCCCAGGGCAGTAGCTTCAGGGAGGAGGATGGTCAGCCGCCTGTGGAGGTGCAGTGTCTGCGGTTTGCAGCCATGATGTTACGTACCCTCAAGTGGAGTTTGGCCCACCACTTCTGGCAGTTCTTCACACTATGTGGGGTTGTACCCACGGTAGTCACCTTCCGTGCCACTTCCTCCCATATGGCCTTTCTCCTCCGCTGTGTGCTGTGGAGCTGGTCTGGCGAGAAGAGGTCCCCGGCATGCTCAACTATGCAGTCAGCAATCATTTTCAGCTCTAAATACCCAAAGTGTGACTTGTGCTGGCAGGTTTGTGAGATGCGTGTTGTCATCTTCCTCACTAGGTTCCAACACTCAGTAGGGGTGGATGGCTTCCAGAACAGGCAGATTACAGTGGATTGTGATTTTTGAGATGGCCTTCAGCTTCTTTCCGGTTACAGCAATCACAGAATTTCTGGTCCTGGTGTTTCTTTGGTGTCACTACGTCCGGCATGCAAGCGGCTAAAGCAAATGCACCACCCTCATTGGTGGCAGTGCAACCGTCTTCGCCGGTGTTACCGTAATGGCGGTCCCACCGGTTCTGCAAATCCAGAATATGAGGGACCATCAAGGTGTAATGCAACCTTGTTACCGACGGTGCACGTTGCCGGAACTGGTGGGACTGCCATCAGGCTACCACCGGAAATTTTGCACATTACTCATAATGAGGCCCATTTTTTTATCCAGGAAACACACCAACTTAAAAACTCTGAGAGCCTTTTTATTAATTTAAGATATGTTGTCCAAGTGCTTTATGTCAAAATCAAGGGGAGTGAGCATATTATTTAGGAAAGAGTTGTTTATTCAGCTAGTGATGGCGGAGAGAGGATGAGTCCTGAATTCTGTTAACTTATGTTGTATATGCTGGAAGGAAAATGACTATTGGTACTGTCAATGGTCCTTGTTCTCCAAGTGTTCCCTTCTTTGAAGAGCTAAGTACACTTTTGGGTGGAATGCATGGCAACAATATCGTACAGGGCAGAGTCTTCAATTATGTACTTGACAGTAGATCAGACAGAACCACACAATGCCAGTTCACAGGCAGGGGAATTAGCAAAGAATTTAAAGGAATGGTTCGGTCATCATTTTTTATTGCCCCTATGGGTCGGCCATGTGTTTTTAAGCCTAAATCGCTCGATTTTAGAACAATTTCCTATGGACCTTACCCGAGTTTTCATCCATTAAACGCACGGGAAAACAGGCAGTAGGGCGCAGCCATTTTGTGATAATCCTATCACTTGCTGCATCGCCCTGGCTGACCTGCTTTTGCGGCACTAAATCATATCCCAAGCCCCTGAGCCAGACATTATAAAAACATTCATATTCCCCGCCTCTCTCCGTGACGTTTCTGTGCTGCGTAGGCAAACGCGCCCAGTCGCCTTCTACGTGACTTCACACAGAACCCAGAAACCAACACAGATCAGCTCACAACACAGCGCGCCACAATTTGGAATATGAAACTGAACTTTAAAATCAAAAAGCAACACAGTAAATTTGGTAAAGTACATTTATTTGACATTAAATATTTATAGAATATTCAGCAATTGCCATATGAACTCCAAAAGTCATTTATTTTCTTTTATCTCTATCCGCAAATCCATAAAGGTTTATCGTGAGTCACGCTCTGTTCCTTTATGGTACACAGGGTGTTGGTTTTCGTTCAAAGAAGCACTTTTGTCTCACTTTGAACCGCAAGGCTGTTCCATCAAGTAGGCACTAGGCCAGCTTAAAAGTTGATATGTTGCTTCTAGCCGCTAGTACCGCGTAAGGGCATATGGGCCCTTGGCGATCGTCCCATAAGATCATCGGGATTGTGCTGTTGTTTACATTAAGCTGCATGGTTAAAAACCATCTGCCGGTGTCTGAAACTGGTGGAAGTGGCAAAAGGGAAGGATATACCTGTTTTGAAAACATAAAATGTATAATTAGTCTCGCCAGCCGATCTTTATTAATATTATTCATTTTATTTATTATGGCCGAGCTGAAACTATTTGATTTCAAGGATAGTGCAATGGAGTATGTTTGGCTCTAAAATCAATGCAAAAACTAACAAAATAAATCGAGGTTAGTACAAAATGAGAAACGACTTTTTGTCTACATGCGTGTGGAATGTGGACCTGCATGCCCATGTGCTCGCTACAAGGACGATCCCACAAACCTTTTCAAAGCTCTTAATTTATTCATTTATTCATGCATCCATTAATTAATTCTTCATTCCAGTATAAAAGCATCTAAAGAGTTACTTACATTATATTTGCAATTTCCATTGTGTCTCTGCGTAATGCAGTCCGTAAATCCCACTGTGCTCTTGACAACGATTTTTCGTATACTGAACTAACATGAAACTCGTTCTAGTTTCAGAATTTTCTGCCTTATCGTCTCTTACGTTATTGCACCCCCCACACCCCCTTCAAATGAAGTTCTTTCGGCATGGTCCCTGTCTCTCAAGGTCAAAAAATAATAGAAGCTTATACTGCCAGTGAGAGTTGTGGGCCTCTTCAGGGCGCGAGCTGAACATCAAAGCCACTGACCTTCACTAGAAATGAGCATACATTCTTTCTTTGCAACATCCTGTAGTAAAGCCATCTGTGAGAACTTGAAGTTTCGAATCCAACTATGTAGTGCGCCTCAATGTGCAAATGCGAACTGGCTTGTCTCCGATCTGCAACGGCTCGCTTGGTGCGTTCTAAGGCCCCCAATTTTGTCCTCGTTGTCTGCGAGCTTTGAAGCCCCAAAAAACTATAACTATTGAGACTTTTAATTTTTTGGGGAAGGTCAGGGAAAGTATAAAGTACCCGAGGAGTTGAGTTGAAAGTGAGATTTATTGTTTGTTTTATTATTTGCAATACGCAAGCCTCCCCTCGGTTAACAGTGCCCAGCATTTAGAAGAGATTGCAAAAATTAGTTACATCAACAAAAATATATACATACACACATAGACAAGGTCAGCAATAGGAGGTCAAGAGAGAGAGAATTCAAAGATGGCACCCAGGTTGTTCGGCACCCGGGATGGTGAAGGTAGGGGTTAGGGTTAGCGTACTTTGTATGCACACTGTACAATAACATTTATTTACAAAAAGACAATCGTATTACAATTATTTAAATCGGGATTTGTACTTCACAACCAGCTCTCTTTTGGGTGGACATGGCACACTGGGAATGTTGGGTGGCAATGGATCAGTGCTCTGCACAGAAACGTTCAAAATTCCATATCTGTGCTTCTCTAATACAGCAACAATAAGGCTTTTGACAAAGTCGAACTCCATTTCCTCATAGACTGGTTTGATCACCCATTGCTTACTTCTTTTTGAAAAGGCCTTAGTGTAGCGAGGCATCCTTACATTACCCTTAGTCCTAGATTGTTCACGGCCGAGATTCTCGTTATGGGCCAAGACCGCTAGTAGAGTCCTATGTCTCATGCCCTGTATGCTGAAATTCAAGCGCTTTGGCCTGTACTTTAGGCACATATTGTGGAACACCTCCAAACCTCCTGTGTGACAGAATTCTGTCAGTCCCCTCAAATCTCTTCATAGAGTTTTATCGAAAACAATCTTCTCAATGGCTTTGTGTGTTGGTAAAGATGGATTCAACCACTCCTTCTTCCATGCCTCCACTGGGGACAAAGGACCATGTTCAGATTGGTGGAAATGTAGGTTTTCTGACCAGCGGTGCACGTTGGTACAGTGGTGCATCAGTGACCGCCATTTTTCAAGTAGTATTTCCACTGACCCTTTGCAAGTTTTGGAGCTCCACCAAAGATGGTTGCTGATAGACTGGGACTACTCTGAAATACTTTCCAAACCTTTTTTTTCCCCTGCAGCCGAGATTTTCTTAGTGATTGATTTAGCAAGATGCCATACATCAAATTGATGTTTAATATGTGGGAACTGCTCTCTCATTGTCTTGGCAATTGAAACGTGTCTGTCCGTGGCTATGAGGCTGATGTGCATTCCCCTCGATTGCAGATATTCCACTGATTTTATAAACCTAGTTTCTCCATGGCCACTGAGGATGTACATTGTGTTACCTGCACGACCACAGAGCTCACAATTTTCTTACTATCCATGTCATGAAAGTGGTAGGTGCAGTACTTGGCAGAAAATCCAGGGCTGTCACACTGTCCATCGCTGGCTAGCCTGAATCGTTTGCCTCCGAATGTACTTGCTAGAGACAATTGTTCAATTTTCCAAGCATCACTAATGGCCGGAAACAGATAATCATGTTGGTATTTGTAGTACTGCGTTTTTGAAATGGAGTCCCACAAACTGAAAGAAGACTTTGGGCCTCATTACGACTCAGGCGGTAAGGGTTTTACGGCGGCATAAACAGCGCCGACCCTTACCGCCTGAGTACGAGGTCCCTTAGCGCCATGGCGGATTTAACACCTGCTTTTAGCAGGTGTTAAAATCCATGGCGCTAAGGGACCATGGAGTTAATTACGCCACCGTAATTTACGGTGGCGTAATTAACGCCTTCCCCACTCCCATTATGCCCTATGGGGCAAAAATGGGAATGGGGAAGGGTAAATGGGGATTGGGGACTTACCGCCCCACCAAGGTTGGAATGGGGCGGTAAGTCCGCCTACCACCATGGCGTAAACACAGTTTACGCCATGGTGGTAAAGTCACAGCCCAGGCGGTAACTTACCGCCTGGGTCGTAATGAGGCTCCTTAACTTTCTAAAACTTGAGCCACTAAAAAGTGATGCAGCTGCACACAGTAGATTGCCTGCTGGCAGTTTCCCCAGCATCGGCTGTGCAGACCATGAGAACGTATGATGTAATCTACAGGCGGCATATATTGTGATGTTACTGCCTTGTTTTTAATGAGTCACATGAATCAATGGCTTGCCACATACTTTCCCTCTGACGGAATGCCCACATTTCAGCATACTTATAATATCCATCAAACAACTGTCGAATACCTATGTATTTGCCCTCTTTCATTAGACTTTCATCCTGCGTCAAAGTTGTTTCGGCTTGTGACTTTGAGGACATTTCACAACATTTGAAAGAAATATCGCTGCTATCAAGTTCTGATGCGTCGGTGAATGCTGCTGCTGGTTCATTTTCTGTCATTTCAACATCTGCTACTTCAACATTGATGGGAGAACACAACAATGTTGACAGCTTTTTTGGTGGCAATTTTTTGGCGGGGGTAGATTGTGTGAATTGATCTGCGACTACGTCAGAGGTATCTTCAATAGATCCAGTATCATGTTGTTGTGGTGGTGCGGTCGTACTGTAGCAATGGTCCTTTACAACTTTACTGGATTCTCTGGACACATTCATTTCATTTTCTGTACATTTGACATGAGCATCCCAAGTCTCAACACGCCGCGTCTGAATAATAGTTCCTCCATAGCCTCCATAGTGTAAATGGTCTGGCAAGCAACATCTCTCATTCGCTTCACTGTCTGTGTATGTATAGTTCGTAGACCCACAGGTAACTAGAGGACAGATTGGAAAAGGGATGTTCAGTTTAAACACAAGATAAAGTATAGTACAATTGACTTGAAAAAAACATAAAATAGTCCCCAGCACAAAAAAATTTCTAAAGTTATGAACTGTTTGTAACTAACCTTATTTTTGTTTCTTTTCTTTGCAACTTTTTTGACTCAACCTTCAACATCTGCACGCTGTTGCTCCGATACGTATCCGCATGTCTCCCCTTCCTGTTGCACTGCAACGACTATATTTTCTGTATCCTCATAGACAGCACGGAATGAGGCTCCATCGACTCCCTGAAACATAGTATTTTCATTACTGTGTATCAAAATATTGTTAGCATAAAACACACGTGAGGACGAACACACATGTACATCTCAATAGCCAAACACGATTTAAACATTGTGTGGAACAATCAAACGACAAGTATTCGAGCTCCGAGGACCTAGTTCGATGGAGCTGTCAGTATCCATACCTCTGGCTCTGCATGGACCGCCACGAATGATTGTATTGAAGAGGAGGCATCAGCAACTCCCTGAAACACAGTACTTGCGTTAGTATGGTTTTCAATATTGTAAACATAACACACACTTAGGGTCGACGGCACAGGTACATATAAAGAGATAACCACAAATGTTGCATTGTCTAAAAGAATCAAGGAATATTTAAATATGATCAGATTAATCGACTTATTTCTCCGATTTCTTTACATCTGCATCATCTAAATGGGATCTTGTGATTGTAGTGGAAGCTCCATCGTCTCCCTGAAACACAGTACTTGCATTAATAGGGAAGAATGTATAGCAAATGGAATCACGTTATATGATCACGCTCGATGGAGCTGTCAGTATCCATACCTCGTGCTGCTGAAGAATATCTAGGGCTGTTGTCAATGTGGTGCGCACTTCCGAAAGCTGTTGCGCCGATTCATATCCGCATGGTCCCGCTTTCACCAAAATTACTTGAATGTCAGGCTCCGCATCAAGTACGTGGGTTGACGAATCAACAACTGCCTGAAACATAGTATTTGCATTAGTAAGGATTACAATATTGAAAACACAACACACGCTTGCGGTGGACCGCACAGGTACATTTCAACGGCTAGCCACGAATGAAACATGGTGTAGAACAATCAAACGACAAGTGTTCCAGTCCTGATGATCACGGTCGATTGAGCTGTCAGTATCCATACCTCGTGCTGCTGAAGAACATCTAGGGCTGTTGTCAATATGGTGGACGCTTCAGCATCTCCCTGAAAGACAGTACTTGCATTAGTATGGATAACACTAATTATAACTGAAAACAAACACCAGGGGACGACAACTAGGGTGTATATCAATTGGAAAGCACTAACTAAACAATTGGTAAAATAATCACACAATACATACAAACTCTTACTTGACATGCATAAAACAAGTCTGTAGCGGAATAGCCAAGTATGATTACCTGATACGCGCTAGAAGTGGTTGATAACTGCGAGCATGTGATGGAAGTAGAATGTTCTTGCTTCAGATTCAAGGGATAGTCAAGAAGTTGTAAAGGTAATTTGTTTGATAATGAAAAGCCAACTTTTAAAATTGCCATGTAAGGAGACAGAATACTTGACTAATGTGCAATATAACACGGTTCCCTGTGCCCATATATAGATTTCTGTTTGTGGGTTATGAAATCTAAAAATAATATATTGATAAATGTCATTATTCAAAAAGCTATACACTCATATCAATGTCGAAAGTATTACAATTTGGAAACAACACCTAAAATATCAATGAATCCATTTGGCTACCTACACACTACCGCAAGGCCTAAAGCTAAAAACTGACACTTGACTCACCAGTGGTGGATTGTGAACGAATAGAGTGGGAATAGCGTTTGTGAGCAATTTTTGTGTCAATCGCCGTTTATTCTTCTTTGTTACCCAAGATGTGGTGTACATGTTCGAGGGAAAGTGCTGGCTGTAGATGCGGTATCGATCACCCCTCTTGTCTTCAAAGACTTGTTGGACTCTACTTTCCAGCTCATCCAGTGGATATCCGCAATGTCTGACCCATTCTCTTATTCGATCAATAGTTTTCAGGAATACATGCATTGTAGTGCCTTCAGATTTAGCATGGGTCTTCGAAGGGCAACCGCTAATCGAACAGGCAGGCATTGTTGAAAATTCTGAAAAGTAAATATCAAGATTATTATAAAACCTTGATGAATAAAAATGTCATAAAAATGTAAATGAAACATACCATGCTCAATGCAAGGTTTGTTTTGGTCGCCGGAACTATACCAGTTCATCATGTGCGGCTTAGTATTTGCATAAGTTACAGAAATGTTTTAAATTATGTGACTAAACTCTGAACCTGTGACTCGTCCTTTGGATGTTCTGTCTTGCACGAAAAAGAACCATGCTTACATTATAGACTGGACCCCCGAAGGATGCAATTCAATGACAATTTACACAGATGAAAATAAATAGATCTATTGATAGCATAACAATTGAAATTCAAGTCAATAGCAATGAGACCAATGACCATAGCTCTATTGGGTACTGTAATCGCAAATCGATAGAAATGTAGAAATGACTGAAATTTGACTAGGATACATGGCCTTACGTTGACCAACAAACAGTTGGATTCAGCAGGCCGATCAGTATGTTGCAGGAGAACAGGTAGATGGCCACAGGTAGCACACTGACGAGTTTGCTCGAAGCGGTCACAGATAGCAAGACGACGAGCAGATTAGCATAGATCTCAGTGCTTCTCAGGTAGAAGGTTCAGGAGTTGACTTGCAAGGCACAAAGATGTTCTCATGAGACATATCAAGTGGTTTATAAAGTATTAGAAACAGGGGTGTGTTTGTGAATGAATGACGTGTGTTGGTTACTGGTTGGAATGACTGGTTGATATCTGGAGGATGATACTTTCAACATGGAGGGAATATACATTTGACTCGCCTGTACACAATTCATACTCAAATAGTCTATTTATTGATCAGTGATAGGTTGATTAGTCAAATTGTGAGCACTGACATAAGAGAGAGAGCTATTTCAGACCATGCTATAGTAGATCTACAATTTCTTGTTTAAGGTAGAGGGGCTAAACAGCAAAATGGAGACTACGTGGCGGAATACTTAATGATCTAACAGTAACCACAGGCATGGAAACCTTTATAGATGTATACTTTAATGAGAATAAGGGGCGGCTGATACATCAGTACTATGGGATTGTTTTAAAGCAGTTGAGAGGGGTGAACTAATTAGTAGATCCTCACATGCTAGGAGAGAATGGTTAGATTGAAATAATTTGAAGATAAACTCATACCAATACAAATAGTTGCAATACCGAATCCTGAAAAAGACAGGCTAGAGCTAAAAAAGTAAAGGATACCTTGAAGAGTAAGATAAATATAATGATAGAGAAAGCGATTTTTCATACTAAACAAAGATTCTGGGAGGGGGGAATATAAGTGTCAAATTACTGGCTAACAAACTGAAGGGAATAGCAGAGGGTTCCTGTATTAAGTGCATAGATACTCAAGATAGGAGGATTTTACTGAATAATTAAGATATATGCAATTGTTTTCAGGGATTCTATTCGGAATTGTATACTGAAGATACTTTTCTGAGTAGAGTAGATTTAGATGGTTTATTTGGAAAAATTGAGCTTCTAACTCTATCCTATGAAGGAAAGACCGGAATTGATGTGAAGATTGAAATCAATTAAGTATTAGATGCCATTAAACAACATAATACTGGGAAATCCCCACAGCCGGATGGTCTGAAGTCAGAGTTATATAAATTCTTTGCAACACAGCTGTACCATTCTTATGTGATCTGTTCAATATTTTTTTTGTCAAGTGGAGCGTTGTGTAAGACAATGAAGGAAGCCTTAATCATTCTGATCAGAAAGCCAGGCAAGGATCACAGACAATGTTGTAATTACAGACCACTATCACTGTTGACAGTAGATTTGAAGATTTATACTAAAATGTGTACTAATAGGTTGAATGGATTTATCAGAAGTTTGATTGACGAGTCACAAATGGCCTTTATGTCGGGTAGATCTGGATATCATCACATCAGGATGATTTTAGATGTGTCGGGGATGCACTTAATGAGATGTCAACTTGGTATGAGCTTTTTTTGATGCAGAAAAGGCATTTAAAAGAGTTAACTGGAGGTTTTTTATAATGCACACTACAGAAAATGGGACTTGGCCAAATATTCATCAAGGCAGTGAGTTGTTTACATTGGGATATTGCAGTAAAAGTGCAAGCCAACGGTTTGATATCAGAATTGTTCCACTGACACGAGGTACACAACAAGGGTGCCGCTTATCACCATACTTATTTACTCTAGCTCTAGAACCACTGGCATCAGACATTAGACAGAGTGGAAGAATACGTGGAATTCAAATGGGAGATACAGAAATAAAAGTATTAGCATATGCTGATGATATAACGGTACTTCTTTCAAATCTAGCAGAGTGTGGCCCGATTTTGAAATTGACGTTTGAAGAAGTAGGAAAACTATCAGGGCATAAAATCAATTGGAGTAAAATGGAAATTAACCCTCTCTCGGATACAGGTGCACTGGCATCATGGTATTGCCATTGACGGCAATACCATCCAAGTCTCGAAAGACACCAAAACTTTAGGTTTCTACCTTGACGCCACCTTATCCCTATCTCGACAAATAAATGCAGTCAGATCAGCCTCTGCATACACATGTAAACTCATTGCAGCCTGCAGATTGTTTCTTGCCACTCCCAACACTGTCACACTTGCTAGAACCCTCATTACGGCCAAAATTGACTACTGTAGTGCCCTCTACTTAGGAACCAGCCAAGAGAACCTGAATAAACTTCAAACAACCCAAAACAACGCTATTAGAGCCGCCTTAAACATCCCTCGAAACCATCACATCTCGGAATCCAGAACGAATCTAAAGTGGCTACCTGTGAAACAGAGAATCTCATTGAAAACACTTGCCCTCACACACACATGCTTGGCAAATAAGGCCCCCCCCCCCTACCTCTGCAGTCGACTGTCCCGCCACTCGACATCCCGACCTCTAAGAACCACCCAGACCCACTGTCTATCGATCCCGGAGTTCAAACTCCAAAAAGCGGGGGGCACATGCTTCTCTGTCTTAGCTTCCAAAATATGGAGCACCCTCCCCATTACAATCGGATCTGAAGACTCTTTCAACATTTTCAAGGCCAAAACCAAATATTTGCTCTTCAACCAGCTCTAAGACACGTTCTGCACACCTTGCCTTCCACACTCTATTATATATATATATATATATATATATATAGACACTGTTCTCATGTCACACCCGCATTGTAATTTGTGTATATGGAATTGCTTGTTCATTATCCTATGTATTATTTTTATATATGTATATATGCTCTGTACGTAAACTCTGTACAAACTGCGTAATCTTTATGTATGCCTATATGCTCGGTATGTAACCTTTGCTTAAATTGCGCCCTGATGCCTCCGGGCTTGATGGTCTGCGCGTTACAAATAAACAAATATAAATATAAATTGTACATGGTCACCAACTGGAGTGAAATACTTAGGGATACACAACAATCGAGATCTAAAGAAAATTGTTACATTTAATGTAGATAAAATAATAGCTACCCTTTTAAATTATGTTACAAAATGGGAGAGGCAAATCCTAAATGTATGGGCCAAAATTAATGCAATTAAAATGGTTCTGTTGCCAAAAGTGTTGTATATGATACAGTTGATCCCCTTGCAAATGTCCAAAAAGGACTTGCAGAAAATAGATCATGTTTTCCTGAATGTTTTGTGGGGAACTGGTAAGCACCCAAAAATCCCTAAATTCATGTTATTGCATATCGGAAAATATCATAGAGGTTTCCTTCTTAAGGATGCAACATATTATTTCAACTATAAGGACACAGCAAACCCATTTTGGTTACATCTGGAACAAAAGTGTGTAAACCTTATGCTCCAGACAATTTGTACACAATGGAAAAGTTATTGAGAATGAATATGCAGTTATTAACAATAAATGCTACTAGGATGGCATTAGTGACCTGGTTTGCTGAAAAATTATCAAATGATATGGTTGCATTATGATGCTTTGCTTTGGCTTAACCTTGCACTTCAAATTCGTAAAAGAAGTCTACAGAACTACAACAACTTTTTGGTCTGAGTAGAAGAAAGTTAGACTGCTATACTGTCCCTACTGTTAGTATGTGGGAGTTAGTATGCATGACAAAGCGTTAGGATTTAGGCCACAAGTCCGTAACTTGTTTGATTGGTCGGAACACAGATCGTCTACTTATAAGAATTTGAACCCTTCAGAATCTGTCCATTTAGAATCTTGGTCAAAGTTGAGAGAAACATGATCAAAAGATCTAAATTTGGAGATATCTGAAGAGGGCTGGGAAGACTTGCTCAAATTTGGATACAAATCTAGGATGGATACTGGTTGGAGATGAATACAACAGAACATTGTAGGCCGTCTTTACTGGACTCCAGTAACAATGTATACATTACATTTGATAGATAATTAACTATATTGGTGCTGTGGTAGTGATAAAGGAACATTGTTACATCAACTTTGGAGCTGCTCACGTGTAGAAAAAGTTGGGTGGTGAAGTAAAAATGCTGCGGTAACAGCCTTACTGCTGCATTACCGCACCACCCAATCACGAGTTTGGGGGAAAGTCAGAGCATTCACCTCCAGCTTTGAGCAGGAGGTGAATTCCCTGTCTTCCCACACATTTTCGGTGGCATTACCACTGCACAATTACTGCCATGGTAGTTGTATGGTAATTGCGCCGTAAATGCCCCATTTAGTCCTACAGACTAAACAAAAAGGGGGCTTACACCACCACTGCCATTTGTGATCCGGCAGTAATAACGCTGGATAAAGTGACAGCAAAAGTAATTGCACTGGGTGGTATTCCGCCGGATTTACTGCAGGGATACCACCCAAGTGTTGATGAGGCCCTTTGTCATTTAATTCTTATGTGTGTATGTGGCCAAAATAAAAACACAAACAAACTTTAGAAGAAGTATTGTAATGGAAATAAAAAGGAAATCAACTAGTTTAAGTACTAGTTGGTGGATTCTCTGAAGCCTCTATTTCAAGTGTGGTAGTTTCTGCAGAAGTCCTGGAATGTGTTTTGTGGTCACACTCAGGCCTTTGTTCAAATATGGATGGTTGGCATGCATGCCTGCTGTCTGCTACATTATATGTTACAACACATCAAAACACCACCACCTGCTTTGGTATACTGCCAAATACTTACTTGTCCTGATGCTTAATTATTCTCTTCCCTGAAATGACCATTCCCACTGGTGGGATAGCAGAGGGAAGTCCCTACAAAGTAAATAATGAGACAGATGGTCCATTGCTGGATTCTGTAGAGTACTAAGCTCAAAAAATCTTCATTAGCATGGCATCCATCTCTGGGCCAATACTTTTAGGCATTGCAGGTACAGCAGATACAGCAGGAGAAGTGCCCCACATAGTGCAATGGGTAGGGGATGAAGGGTGCATGAGACATGTTAAAGTCTACCGTTTATTTATTTCATTAACCTTTCCAGAAGTTAGGCGCCAGATTTGGAATGATACCATCTGCATCTTAATGGCTCTCCCTCACCAAACAGCAACCTAAACAGCAATGTCAACCAAAGTTCAAGAACAGAATTTTTGAAAAAATCAGCATTAAAAATAGTGCACATTTTCACCTCCACACATTTTAACCTAGAATCCCTACTAGAATATTTAAGATTTTAATGTACTTAGCAAGAGGGAAGGGGGCTACGATTCCGCAAAATGTAAAAAAAATATATTTTAAAAAGGAAGCCCAAAAATCGATAAACATTTTATCATAGAATACTTGGAAATGCAATGTGCTAAGCAAGGTGCAGCAGCGTTTCCTTGCCCAAAAAAGCAACTCCAAATTCAATGCAAATTTGAATAAAGAACTGAGTCATTTTGTAACCTTTCATTTTGTAATTAAAAGTGTCACTGTTTTTAGAGAGAGAACAAAAAAGGAAAGGCGATTGGCTAGGGTTTCTGGATCTGTGCACTTTGATTGGTGGCTAGACAGCTTTACCCTCTCCAGCTTTGTTGCACAGGTGGCATACGTGAGGAATTGCCATCTGGAAAGAGTGCAAAGACCTGTCTTGTTTTATTTATATTAATAGATACAATTATGCAGGTAATTCCATCTCTGAAAGGGTAATCTGACATGGTCAAGTACACCATTAGGGAGAAAAGCTCTAAAATATTGGCATTAGGTGTTATCAAGTCCTTCCACAGCCCCTGGGCTAGCCCACTGGAACTGGTCATTAAAATGTCCAGTAGTGGGAAAACTGAAGTAACCTTTTGCCTGGATTACCAGGGGCTCAACTATGTCATGAAGACTAAATACAAGCAATTTTAGGGAAAACCAAACATGATCAATGCGCTAGAATGCTGATGTATTCAGAAAGAATATTGCATGAAACTTAAATGGTGAGTGTGGCCCTTCTCTAATATCCCATGTCAAGAAAGTAAAAATCTAAAGTTTTAGGTTTCAAATGCGCTCGACCTATTGTATCAGTAGGGGTGTGGTTTTAAATACAATGAACATATGTCTCAGTATCAATACATGTAAGTGATGTTTATTGCCAATTCACACACTGTGAAAAATAATTTGAACAAGAGACTGTTGACCCATTAACCATGAACCGACACATGTTTCGAGAATACATATCATGATCAGGTCTCTATAAGATTTACAAATGTTCAACAATGCAGTCTTGCATTCCAAGTCTTTCAGTGTGGTTAGTACTACGTGTGATAAAATAATAAAAAAAAAAAACAATATATGAAAAACAATGTCCTGGCAGTAATTTAATACTGTCAGAGAAAGCAACACAAATGACAATGCATAATAAGACTGAAATCAATGTATCAGGTTTCCAAAATACACGATACAATTAAAATATGAAATGAGGACAAACAAACAGAAAACAATGAGAACAAATGTTAAGTGTCTTGAGACATTTTTTCTTCAAATTACATGACATTAGGTTTAGTTCAAAGGTTCATGCATGGATGAAGATTGGCCATGATGAAACAATAGTACCAATGCAAGTGTGGTTGTTCTCATATTATATCAGGGGACATTATAAATGACCAAAATGTGTGGAACCAACATATGGTCAAAAGCAATGCTCATGTGTATACAATAGTAATTTACTGGATTATTGCATTTTAGATTGTGTGACTTGCTTACATTACATATTCACGTTTTTAGCAGTCAATATAAAATACCACCATCGCTTGTAGTGTTCCGTGATAAAAAGACAAGCAAGCTTCCACGCTTTATAACGCTGAGGCTGTGAAAGAATATACATGAATGAGTGAACCATGAACAGGTGTAAAGTTAACATGATTAAATACATTCTCTGTGAGTCATACCCGACCAGAAAAATGCTCGCCTGATTGCACGCTTGATAATGGCGAGGCTTTGAGAGAATACAAGGACAAGTGAGCTGTTAACTTTGTATGGTTAACCCTGTGTGGATGTCGATCCAAAGTCTCTATGTGTTGATGAATCAACATTGATGTACGCTTGTTAGAGTGAGTGTGTGCCACAGCAACAAGTGTAGTAAACACTGATAATAGACTACAGAGCACAATCACATGTTCATGCTTGAGAATTCAAACGCCATCTTGGCCCGTTTAGTAATGTCCATGAAATGAATAGAAGAAGCTGTTGACTGCTATTGTAATGCTATAACGTTTACTTAACACAAATACATCTCAACATTAACTGGAGAAATATTTTATATCGTCGAAAATATATGAACAATCTAATCAAAGACATTTCTGTCCTTACAATATGTACCAAAAATGCTAAAAGGTACCACCCAATGTGTTGTCTCCATTTTTAAGATGTGGAATTTATGCAGCCTGATTTGTGAGAACACATAATAAGATAAGTTGATGAGTGGATTGCATCACCCCACTGACGCGCCTGCCGAGGCAGCAAATGAAAGAGTGTAATCCATTGTGAACATTTGTTATTTGTTTTGTGTATGCCAAAATACTGGTGACTTTGTTTAAAACATATTTGCACATGCTACATGTACCACATCTGAGAAACCCTGGTGGTTGTAAGCCAGGAATATTTATTGGTCCGAGTTTCAGTCTCCAAATAACTAGGACTGATTCTTTTACCAATCGTTTGAGCTGTGGTTAGTACTAGATCTGGGTTTCTCTTAATATAATCATGCAGATCCCTGTCTATAAAACAGAGGCACGCTCCATCCCTAGGGCAGACAAAAGGATTGACAGGTTAGGCAGCTAAGTTCATGAGTATCTTCAACCTCAAAGTGGACTACTGGCAAGTCGGTCTGACTGAAGAGAGGTCTGCATTCTCAAGCCCAGGAGGGCATTACCAGTTAACTGTCATGCCATTCGGAATAACAAATGTCCCTGCCACCTTCCAGAGGATGGTGAACCAGGTCTACACTTGGCTGGAAGACTTCAGCAATGCCTACCTAGATGTTGTTGCAATTTACAGCCACACCTGGGAAGACCATCTATTCCATCTGAAGCTGGTGCTCTAAGCATTGCACAAGACTGGCTTGACTATCAAGGCTTCCAAGCGCCTAATAGCACAGGGTACTGTAACTTACTTGCACCAAGTGGATGGTGGTAAGAAGCAGCCTCTCCAAGTCCAAATCCAGGTGGTGATGATTTGGGACATCCCTACCACCTAGACCCAAGTGAGGGTCTTCCTAGCCCTCATGGGTTCTTAACAGCCTTTTACTAAGTGGTAAGCGGTATGGGAAATCTCATCCTCCCCACTAAATGATGTGATATCAAAGAAACTGTCCAAGAAAGTCCAAGAAAGTCACCTGGAATCCTGCCTGACAGTCCTCCTTCCAGAGCTTGAAGGATGGCCGAGCCAGGCCCCAGTTCTAAAGATCCTGGATTTTGTGCAAGAGATTAGCATACAGACAGACACTTGTGAAATTGGTATCAGTGTAGTGCTAGCACAATCAAATTCTGAAGGAGTAGAATAAATGTGTGCATACCAGAGTAGGCACTTGAAGACATGGGGGTACAACTGGGGAACAATTGAGAAGGAGGATTTGTGGTGGTTTGGGTGGTACGCAATCTGAAGCCCTTCATTATTGGGTCCCACTTCACTGTTGAAGCAGATCACAGACCTCTGAGACGGCTTATGGCCATGCAGGGAGAGAATCCCAAGTTACTGTGTTGGGCCATAGCCCTACAAGGATTGGACATGGACATACAACAACAGCCTGAGGCACAGCACTCCAATGAAGATGCTTCACCAGAAGAACGAGTTAAAACTTTAGAAATCTGACCAGCAGCAGCCCAGCCAAAAATGTTGATACTTACCCTTCTAATGTTCTAGCTCATCCTTCTCGTGAAGCATCTTCATTGGTGTTCTGTTCCTCAGGCCCGACATGTTGTGTCTAACTGAGACCTGGTTCAACGCGGCATCTGACCCAGCCTTTGCCTAGCTATTACCGCCTAATTATTTGTTAAAGCATTTTGATCCCAGGAGGTTGCATAGTATATATCTATTCTGCACTTTTAGAATGCACTGTTCTTCCCGTTACTCATACTCTACCATTCAAATTCCTACTAATCCACTTGCAGGCTTCATCTGATTGGGCTGCTCATGTACTGCTTGCATATCGCCCTTGCTCTTTCATAAACAGGTTTTTGCAAGTGGTTGCCGATCTCACTCTGTCAGTTACTCTGTCAGGTACCAACCTGGTTGTAATGGGGGATTTCAATGTGCATATAAACGATATTGATGATCCGCAGGCGCTTAAGTTTACATCTGGCCTGCGTGACCTAAAACTGCACGTGCGCAATCACCTGCCTACTCACCAGAGAGGCAGCACCTTGGATCATATCTTCTCTCTCAGCGAATGAGACATTGCTCTCCTTCAAACCTATTCCTATTATTTGGTCAGATCATTTTATTCTAACTTTCCTGATCTTCTCTCCATTCTGTCACCTATTGGCACATTTGGGGCAAGAGTACCCTAGCCCAAGTTACTAGCTGCCTTAAAGATAATATGCTTAACTTCATAGGCCCAATGGAGGGTTCTCTGGATCCCTGTACTGCCCTTATAGTAGCAATGGCTGCTAGTGCAGACACACTTGCCCTGATGGGACTGGGTGCCTGTCGTGCAAAGCTTTCAGCCCATTGGCTTTCTCCAGAACTGCGGCTTCTTAAGCAAGTAGTTTGGAGAGCCGAACGCAAGTGACATCTTACTTTTGATCTACAGTCTTGGCTACCTGCACCTTGCACAAATTGACAAATTGTTCCAAATTGCCAAGGAATTGTCTATGCGCCCTCTTCCGGAAACTGATCCATCACACTCTCAAGTAGTGTGTGACCAAATTAGTGATTTTTTTTCAGGATAAGATCCCCAGGATTAGGAACTCAATTGTGGATGATGGGCTTAGTGTTCCAACTAGTTTACCTCTGATATCAGGACAATTGGGTGACTTGCCCACATCTGTTTCTTTTTTAACCTGTCACAAACAAGACTGTTGTGGAAGCCATTATCGAATTAAAATCAGCTTTGTCTGTTGATCCTATTCCTCTAAACCTGGTCGAAGCACTTTCTTGCCCTTTATTTAAGGCAGCACTGAACTACTCCTTTGCTAATGATGTTATAAAAGCCCCTTTAAAACATGCCATCGTCTCTTCTCTTTTGAAAAAACTTCAGTTGACTCCGGCAGCTAACATCCCATTTCTCTGCTACCTGTACTTATGAAACTCATGGAAACTGTTGTCACACCGCAGTTTTCCAGATTTCTTGAGACAAATGGTCATTTACACCCACTCCAGGCAGGTTTCAGGCCACTTATGGGAACTGAGTAAGTGATGATCTCGGTTCTCGAAGATTTGGCACTGATGCAGGACCACAGAGATTCTCCTCATCCTCTCAGCGGCTTTTGATACAATTGATCACACCATCCTTCTCCAGTGGCTGATACATAGAGGGATGGTAGGTGTGCCTTTGGCCTGGTTTGTGTCTTTTTTTCAGAGCGCCAACATACAGTCTCCTTGTTCCCTTTCTCCTTTGCTTCTACCTCTGTTTTTTGTGGGGTCCTTCAGGGTTCCTCAGTGTCCGTTTTCTTTTTAATCTTTACTTGCGTCCCCTTGCAGTCCTTATCTTCTCGCATGGCACACCTTTCTAAACGTATGTAGATGATACTCATCTGATTTCCCACCTTTGTCCCCTACCTCTGAGCCTCCCTCTAAACTTAGGGAGTGTCTCTCTGGTAGTGGTCACTGGATGGTAGAGAACTGTCTGAAGCTATATGGTGGTAAGACTAAGGTCCTTGTGGCAGGCACTACCGATCCTCTGTCTGTCAGGAACTCCGACTTCTGGCCTGACTCTTTTAACTTATGCCTGGCCCGAGTGCTGTGGTGAAAATCTTGGGGATACAATATCTCCCCTTTGGCTCATGTGGGGCTCAGAGCACCTCGCTCTGCAGTGCGGGCTTCCTCAAGTTGAAAATACTGAGGAAAAGTGTTACAGTTTCTTCTGCCTGCCTATCGTGCAAGGATGGCCATGGCCTCTGTCATGGGATCTCTGGACTATATATTAGGGTCAGCCTGAATTAAAAGTCCAGTGACTCCAGATTCTCCAAAGTTTGGCAGCAGGGTTGACGCTATGTGTGCCCAAACTTGCTCACTCTGCCCTGCTCCTTGACAGGCTCCATTGGCTCCTGGTTATGAACCAGATAATCTTTTAGGTACTGTGAATTGTGCATCACGTTGTTCACTCTGTAGGTCCTGCTTTGCTTCAGTCAAAACTTAAGGCGTATGTTCCAGCTTGCAGACCACGTTCAGCTGGTAAAAATATTGAAATGGGTCTGTGCTTCTGCAAGGCAAGTTTGGGTGTTGTTTCTTGTCTGTGTGGGTGCCTACATTGTGGAATCCCTTCCTCAGACCTTCTGGGAGGATTCGGGCCACCTTCGTTTTCAGAAAGCACTGAAGACCTTTTTGTTTAGGGCTTGAATCTGCTGTTCTTTTGGTCTCCTGCCAGCTCCCAGACGCCCTTGGGCCTTATTTTCTGCAGCTCTACAAATTTAAATACATAAATACATACAACTCACTGGAATTCTTTTTGGAAAGTTGAACTTTCCAAAGCCCTCGGCCTGAGGTAAAGCAGGAGCCGCCCAAGGCAAGGGAGAGCTGTGCGCCTTACCCACTCCCAGGGTCCATTGGGGCAACTTTTGCTGTGGGCCAGGACCTGACACTCTGCATCAGCATCTCCTAAATCTAGGGAGCAGACCCTGAACAGAACTATTCTGTCCTCGAGTCCCTCAGACCAGCTGAAGCTCCCTGTTCTGCCACACTAAACCAGTCACGCTATGTTCACCACAAAGAGAACGAGAGGAAATATGCAGGCACTGGCTTTTGCGCTCCTCCACCTATCTAAACTATATTGCTTGCACCTCAACCAGGTTGATGCTGCATCGTGCCCTAGCTGGTCCTGTCACCTGCAAGGTCTGAATCAAGTGCTGAATGTCGGGACTCCATCTGTACCTGTGGGGAGTCATCCACCGACTCTGGTCAGGGGTTACAACCATGCCTCGACCCAAGTAGCCATAGAATGGCCACTTCACTGACCTGCACATAGGCACACCCTGATCACCGTCGCTGACTCGAACCGCTGCCGAGTCACGCATCTACCCCTACCATTGGCTAAAAGCAGGATCTCTTTGAAGGCCTGGCCCAACCTTGGGAGAGATCCTGCGAACGCCCCGACCTGCATCGCTGAAAGACCCCCTTGGAATGCCCAGAGCAGCCATATTCGCCCCTGCTCAATGCTCGCTTGCTGCTTGGACCCACACAATCCACTGTATCGAAACTGAGTTTGATTCACTCACGTCAACGCTCAACACCTGGTTTGAAACCGTCAACCCACCACAGAATTGAAGCCTGGTACTGTTGAATACAAACTGCCCCCTCAGTCCACTGGGGCATATTAGGTCACCTCATTACCTTCTTTCACCTAATACATATCCTTTTCATGGTTGATACTTGCTTGTTACCCCTCTACCCATGCTCAGAGTGCTACTTTCTTCCTGTCTGTTGCAGCTTCTCTGTTCTTCCACAGCAGCCAGTTTTTGTAAAACATATTCTAATCATTCTATTGCAGATCTTGTGTTTAAATAATCATGCACATTTTTGGGAAGAGACAATGTTTGGTGCACTGTGCAGCTTGTAAATTAAGATATTCATATTATCATTTTAAATAAGTTGAAATGATTTGAGAACATAATTGACATGTTATTTCTTTATAGGTGTACTTTTATTTAAGTCACATGCTAGGACAAATCCTTCTAATGTTGTTTTATTATGGTGTTCTGAAACTATTGTCTCCTTCATTTTATTTCATGTAAATCAATGTATTAATGTGTAAATGATTTTTTTTTTATAATATTGAAAAAGTTGCATTTTTTCAGCTATATTCAATACATAAAAAATAAAAAGATAAACGTTTAAATAAAGTATGTATTTTGCTAATTTCCATAGAACCTTGATCTGACATTCCCTTTAAGTTGTACTGTGGTTTTGGGTCACTACTATGTCACATTCACACACCTCTTAAGAGCATAGCCTTCCCTCGGTCTACATTACCACAAAAGGCAAAGGAGGTATATCCCTTAACTCTCCCTGTTTTACCTTTATGATTGCATTTGTTTTTGGTTTGTAGAAGTGTGAGTGCTGAGTGGACATGTTTACCCTTACACATCCCTGTACTCCTGCAGAGCAGAATCCAATTCATCACAGCAGCATATACCCAATGGCCACCAGGCTGCAAGGCTAAGGTGCTCCTTATACCATACTTGAGCTTCAACCATATAGTGCCTTTGTTTCTGTACTACTATTTGCGAAAGGCTGACAAAAACAACAACATTAAAAAACAAAAGCCATCTCCAAAAGGCATTGGAAGATGTGGGATTCAAACTGAGCTCACTCAGAAGAGAATGTGCAAAACCACTTCTCCACCAACAAACTCCTGGTGAAGCCGGTGCTACATTCATCAGCCTGAGCTCTACCCATTATGCAACCAGTCTAAAACTTTGACCATGAGCAGTACAGTTCCACCTATCCCATTTTGTAGAGAGACTGCAGAGGCAAAGATACTTTCTCTTTCGGGCTATTGGCAACTGGAAACAAGACATGTATCAACCAGATGTCACTCAGAGGCATAACGGTTCTCGGATTGCGACAAATATTTCTTTGTATCTCATTCAATATTTCATATTTTGATAAGTAATGCATGCTCATCATAGTGCCTTGAATGTATGACTGAGGTGCCCATAAACCCTTCATCAAAAAGGTATGAAATGCAAAGCACAAACATAATCTTAATTTGCTACAATAGCAACATTGCAGGAGAAAGATATACAGGTAGATAATTGAGAGGGATAGTCTGGTGTGGGCTGTTAGGCCTTCAACACGCAGTATTCCTAGCAAAGTGAGTGAGACAAAGGGCACACAAATCTGTGCGCATGAACCTGCACCAGCTCCAAACAGCAGAGCGAAAACAGCAGCTCCCACTAATGTGTCAGGGGCCGTCCAAGGCAAGTAATGACCAAACACCAAAGTAATCCAGTAAGGAGCGTACACCAAGCAGGAAGTAACACAATTTATTTAGGCCCAGATAACAGCTGGAAGAGCATGGTTCAGACTGCCCTGTGGAACTGAACTGAATGAAGTGAGCTGGCAATGCCTCCCACAGTGAGGAAAGTTTGCATACATAAACAACATCATTTACATACACCACATTTGAAACATTTTACAACACCTTAAGAGAGGTGATTGGTGGGACTGCGTCAGTCCCCTATATCCAGACATATATTGAATGATTGTAATTGGTTCATGCCTTCATTGCCCTAACTGTGCAACACCACGCTTCGTGACGTTACAAACCTTTTAAATTTTGCTCTTGAGTTCAGACCAAGAATGAGACGCATAATCCATTATGAACACTTATGGGTTACAATTGTTACATGTTTTCTTTGGATTATTGGCTACTACAGCTGAGGAATACACAAACCTTAATACATAACACCAGAAGACTTCTGGATTCTTTCATCAATAAGGTGATTTATCAGGCTTATGGTGATTTACACAGCACTTTGTATTTAATGAAACCATATATGTAAGTCACCTGGGTGTTTACATTAGTGTTTTTTTTCTTTTTAAGCAATCTTCATGGTACAGTAACCCTCGTTGGGTTTCACATTAAACCATAATCTATGAAGACAAGAGTGTGTTGGAATTGTATTCAAGAAGATCGTTTGATTTAATCTAATTTTGTAATGTATAACATCTCTTTAAATCCAATGTTTAAAAAACACATGGGATCACTTTGGCTAATTTATGGTCCATCCTAGTGTTCTCTTCTGTAGTGCAATCAGTCTGACTGCCCGAAGCTCTTCCCCGGCTGCATTTAGTCCCTTTTCAGTTGTGTTTGACAGTTGCATCACCTCATAATGGGTCACTTGTTGCCACTCAGCGTTAGCTGCCGCTTAAACCCCTGGATGCAGAAGAGATGCACAAAACATGGACGTCTTTGAGAACAAGCAAAACTGTGGAGGGACAGCAACCAAAACCTTCTGATGATTTGCTGGACCAATAGCTGTAGCTGTGCATGTTTCCTTTCAGTGTTTGCGCTCAAGCCCCCTGTATCTGTTCTTCCCCTGCCCTCTTCCTCTTAAGCACCGCAAGATGATCACTGAAATGCATCAATTCTGATGGAGGCACTACCAGAGTAGGGTTGTATAGTGTGACAATGGAGCATAGCCTCCCTCAGTCAGGAAGGAGCGGGGTGTACACCTGGGTCCCACACGCCCACCAGTGGTCCATGACTGCCGCTGTCCTGCTCTCCAGTGCTGCAATGCTCATCACCTTGGTCCAGCTGGCAGTAGACCCCAGGTGTGTTGACCTTGCGGATCTGAAACATAAGGAAAATCGTGCAAGAGGCTTTATGTGTACAAGTTGTTGTCTTTCATCTATCTAAGTAAAAGCATGCACATATTTATTCTGCATTGCCCTAGAGCTGAATTCCTTTTTGCCCCTACACCCTCTTCAAACCCCACTAACCCTTCAGCTTGACACTGTACCATTCCCCCTCCCATTGCCCGTCATGAAAGACAGATCCTTCAATCCTCATAAATGACCTTGTGTGGCACTATAGAATATCATGTCCTAATGAATTTCATCACTGCACCCTGCTATCTGTTGTGAACAACTGCTCCCCCCTCCTTGCACCCTCAGTGACATTTGGCAATATTATTTGTTTGATAGCTTCATTTTTCATCCATTCTCCCCAGCTGCATGCAACCGTCTGCGTAAATCTCTTCCCCCACATCAACACAATAAACGGTCACCGAATGACTCTGAAAAAGGCCCCTCATTTTGGACAGTGCCAGGTGCATTAGACCGGTGTCTAAAGTTAAGTTTGTCCATCCTCCACTGCTGCAAACTCTTGGGGAGAAAAAGCTTTGGAGTCCATGTGACATGTGGGATGAGGGAGTACATGCAACAACCAAACTACTCATCATTGGCAACACCCCCAGGTTAAACTCACCACCTCAATCCTACGAATCATTTAACATCGACAGGAACATCATCCCAGTTGCTGATGAGGTAAAAACTCTTCAAATCTATCTGGACTCCACATTGTCACTAACAAGACAAGTCAATGCGATTGCGTCAGATGCAGCCTACACATCCCAACTAATTATTGCTAGTAGACCTTTCCTAACTACCAACAATTGTATCACCTTGGCCAGAGCACTGGTCCTCTCAAGAATTGAGTACTGTAAATCCCTCTTCATCAGTTCCAACGCACGAAACATTAGGAAGTTACAAACATTTCAAAACAATGCCATCATAGCTGCACTAAACATCCCCAAAAAGGAACATATTTCTTCAGCCAGGCGCAATCTCCATTGGTTAGCGGTGCAAGATCATATCAAATCCAAAGCCATATAGGCAACAACTGTGTATGGGCGCGTTATAAATGTAATATCATATCATAACACACAAATGCCTTTCCAACAGCGCCCCAATCTACCTTTCCTGCCTAACTTCTAGAGCCCATTTCAACAGACCCACCTCCTCAGCGTACTCATACCTACTCACCATCCCATGATTTAAACGACAAAAAATCCTGGAGCTGCCGTTTCCCAGTGATCACGGCCAAACTATGGAACTCCATGCCGCTGGCACTAAGAGGAACCCCTCACACTTGTCCTTCCGTAAAAGTCTCAAAACTTAGTTTTCACCTCAGATCTCTAAAAAAACATCTGCCTTTTACATATTTCCCTGGTATCCACTGCATTGTATATACATTCTGTATCCTATGCCTAGCTATGTTTCCCAATGTAATCTCTGCAAGCAAGTGAATATATTTGTAATGAGCAATGTTTGTAATCCATCACTAAATCTTTGTATGCAACTGAATACTTATTTAAGTTATGAGCAAAGTTTGTAATCTATCACTATTGCAAACAGCTACTGTAACCATCGTCTTAAGAAAAGGCACCTAGATGCATTATTATTGTTAGGCATATTGTCCTCCTCCTCCACAGGCCTCCTGTATAACCTAATTGCAGAGAAAACAGTCAATGACAACTGAGCATCACTCCTCATCAAGTGGTTCACCTCTCTTCTTGTTCGAGGGGGGCCGATGCTTTTGTCTCTGCAAACTTCAGAATGATGGATCCATGTGTGGCGATCAGCTACTTTGACAGCCGTTGGAGTGAAGTAGACAATTGTGTGCGGGCCCGTAAAGCTAGCCTATATCCACAATATGGTAGAATATCAGGTCAACACTCGGTCCCCAGGGTAGTGGGGCGGACTACTAGTGAAAAAGTCTCTTCTGCTGTGCTGTTGGTTGGTAAGGTTGTGTTGGTCGGCCGGCTTGAACGTGGGTTCACCTGACGAGATATATATTTGAAAGACTTGGTTAGTTCCCATCAAGTATGCAGTGAATCTGTCTCCAAGTATATGAGTAGAGCTGTTAGCATCTGGAATTGTACGGGCAGGAGTCAGAGGTGCATGCATTCTTCTGCCTGCAACAATTTTGTGCGGAGTCAAGTGGGTGATCCGTGCCAGTTGAATTGCGTAAGGCAAATAAAGTGATAGACAAGCAATGTAGGCACTTTTTGACAAGTGTCACTGACAGCTTGGCCAAGTGCTCTTTAAGCAAGCCATTTAAACATTCAACCAAACAATTGGCTCGAGGGCGGTACACTGAGCATAGCCAGTGTTTTAACCCCAGGAGGGCTGTAACCTCCTTAAACAGATAATTGGCAAAGCGTTGTCTGTTGCCAGACCTCAATTTATCACATATTCCCCACCTTGGGAATATCTCCCGAACTAAAAACGTAGCTGCTGATTTTGCATCATTGCGGGTGCAGGGTTCCACCTCAAGCCAACGTGAAAAGGGGCATGCCACCCCCATAATGTAGCTATAAGAGGCATGTCTATCTTGCATGTCGACATAGTGAATATGCAAGTGCCGGAAGGGCCCCTCTGTGCGCATCAATTTTGCATTAACAGTTTTTAAGGTGGGTCCAGCCAAAATCTTCTGACAGGTTGTACAGTTATTTGTGAATTCAGCAACTAACTCATACAGATTGGGCACAAACCATTGCTCATTAATGTCTGCAGCCACATGTTTTTTCAACACGTGCACCAGATAATGGAGCTGCTCTAATGCTACATTAAGTACTTTTTTGGACATGACATTGCTGGTGCTGTTCTGTCTACACACTGGATCTATAGCTCTTTCTCCTCTCCTGCTCCTCACCTTGCAACTCTATTATTTGGACAATGGGCAGTGCACTGAAACGCTCAGCAATGTTAGTCCTCTCGGGTCGTATGGATCCAAGTGCCATCATGGGTACCTTCTTTTTTTAACCTGGGAGTAACTTGGTAGTGCCTTCAGGCATGCTCTGTCAGCCATATTGTTGCCCTCTGAAATTAAATCCAGGCCATTGTGTCATTTTATTATGTCCACTTCCAATGGAAGGGGTAATACCTCAAGTAGCCATGCTAATAATTCTGCATGTTGAATGAGGAACCCATCACTCCTCCTGAACCCCCTCCTTTCTAATCGGACTCTTCCCGAGTGCACCGTGGATGTGACGTATGCTGAGTCTGAAAGAAGTGTTGACCTAGTGCCCTTCTGAAATGTTTAGTGCTGTTTTTAGAGACACCAGCTCTGCTACCTGTGCTGAAAAATGGGCTGGCAGCACTAACTGAGACTGAATGCAAAATTCTCCCTCATGATGGTAAACTACAGCTGCACCTGTGTGCCTGCACCTTGTACTCAAATCTATCATAGAAAACCGGTCAACAAAGAGCATCTCTCCGCCTTTCTATGGGTTCTTCCTGCAACTGGGGGTTCCTTCCATCCTGTCCATGTAGGATGCACAATCATGAACATATTCTCCCGGCCCAGCTGACTGTGCTATGAACATTGGTATGTTCATTACACAACATCTAACAACCTCAATTGCTGGGGTTTTCAATATTACCTTGTATCCTCAGGCCCTCTTAGTCATTAACGTGGATTTTTCAAGGATTGCAAAAAGTGAGTGTTCCACATACAAAATCACTGGGCACCTCATTGTTATGGTGGCTGCATTCTCTATAGCAAACGCTGCATCCGCAAGCACTTTTTCACTTGAAAAAGGATGCTAAATTACTGAGTACAACAGACCGCTGTAATACGCCAGAGGCTTGTGCCCCTGTGTTTTTTTCTGTGTGAGACAGCTGTCATCACCTTGCCATGGGAATGTGAAAACAAGTAACATTTCTCTTTATAGTTTGGAGTTGCCAACACTGGGGCATGAGCCAGTTCCTTATTGAGATCAGCAACATTTTCATTCATCTCTGAGGTCCATTTTATGGGGCGCTTACCCTTTAGTGCTTCTTTAAGTACCTGGGGGAGGGGCCTTGTAAATGATGAATAGTGAAACACCCAAACCCTACAGTAATTTCATAATCCCAAGAATTGCTGCATCACTTTTACCGTGCGGGTGGTGGTGTTCTGTATATGGCTTCCACTGTTTCTGGTGCTATCTTCCACCCCTCTGCTGATATTGTGTGCCCCATGTACACCATCTTTGACAGTACTGGAGCACTCCTTGTCTACCTTGAACCCTTTTTCTGATAACAGATTCAAAAGAGTTATTGAATCCTTCCTACATTGCTCCTCTGTCATACTACACACTAGGAAGTCATCTACGTACTGTATCTCCATGCTGGCCATTTGCAAATTGCTTAAATCCATCTGGATCCCTCTGTTGAATACACTGGGAGATGTGTGCTCAAATCAAACACCACAATACGTAAACTTGTGAGGTATTGGGTGTCTGCATGAAATGGGATGGAAAAAAAGCATTTTTAAGTCAATCACTGTGAAATATTTTGTATTTGCCAGGAAATTACACAATATTGTAGCCAAGTTCAGCACAAGTGGGAACTTAGCCTTTACCACATTGCAAGTCCCTCCCCAGTATGTTTTTGGGGGTATCTTTTGAATACAATAGGGGCACCACAAGCTGCTGTGTCCCTATCGTTAGTGGTAAATGATGTGTTTTTGGAACCATGAAAATAGCCCCAGAGTGGCTCTGTGTACCAATAATGGTGTTCGACTGCGGGAAGCACACCATCGCCTATGCAGGACTTGGTGACCCCGTATCTATCAAAGAGGCAAAATCTTTCTGTCCTATCTTCACTGCTACCTCGGATTCCTCTTCGAGGTCTTCAGTTACTGCAAGGACTGGACACACACACACACTCTCTGTGGGATTTCCTATTGGGGTGTTGTGCCCTGCAGAAACGCGAAGGGGTTCACTCCAGTGTAGTGCAGTACTACGTTCTGGCCCAGCAGTGTACTGTCCCCTTGCAGAGTATCTGTGTGGGTGCTTGCAATGCATTTGCTGGTGGCCCTGAGATATCTATGGGTCCTGCTTGGGTGGGCATCTGTAGTTGCTGTGATGGGGGTTGCTGGGGCTGCGGGTGTTTCTGCAGGTGTGTGGGCAGCACCTGATGCTGTATCGGCTGGGCCCTTGCTGGCACCCCCCCAGGATTGTAATAAAGTTGATGCCCATATGTACACATCTTTGTGAAATAGCCCAGTTGCCCTGTGCTTTGTTAAGGAACTTGGGGGGAGGACACACAGCATGGCTCCCATTGGGGCTCCAAAATGTTGTGCTACACTGGATCTGACAAAGGGGTAGTGTGCAGTGCGCACCTTGAAGTCTGCAAGTGAGTCCCAGGGTAAGAAGCAACTCGTGGGTGTCTTCAATTTAAAAGAACTGTGTGGTGCCATGGATTTATGTGTGAAGCAATGCCATTGCATTAAATAGTGGGGGCTTTTTAAGTCTTCTGGCACCCATTAATACACTTAGATAATGTCATGTTGACGTATCCTGGACTAGGGGGGCGGGAGGAACATGGGCGGGAAAAGAAGGGAAGTGACGCGGGAGGGGCGGGGCGAGTTAGTTGGTATTGAGGCACAAATAAAGGAAGACGTTTCACAGCACCTCTCCGTGTTGGCCTGTCATTGCCGCGACCTGTATGCGCGTTTTCCTTAGGCCTGGAATACCACAATGGCGACGAGGATGGGATCCTGAGAGGCAGGGTCGCCAGGAGACGAGCGCCGTGCAAACAGCGACGAGAACGCCCACCGACCGACGCCCACAGCAACCCAGAAGCGAGGGGTGTCGTCGCAGCGTGGGGGCGTCACGGAACCTGACAGGAACCTGGCAGACAGGACGGAGAGAAAATCCAGGCCGCGACGGTGAGCACGGAGGAACAGGCGAGCGCACGTGCGCGTAGTAATACGCGGCAGCGACGGTGCCGGCTCAAGCAAGGGGCCAGGCTCACGCCGGATCGTTTCAACAAGCGTGGTACTCATCGATGGTGCTCGTGCCTCCCAAGGCAGCCATCACACCACGACAGCAGAATCCTGCGTAAAGAAGCCACGCTCCCAGCGCCATGTCGAATCAGGATGCAAACCAAGGGGCGGGAGCTGCAGGAAATGGGCCCCCAGCACCCGTAGACCAAATGCCAGATCACGTGCCCTACCAACTGCCGGACACACTGACCGCCCAGATGCCTGGAGCTTTTGACGTGACGGACACGAGCAACATGGGCCCCAGGTGGACCAAATGGATTCGAGACTTTGACCTGTACATGGGGGCCACGGGGCCTGTAGCGGATGCAAGGCAAGTGTGCCTCCTAAAGCTAGCGGTTGGCTCCGCCACCCGAGACATTATAGACGAGATGCCCCAGGACTCCATAGACTCCATACAAAAACTAAAGGACGCTCTAGCAGCATACTTCGCACCTCACACCAATGTTGATTACGAAAGGCACCTGTTCCACATCACAAAGCAGGCAAAAGGGGAGACCATGGACGCGTATGTAATGCGACTCCGCACAAAACTCAAACACTGTGACTTAGCAAACTATTCGAACACTGAAGCCCTCAGATCGCAGATAATATCAGGGTGTGAGTCCCAAACCTTCCGCAGGAAATTGCTCCAAAAGTCCTGCACGCTAGAGGAAATACTGGCACTGGACAGGGTCGAAAGAGCCATTGAATGTCAAGTGGAAAGTTTCGGGAGCACGCAGTTGGGCGAAAATTTGAACAAACTACATCTGGAGAAAAGGACAGAGGAACTATTCTGCTACAAGTGTGGATTCGAATATCCCCACAAAGGGACATGCCCAGCTATAGGACAACGCTGCACCACATGCGGTGAAGAAGGCCATTTCAAAGCGGTGTGCAGACTGTTCAGGGATCGAGGGAGAGAGAGGCCACGAGAGAGCATCACTCGCTCGAGGAGTCGATATGGGGGAACACCGAGCACCCACTTGACTCAAAGTAACACCTCCAACCCTCCAAGTCAACTCGGAAGTGACCAGAGAGAGAAGGACTCCGGCGACGATCGCCAAAAGCGGAGAGAAAGAAGAAGATTCGTGACACGGGCCAAACCCGAAAGAAGATCAAGACGCCACTTTCGCTATTTAGTCGAACAATCCCCCACAGAATCAGACCCTAGCTCCTCCGGGAGTGATCACAAAAAGAAGGCGTACGTCTACGCGCTAGGAAATCCCACAGCCACCGCTCATAGCCCCACCCTCATCATCAAGCTGCAGGAAAGACCAACGGAATTCCTCATCGATACTGGCGCCACCGTCAACGTGGTGAGTGAACAGGCATATGCCGAATTAACCCCTAAACCAAAGCTCCAGCCAGCCACCGTTGATATCTACGCCTATGGCGCGAAAACTCCCCTCAAGTGCGTAGGAAAGTTCAGCGGGCTATGCCGATACAAGGGCCAAGAGATGAAAGTCCCCATCCACGTCCTGGCCACCGAAACGGACAGTGGATGTGTCCTGAGTTTCAAGGCCGCCGCAGATATGGGCCTGATACACATCCTATACAACATCATGGTTCATAAGTATATCGACCCGATTGACATGATCAATAACTTGTACCCAAAAATATTCAGAGGGGTTGGAAAACTCAAGAACCGACAAGTAAAGTTACACATAGACGACTCCATACGCCCAGTAGCCCAGCCCTACCGAGGGATCCCTGTTAACATTCAACAAAAGGTGGAGGATGAGCTAAAGAAATTGCTGGAACAGGACATTATTGAGAAGGCCTCGGGAGCAACCACCTGGGTTTCTCCGATCGTCCCTGTCCCCAAGAAGGGATCTGAAACCATCAGGTTGTGCGTCGACATGAGACGTCCCAACCAAGCAATCCGCAGGGAAAGATACCCTGCGCCACGCATAACGGACATGATACATCTGCTAAACGGAGCCAAGGTCTTCTCAAAACTGGACCTCCAGAAGGGATACCATCAGCTGGTATTACACCCCGAGAGTCGCAACATAACCACATTTGTCACCCACGTTGGGTTATTCAGATATAAGAGGCTGAGCTTTGGGGTGTCGTCGGCCGCAGAGATTTTCCAAGCTGAGGTGCACAACATCAAAAAGCACATCCCCAACTGCCTCAACTACTCGGACGACATTCTGGTGTTTGGGATTGACGTGAAGAACCATGATGAAACCCTTATGAAGGTGTGTAAAGCTCTACACGATGCAAACCTCACACTCAACAAGGACAAGTGCGAGTTCCGGAAGAGCACGCTAAAATTCTTTGGCCACATGTTCTCGGAGGTGGGGATGACCCCAGATCCGGACAAAGTCTCAGCCTTGAATGACACAGCTGCACCACTCAACTTTTTTAGGCCTCGCCAGTTACTGCAGCAGGTACATCAAAGATTTTGCCTCGGTCAGTGAACCGCTGCGGAAACTCACACACCAGAACGAGAAATTCGAGTGGACAAATGCGTGTCAAGTAGCTTTCGAAACCATCAGGGAAAGGGCTGCGAAAGCAGAAAACATGGCCTACTACGACCCCAACCGGAGAACAGAACTAACAGTGGATGCTAGTCCAGTGGGATTAGGGGCCATCCTGGCTCAAGTTGATCCCAAAGACCCACAACAGAGACACGTGGTTCCCTAGGCCAGCCGCAGCTTATCAGCCACTGAACGAGCCTACTCCCAGGCTGAGAAAGAAGGACTAGCGGTGGTGTGGGCATGTGAACACTTCCACTTATTCCTATATGGAAAACCATTTCAGGTGGTCACCGATCACCAGGCGCTCCTATTCCTCTATGGCAATCCCCAAGCCAAGATGCCCCCGAGGATCGCCCTGTGGGGGTTGCGCCTGCAGGATTACGCCTTCAACATCATTCACAGACCGGGGAAGGGTGAAAACCCGGCTGACTTCCTGTCGAGGAGACAGAGGGACGAGAGCAGACCTGAGCCGTCGGTGGCAGACCGCTACCTCAGATACCTGGTTCACCAAACCACACCGGAGGGGGTTAACACAGAAGAGCTGGCAAGAGAAACTGAAAACGACCCTGCATGCCGCATCATATGTGAAGGCCTCACGTCCGGACAATGGAGAAGGGCTAAAGAGAGAGGTAAAGCGGCAGGGGGCCAGACATGGGAAGACGTGGAACGACTTCTCCTCGTGAAAGAAGAATTGGCAGTATCAGAAGACCACCTACTACTCAAGGACTGCAAGCTGGTGATCCCAACAACCCTGCGAGATAAGGTCATCAACCTGGCACACGAGACTCATCGAGGCATCGTCTCCACACAGCGCATGCTGCGCCAAAAGGTGTGGTTTCCACGAATGGATGCCCGAGTAGAGGCCGCCCTGAGAACATGCCCCACCTGCTGCATCATTACCCCAAACCGACATCCGGAGCCATTACAAATGTCCAAACTTCCGCAGAACATATGGGAAGCGGTGGCCGCCGACTTCTTTGGACCATCGAAGGGGGAAAATATGTCCTTGCAGTGATGGATGAATACTCCCGATACCCAGAAGTCCAGATGGTCTCGTCTACGGCCGCACATCACGTCGTCCCGGCACTGGACCACATATTCTCTGCCTACGGAGTGCCTAAGGTACTCAAGACCGACAACGGGGCCCCGTTCTGTGGACATCAGTTTGCAAGGTTTGCGGAATACTTAGGGTTTCGACATCGGAAGGTGACCCCACTGTGGCCACAAGCAAACGGGATGATCGAACGATTCATGGCAAATCTCAAGCGGGCCTTGCAAATTGCTCGCATCACGGAACAACCATATGAACAGGTACTTAACCAACTGCTGCGGGACTACCGGGGAACGCCCCAAAGCACCACAGGGAAGACCCCTGCTGAACTCATGTTTGGGCGCAACCCTCAAACCCGAATTCCCCAAGCAGAGGCAAGTGCACCACGTGTAGCGATGGATGCGGAAGTCCGAGAGCGGGATGAAACAGCAAAGAATAGAATGAAAGAATATACCGATGCCCGCCGAAGAGCCCAGACATCCCAAATAAACATAGGGGATGTGGTGGCCGTTCGACAACCTTTGACTCATAAGCACACGCCTGCATTTCGGGAAGAGCCTCTTCTCGTTACGCAGAAGAAGGGGTCGATGATCACTGCACAAGGCTCCACGGGAGAAGTAACCCGGAACTCGTTCCATTTCAAGGAACTCCGACCGCCCGGAACAAGGCGCCTGAGCGGAAGGGTACAGGCCCCACCAGAGGAAGAATACAGTGATCAACAAGGAGATGATCCGTGGGATGCCGATGAATCGGATCAAGATCTAGAACCCGAGACGACCGTGAGTAGATCGTCACCACGGGCTGAACTGACACGACCACAGCGAGTTCGGACCAGACCTCGCCAGTGGATCGAGGAGATGGAATAGTGACTTACTAGATCATCGCCTGTTGCGATGAGTGTGGTAATGGTTTAAAAAGGGGGGAGATGTCATGTTGACGTATCCTGGACTACGGGGGCGGGAGGAACATGGGCGGGAAAAGAAGGGAAGTGACGCGGGAGGGGCGGGGCGAGTTAGTTGGTATTGAGGCACAAATAAAGGAAGACGTTTCACAGCACCTCTCCGTGTTGGCCTGTCATTGCCGCGACCTGTATGCGCGTTTTCCTTAGGCCTGGAATACCACAGATAATACAAACTAATGGGGTCTTGGGTATATTGAAAGAACCTTTCCCAGGTATTATACTCCAGCAACGATAACACTGTCAGGTGCACTTCCCTGTGTGCACGCAGAAAAGTCTAATAGGTGCATTCGGTATCCAGTCAATTCATCTAAACCCATTCCATATAATACAATTCCGTCAAAGTTTTTCCATCTAAAAAATCCTGGTCAATGATTTAATTTTCATGCCTTGCTCGTGCAGCATTTTGCACATGGGTAAACAGCAGCACACGCCTCCGCAGGTCAGTGCGTTTTTGGCTTGTTTAACAAAACGCCATAGATACTTTTCCATCGATCTATAGGTGTTTCAAACACTAACTGTAGCCTGCGTTAGAGATTTCGGTTACCCTTTTACAAGTACTGCATTATGTATGTTTTAACTATAGACCCCACATTGAATCTGGAAAATGACATTGTCCGAATGTGTGATCGCAGACAATTCACGCTTCCCCCTGTGCCTCTGTTATATCTGACTGAAATGAGAGCGCCTGGAAACACAGATGCTAGACGCATTTGAAAAATCTGAAGGTTGCTTGCCATCACTTCCTGTGATGTCACTTGGGGGCGGGATCAAATGACATCACCAGAAGGTCAAGGGTCATGTGATATCACTTCTGCTACCTCTGGCATTTTGGTGAAATGACATCCCTGTGTACTCTCTGCCAGACCACAGGCTATCAGCATACGTTCAGTTTTCAATTTGCAGTTGCTTCCTTCCAAGCCATAAATATAAAAATCCGATATTATTGGATCTCGCTTAAATTAGTAAGAGTGGCCGTGGAGTGGCATTTTACACCTTATTATTATTTTGTGTTTCTCCAACTATTGCTAGTCGGGCATATACCGCGGTGCTTTTACAGTGTTCCATTAACGCCGTTGTTAGCAACATTAACGGTTTGACTTGCTTTACAAGAAAACGTGTGGGGCCTGTAGCAATGAAATGTGCTATCCTGGCCCTCATTCCTACTACCCCTATACGCTCCTTCCTATTAACGTGTGTTATTGCTTCAAATATGTCAGAGCGGAGGACTGTGAATCTCGCCTTTATGCAGTCTGCCGAGGCAACAAAATGAAACGCACAATTATTCAGTGGGAAAATAAAATGTTTTGTCGTCGCTGCCGTGCCCTGATAACAGAGCTACAGGCTAATATGTTCTGATATGTTTGTCATTCATGTATCATGTGACCTTTGAAGCTACCATGAATCTAGCCGAGGGACAGAGCCCATGCACTGAAACAAGGGCGAGGGGAAGCCGGGCAGCTCCTCTAATAGGCAATGGCCAGTCACATCAGTGAACGCCTTTCTCTTGTGAAACGCTGATGGAGACAGAAGCATTGTTATTAAAACGTGATATTACTGTTTAGGGTGCACCACCTAGGATTGTCAACCTTTAGTCATGTTTAGTGAACTGGGGATTAATACAACAAATACTTAAATAAATAACACATTTCTTCGGAATGATGACATTATTACAATACACGTTGCTTGTCGATAGTCCAAAAATTAACTCGTGAATTGAAACAAATAAAAAGCGTGTTTTTTGTATCTCTATTGACCGAATAATCAGCGTTACATGTTAATCGCGCTTATAGATCGTGTGGTCCCCGCCAAGCATATTTAGATGATGTTCAAGTGACCAGTCTGCCCTGGATCAATATTCATTATTATTGTATTCGTTTTTCTTACGAGCTGAGTAAACATTAGTGAGCTAGGCTTGCAAACCAGAAGGGCAATCAGGAATCGCTCTTTCATCGATGATACATTTGAATGTAACGTTTCTCTGCTTGCTCTGACCGGGTTAGTTTGCGAGAGGCCTATGAAGACAGGCCAATAAAAGAAACATCTGCCATAAAAGTAATTTATACCTGGCATTAACGAGCTGAGGAGGGTTTAATACAACACATCGGGGCCGAAGGAGGACTTTACAGGGTGCCAGTAAAAACAAATGACTTTGAAGTACAATATAACCAGTATGATAAAACCTCCCAATGCCACACACTGAACCAGGAAGAAATAACCAGTATACTGCAATACTGCAAGTGACGTGAACGAGGACGAGTTGCAAATGCTTACAAAAGGCAGAGTAGTCGATTCAGACATACTCCAAAACATGAATGTAAATGACAATGGGCCTCATTATGAGTCTGGCGGTAGCCGTGCCGGTAAAAATGGCACAGGTGCCATCTGTGTCATTTTTTTCCGGCACCTGACAATGGGGACTCACGGGGGCATTACAGCCCTGGAAATCCTGGTAATTCCCTATTGGTGGGCGCCGGAAAAAATACTCCCCATTCCCATTGAGTCCTCACAAACTAAATGGGAATGGGAAGGACGGATATGATATGATATGGCATTTGTAACGTGCCTATACACAAGTGTTTCAAGGCGCGACGAGGCAGGGATGGGGGACCAAGGGGAAGACAGACAACGATCCTACTAGGCTGGTGTCATTCAGACTGCGCAAGTGCAGGGGTAGGGGGAAGGGAAAAAGTGCAAGGGGGAGGGGGGAGTGCAATACAAATAAGTAGAATAGAAATAAAATAATAAATAAATAGGGCCAGCTGGTGGCAAGTGCAAGGTAAGTGCAGACAAGTGCTGGGGGGCGGGGGGCTGTAGGGATACAGAGACAGTCCCGCAGTGCAGGGGTTGCCAGGGAGGCAGTGCAAGTGAAGAGTGACTGGGCCCAGGTCCGAGGTTGGTGAGAGTGGCCCAGTTGCAGAATCAGTGCAGTTTTGGTGAAGAATTTAGCAGGGGAGAGGGAGAGAGAAAGCAGAAGTGAAGAGGAACCGGAGATGGTTCTCCTCAGGTTTCAGGGAGGCAGGAAGGCTGTTCCAGAGGGAGGCCCCTGCCGCGGAGAGAGATCTACCCCCAGCTCGTTGCTTCGAGAAGCGGCTGACCCTGAGGGAGTTGGAGACGGATGAGCGTAGGGCTCGGGAAGGAAGGTATTTAGGAAGAGAGAGTTGAAGGTATTTAGGCCCCAGGCCCCAGAAGGCCTTGTGGACAATGCAGAGGTTTTTGAACTTAATCCTCGCAGCCACTGGGAGCCAGTGTAGAGATTTCAGTCCTGGAGAGATACGGTCCCTGGGCTTGAGGCCAAGGACAAGTCTCGCAGTTCTGTTCTGGATGAGTTGCAGAGGGCGGAGAGTGGAGGCAGGCAGATTAAGATAGAGGCTGTTACAGTAGTCCAGCTTCGAGAGAACCAGGGCTCGGGAGACAGTGAGCTTCTGGGGGAAGGAGAGGAAGGGAAGAATACCTCTGAGGAGGTGCAGCTGGTAATGTGACTTCTTAGAGACGTCAGATATATGAGGAGAGAAGGAGAGTGTGGAGTCGAAGATGACCCCGAGGTTTTTTGCCTTGCAGGTAGGAGCAGGAAGAGGGCCAAGAGAGGCCGGCCAGAGAGCTGCAGGGAAGGAGGGAGTGGGTGTGCCGATGAGTAGGATCTCAGTCTTACTAGCATTAAGGCAGAGGTCATTGGCAGCACACCATTCCTGGATAGCAGACAGACAGTCAGAGATGAGGGAGGGAGAGGAGGAGGCCAAGGGTAGCCTGAAAATGAGCTGGGTATCGTCCGCATAGCACTGAAAGTTGGGGCAGCGGGCGGCGATGCGGTGGGCAAGGAGTGCCAGATACTGGTTGAACAGCCAGGGAGAGAGATTAGATCCCTGGGGAACGCCACAGGTGGAGAAAAAGATGTCAGAGAGGAAGGACCCAAGTTGGACCTGGGAGGGTCGAATGGAAAGGAAAGAGGTCAGCCACGCCAGAGCCTGACCAGTGATACCCAGGTTATCACGGAGACGGTTGAGCAGGATGGCATGGTTGACAGTGTCAAAGGCAGAAGAGAGATTGAGCAGAATGAGAACACACGGAGTGTTGGAGTCGAGGTTCAAGAGCAGGTCCTCACGGATGTTCAGGAGAGCAGTTTCCGTGCTTCTGGCCGCTCTGAAGCCAGATTGATGGCGATGGAGACTATCAACAGCTTCAGCATGGAGGTTAAGCTGGGAGATAGCCAGTTTCTCCAGGAGCTTGCCCAGGAAGGGAGTGATGGAGATTGGGCGATAGTTAGCCGGACAGGAGGGGTCGGCAGAGGGTTTCTTAAGGAGAGGGTGCACAAGGGAGTGCTTGAGGGGGGATGGGAAGACTCCAGAGGCGAAGGAGTGGTTGCAAAAGTCAGCCAGGGCAGGAGCCAGGGAGTCGATGTGGTCCTTGATAGTTTTGGAGGAACAGGGGTGAATCTGTTTAGACGAGACTTTCATAGATCGGACTTGTCTGGAAACCTCGTCAGCAGAAAAAAGGGGAAAGGCAGAGAAGGAGGGAGGAGGGGTGGCTGCAGAAGGGCCAGAGGAAGAGCAGGGAAGAGAGGGGGGGAGGTGATAGGAGGAGAGTGAGGACAGGATGTCCTGAGTTTTAGAGATGAAGTGGGAGGCCAGTGCAGTGCAGAGGGCCTGGGAGTGGACAGGAGAGGTAGAGACTGCAGCAGGGTTGGCAAGCTCCTTGCAGATTTTAAAGAGTTCAGCCGAGTTGTTAGATGCCGCAGAGATGCAGGTTTGGATGAGGGCTCTCTTCTTGGTGAGAACAGAGAGACGGTATTGCCTTTAGAGCAGGCGGCAGGCCAGTTTGTCAGAGGATGAACATGAAGCACACCATTTCCTCTCTGCCACCCTGCACTTGCGTTTTAGGGTGACGAGATCCGAATCATACCAGGAGTTACATTTGGCTTTGGGCTTCAGGCGGATTTTCATGACAGGGGCAAGGATATCAAGAGTATCAGATATAGCAGAGTGGAGCAAGGAGAGGGCTGTGTCAGGGTGGGAGTCAGCCGAAGGGGGAGGGGGGGTCGAGAAGGCGGCACCGAAAGCCGCAACTGACACGCGCTTCATGGGTCGGATGACGGAGAAGGTGGGTGGCAATGATGAGGGTGGCTTTGCCTGTGGGGTAGGGAGGGTGAGGTGGGAGGATAGGAGAAAGTGATCACTCCAGGAGAGAGGAGTGTAGAGAGGGACAGAGAGGGGAAGGTCAGAAGAGATCAGAGCATCAAGAGTGTGCCCTGCAGAATGAGTAGGCCCAGACGGGAGAATAGAGAGTGAGAGAGAGTCGCAGAGGTCACGAAAGAGTCCAGTGGGGGGACAGGAGGCATCTAGGTGGATGTTGAAGTCACCAAGAAAGAGGAGTTGAGTGGTAGAGGACAGGAGTGAGGAGGAGAGGTCAGCCCACTCAGAGAGGAAGGAGGAAATTTGACCAGGTGGCCGATAGATAGTAGCCACGGTAAGGGAATGGCTAGGAGAGAGAGAGAGTCGGCAGACAAGACATTCAAAAGAGGAGTAGGTCTGCGTAGGAGTGACAGTGGCAGGAATCCACTCAGGGAAGATAAGGGCAACACCCCCCCTGCACGGTTGGGCCTGGGCACAGAGAGGATCTTGTAACCTTCAGGTAGGAGTGTGTCAAAGCTAGTGACAGAGCTGGCTGTGAAGCATGTCTCAGTGAGACCGAGGACATCAAGGTCCCGTTCCTCAAGAAGGCGACAGCTATCAGAAGAATGCTTGATGGCAGAACGAGAGTTGAGAGTGGCAATGTGGAGGCGGTTGCCAACCTTGAAGGACTTCCGGGGAGGGGTACAGATCAGAGGGACGCCCTGCGGAGGTGTAGAAGAAGGAGGTGAAGAGGGAGTGCGAGAGGGGGCAGGGAGGGAGGGTAGAGGCAAGGTAGCCGAAGACAGGGCGGGGACAGCAGGGGAGGAAAGGAAGTTGATGAGGCGAGGGAAGCGTCTATCAAAGAGGTGAAGGTTGGCCTGAGGGCCTTGGACCAAGACGGTCCCATTAGCGTAGACATTAATGATGGCCTTAGAGGAGTGGAAGGGGGCCAAGAGGACATCCCAACGGATGCCATCATTAATGGGAGAAGAGGAAAAAAGAGAGAGCACAGAGACCATATGAAGGGTCCATAGGTCAGGTGAAGGCACGAAAAAGAGCATGTCAGTGAGAGTTTCCTTAGAGCAGGCACTAGTGTAGGTGTCAGCGATAGGGAGGCCTGGGTTGTAGACCAGGATGTCCTTTTTAAACTTTTTCCTACCAGATTTAGTGAGGAGAGCAGGATAGTCAATAGAGAAGCAGTTAGAGAAGATAGGTGAGATAGAGAGCACCATGGAGGGGGAGGGGGGGGAAGACAGATGATGCGAGAGCCCACAGACAGGAAGGAACGGCAAGACAGGTTACCACATTTCAGAACAACAACAGTATTGTGTTTTAGGAACACATTGGAGAGGCCACCTAAGTTTGAGAATCCTGCGAGGAGAGAAAAACCCTAGTTACCACAACTGTGGAACACAGTGAGGTGAAGACACCGTGCGAATGCAGTGGCCAGGCGTGGGTGGGGGTGGGCAGGAAGAAGGTGGAGGAGGCAAAATTTACTTGCGCCTTGCGTCCCCTGCGGACACCTGCAGACACACAGGGAGCCGCAACTGCAGGAGTCGCCCTTGGCCTTGGGGCCCTTAGCCGCAGGGGGCTGCCGGGCAGAGGGCTGCCCAGGAGCGGGGTGGTAATAGGAAGAGGGAGGAGAGGAAGGGGAGGGGGGTGTGGGCGGGCAGGGAGGCGGGAGGGAGAGGAGGACCAGGAAGTGGGAGGGGAGGGGAGAGCAGGCACAACAACGCGCTCAGAGCGCAAATGCAAAAATCTTTTTAAATAACACAGAAATCACTCACAGAGGCCCGCTAGAGCCAGGCAGGGCTTCCTGGCCTGCAGTTCCCTCTTGGCTACCGGCGACCGCTCTCCCACGCTCAGCTCAACAAAGAAGCGAGCAGGGGGAGCGGGCGCCGAGTAGCCCAGAAGGGAGGCAGCCAGACAGTCAATCAGAGGGGGGGGTGGGCGGGCAGGGAGGCGGGAGGGAGAGGAGGACCATGAAGTGGGAGGGGAGGGGAGAGCAGGCACAACAACGCGCTCGGAGCGCAAATGCAAAAATCTTTTTAAATAACACAGAAATCACTCACAGAGGCCTGCTAGGGCCAGGCAGGGCTTCCTGGCCTGCAGTTCCCTCTTGGCTACCGGCGACCGCTCTCCCACGCTCAGCTCAACAAAGAAGCGAGCAGGGGGAGCGGGCGTCGAGTAGCCCAGAAGGGAGGCAGCCAGACAGCCAATCAGAGGGGGGGGTGGGCGGGCAGGGAGGCGGGAGGGAGAGGAGGACCAGGAAGTGGGAGGGGAGGGGAGAGCAGACACAACAACGCGCTCGGAGCGCAAATGCAAAAATCTTTTTAAATAACACAGAAATCACTCACAGAGGCCCGCTAGGGCCAGGCAGGGCTTCCTGGCCTGCAGTTCCCTCTTGGCTACCGGCGACCGCTCTCCCACGCTCAGCTCAACAAAGAAGCGAGCAGGGGGCGCGGGCGTCGAGTAGCCCAGAAGGGAGGCAGTCAGACAGCCAATCAGAGGGGGGGTGGGCGGGCAGGGAGGCGGGAGGGAGAGGAGGACCAGGAAGTGGGAGGTGAGGGGAGAGCAGGCACAACAACGCGCTCGGATGCACCAGCACCATTCATGAATGGTGCCGATGCATCTGTCAAAGTCTGTGAGTGGGTGCCGTTCCACCTGCCAGGTCAGACCTGGCGGGCTGTAAGGCACCCGCTCGCAGACCTCGGTGTATGCCAGTCCAGTAACAAAGGTGCCGGTAGCACTGTTGTTACCAGACCGGCACACTCGTAATGAGGCCCAATGACTGACCACATAAATACAATCTCAAACCAGGATTAGATTTTCTTGTTTTCTCTTATTGATGCCTCTTTGCACAGTACTATGGCCACTTTCAAGTCAAATGATTAATTTGGTGACGGGGAGCCATGAAGTATTGACATACATGTAGGCGAGAATGTCAGGCAGCGCTCACAATGTACCCCTATTGGGTCCACCTGCTTTATGCTTTGGCATAAAGCAGGCGGACACCCTTGGGCAGGGGTGTTACTGGGTCTGGAAAAAAAATGGAGCTAGGCTAAAGTCAGGAGTGTTGGGACTCGGGGCTAGCTAGTCTTTCGGTTGTAGCCCCTGAGTTTCCATCCAGGGCTACAACCAAAAAGACACAGGGCTATTGCCCCCTCAGTACCTCCGCCCGCGAACGCCTATGCCTTTGGAATCTGCAGCATTTGTGCAGGCATGAAAATCCAGCTGGCGCAAATGCTGGATCATTTATATGGTGGAGAGGAAGGAAGGCGGTGAAAATGCAAGTTGCGTTCTGCTTCTCCTCTTCGCCAATAAAAATGATTATGTGGCATGGTGTTAATGGAAGGAGTTAAAAAGCCTTAATGAAGGCTTTTACATCTTCCATTCATGTTACACTGTTGGGAGGATGATGAATATGTTATCTTTGAATTCTGCCCATCTCACGGCCCAATTCCACAAAGGTGAGAACTGTTACTCACTGAGGCAACCGTACCGCCCTTACCCCAGGCAGGTACAGCAAGACATAGATACAATTTAAGGACAAGATGTCAAAGCAGTCAAACAAACGCATGCAATAAACACGAAGCACATATGCACCCCACATGAAGATAACATACAAAAGATAATATATGCATTTAGACAAAATTTAAAATTAACATAGCATCCACAGATATGAAGAATAATACTAACATGGCCAAGGTATAAGTTGAATACAACATGAACGATACACAAATATAGCTCACTGCCATAGAAATACTGGTGTACTAAAGTCACCATATTCTTTCAAATGGAAGCAGCAGCATGCTTCTAAATAAACAGAGCCCTCAAGACGAGAGAACTTAAAATGCTGAATTCACAGAAATACAAATACACGCAGAGCTCAGGCAGAAGCTGGCAATTACTGCCAAGGTTAGAATGAAATAGGGCGGATAGGCACGAGGATAGATAGTAGTTCTGAAGGCACAAGCAGGATTCTACCAGATTATTTAAGGTTTTATAAGACTACAACCAGTCTGTGTTAGCAGGTGCAGTAAAACAGTAAGCCAAAAGACACCATGAAGAGTAACTCAAGAGTGTCCCCAGTGGTAATAAAGAACACGGCACACACATTAATATGAGCTAAAATCTCAATAAATAGGAGGTAATTTCATTTCATACTTGGTCTGGTAGCACGTGACCCATAACCGGAGAACACAGACTATTCATTGTAAGCCAACACAGATAATACACCTGAAGTACTCCCTAAACGCACACAAGATATGCCACACAATGCCAAGTTCAAAGGGAGTGCCTGATCTCATGGACTTTGAATGAAGGATGGTAATTGAACAAAGCACAGTCCATGGGCCTCTCTCCTCCCCCTATCCGTCTGGCTCACATCTTGACAACCTGCCATGTGTCCACGATTGTGTAGCATAGAGCCAGCCTATCAGAATCCTTAATGTCATGCTGCCCGGGAAGTATTATGCCAATCAATCCTTTGTTGGTACCTGGCGCCGCAGCAATCAGGTAAATGGGGATTGGGGAGTGTGGTGATAAATTACTGATTGGTCAGTGGGGCTAAGATGACGGACGGGGCAACTGGCCATTAGGCAGCTTGGAACACAGGCTAAGATAAGCAGTTTCAGCCCACACGCTGTGCCTCCTGATTGACTGACTCTTCTGCCAAGGATGCTAATATAAAATGATTGCTGAGGCAGGACATGGGGAAGCCTACCTACGATTGCATCATGCTGCCAGTGAGCATACCTAGATTGTCTCTGAGGACCCTGATGATGAGTAGTTGGATGCAGTTTCCCTTCTACCCTTGGGGAGTCCCTTTCGACTCCATGATGGTTTCCCTTTTTTCCCACTGACCTATTCTTCGGAAGTAGGCTACATGGGATTCTGAGAACTGTCTTTAGGGGCTCGAGACTCTTGATGGAACTGACACTGTTTGACAACCCACCACCGGCTCACCTACTGGTTTTTCCCTTTACTGATGCCTGCTAGCGTTGTAATCGTGTTGCCTTCGTTTGTTCTTTTTCTCTTAGGTATCATATTGCACAACATGCAATGTTCAAGTTCCTTCTTGCACCCAGATGCCTCAGTCAATATATTTAATTTAATTTATTTATTAGATATACGTATAGCCATTTGGCTTTGTAAAACACAATACATACAACATTAACATACAAATTTTCTTATCCATGTGTTAAAAAAAGGTCCTTGCCATATAAAGTACATTATCCAATACATTTAAAAATGTCAACAATTTTAAAATAGAACAGTACTATAAAATATATCAAATTAATCTCATTACCTCTCATAAAATTCATCCACAATTCATTATTATTATACACATCAATAGAGTTATCATATGATTTAAAATACTTCGATCTCAAATTCACTAGGCTTTCACAGTTCATTATTACATGATGGAGGGATTCAAATACATTATTTCCACATAGCCGACAATTCCTCTGTGCTTGAGCTAGTCTCACTCTATTTCCTTTCGTCTCCAATACTTCTGATGCATTAAATTTAAGCAACAACTGAATGTTCTAGTGCTTGGATAAGCCTTTATGTACATGGGGGGTATTTTTCTGGTTAGTCTCTCTTGACAATAGTCACCGCTGTGTGCCAATGAAGCCAGGCTCACCAATGATTGCTCGAAACTGAGTGCACACATGTTCCTTTTTACCCATGTTTTCAATTGTGATATGGTCCATGTCGGATCTCTTCCCTGCCTCATGTTGATGTGCATACGTTTCATGGGGCCCATAATTCCTACAGGCACAGATCCATCAAGACTCAAGAGTGCTTTCACATGAGGGACAATTATTGTGTCAATTTCCAATTTGCGTAGCTTTGCGTATGACATGACACATTGGCTCATATATGCTTACCGTATTCCCATGATATTATACTCCAGGTACAGGTATTCCACACTCACACATTGTGGCAATCAAAACAACTTTTTTAGTATTTTAGCTTCTAACCTCACAAGGCGAGTTACAAATTTGTGGCCCCAGATTGCGACTGCATACATGAGTACCAATCGTATTTTTGCCATATATATAGTGATTACTGCAGCAACAGAGTATCCATTGTTTCTCCCAATGAAGATACTCAATGTGTTGGTCAGGAAAATACACCTAGTTTTCAGAGCTTGCCATTGTTGCTCCCAGGTTAGCTTTTCATCTATAATGATGCCAAGATACTTGTATATGGACACCTGTTCGATCTTTTTGTCGGCCAAGTTCCATTTATACGTTCTTAGGCGACGTTTGTGGGAGAAGACCATTATCTTGATTTTTTCCACATTAATAGTTAGTCCATTCTCCCCAGAGTAACCCACTAGTGAATAAAGCATGCACTGCAGACCTGCCGGGGTATAATCAAGAAGCGACAGGTCATCGGCATATGCCAACCACCCAATTAGTACATTATTTACTTTCACAGGATTCACTTTGGGGGTAAAAAAAGTAGCCTTCATATCGGCCAAGTACAAGTTGAAGAGAATTGCGGCAATCATGCACCCTTGTTTGACCCCACATCTAGTTTCCATAAAATCAGAGAGTCTGCCTGCTGCATTTAGTCTAATTCTTACTGTTGTATCAGTGTGTAACAACATCAGCATGCGCAATAAGCCCAACGGAATGCCCCAAGAATACAATTTCTGCCATAGTCTGTGGCGCATTACCATATCAAAGGCAGCTGAGAAATCGATGTATGCGCAATAGACATCCAAATTCCTTTTATGCCATGCGTGTTCTACTCCCGTTGTTAATATCACCAGGTTATGGATGGTACTTGATTTATCCCTTAAACCAATTTGATTGATTGGAAGGATATTTATTTCCGCAATCCATATATTGAGTTCCTTTAACAATACTCTTGTGAAGATCTTAGATGGGATGTCCAACATTGCTAATAGTCTAAAATGTGCTGCTTTGTCCCACGCCCCCTTCTTATGGACAGTAAGAATGTTACTTGTTTTCCACGAGGGGGGATCACTCCAGTTGTGCCAATTTGTTTAAATAAAAGGAGTAAAGCTGCATCCCATAGTTCTGGTTGCTTTTTAAGGACTAGATTACATATCCCATCTGGGCCTGCAGCACGTGAGTTTTTTAGACTTTCAATTATCACAATAATGTGTAAAACTGTAGCCTTACAGTCCCAGATCACGTCAGAATTTGGCAGGATCTACCCAGGCGACCCGACTCTTCCCAAAGTTTCTTGGATGTATTGTCCCCACATTTCTTCTGTGATGCAATTAACAGTTCGCGTTTTCTGTTTTTGCTCAGCAATTGCCAAAGCCCCTGATTATTGTTTGATAGTGCTACACTTGCAATGTTTTGCCACAATTTGATCTCATTATCGCTCTTGTGTTTTTTTAACCATCGTTTATGATTTTGTTTCAGGGTTTTAATGGTGCATGCGACTTCAAATTCAGACAGTTGAAGGTCATTTGGCCTTAATAGTCTTTTTATGGTGGCACGTAAGATCTTTTTTGCTTGATTTATTTCTTTGTCATTCCCTGCACGTACTGGCAAAAGAATGTTCGAGCGTTCACCTACTGTTTTATATGTTCTCACTTCTACCACTGTGATTTGAATCTTTGTATTAATTCAGAGTAGATAGGGATCAGCGAGATTTACTATTAATTCGCGACTGACCTTCCCGTATAAATTGTGGTAGTAGACACGTCACTGCTTGAGATGCTTTTTCGAAATTATGTTCATGCCAGAGAATACATTTTTTTCCCTCACTTATGTGAACCCTTCCATTGGCATCATACACAGGGACTTCTTCTGTTTGCATTGGATTCTCAAAAAGGAGACATAGCGGCAAATGGTCACTCTCCGCTCTAGCGACAATTCCCATGTCTCTTACATCATATCAAAATATCAATATCAAAATCAAATTGAGAGTTAGATAGTGCAGATACAACTTCAGCCTGTGCTCTGGTGTAACCTGTTAAATTGTTCATCTAATATGGTTTGGTGTCTTTTGCTGTGCTAGTGCCAAAACAGCTCATACGTGTTAGTAAACAGGTTGCAAGATGGATTGTGGGTAATATAGACTTGCTTGCAAAAACATGCTTTTGCTTAGATTTACATGTCTTATAAATTGTTTAATAACATCGGAAGACTCTTCTATGAGACTGCGCTTTGAAATCTTTTGCGGTATGTCACCTGCATTTAGGAATGGTAACCTGTAGCCCTGGAAATTAGATGAGTGTCATGGCACCATTTTCATGGTATTTCTAATGATGGGGCTAGAGAGAGATTTAGCTCTCCAAGCGCTTGTCATCAGTGTGTAGAAGGGCCTTGATGTCATTTAGCTACTCTGTGATCCTGTGCATCATTGTGAAAGCAATGTCACGGAATCTGTAGAAGTGAACGTCACTGTATGTCTAAGGGAAAGACCGAGAGAATGTTGCATTTAGATGCATCTATTGTTTCGGTGTTGTTTGGTACCTTGTTTTTGTATTTTTTTACAATTTTGTACTGCTTAAAGTGTGCTTAATATTTATATGTGTGTGTGAGGACCCGCTTTGTGTAAGCTATTTACTGAAGTTATACAGCTTCATACTGTACCATCTTCTTGGCAATATGCATCAATAGTCCCTATATATAAAAATGGTGGTAGAGATTCCCCGGAAGACCTATGTGAACGGGATTTTGTCCTATTTGCAAACCTGGGTTTAGGAAAATAGCGCTATTAGTGACCTTCAGGACAGTTTCCAAAAACATAAACGTACCATATGCCAACATTTCAGATTGTTTTTAATGATCCAGAAATAATATGTGCTTTATACTGGGTCCGCTCATGGAGTACAGAGGGGCTGGGAAAATATCAGGATGCTCTATACATCTTTAAAGCTTAGCGGAGGTTAGGAAGAATATCCCTTCAGTGGTCCATGTAAAAAGAACATTGTATTAACTGGATGCTGTAGAGCTCTGGGAAGAAGCTGATAGCGTTCTCAGGGCAGCCTCTGCTAGGCTTAAGAATAAAACCCTAGACAAAATTGTGAGATTAATGATGGAAACTGCCAGAATTCTGACATTGGGCTCTGGTTATTTGGTATGTAAAATTAATGTTGGCCTTAAGGAGTATTTAGATTGCATAGGGACTCCGTATGCCAGAACCCTCCATGCCAGGTTTAGGCTGGGCCTACTCAAGTTTGCTTGTTACATGACGTCATGGACCCATGATGGGTCAGGTGTGTGTCCCCTGTGGTGTTTAGGCAAGGAGACTATTGTGAACGTTTTGTTTATATGCAATCTGCTAAAACGAATAAGAATATGGTACCTGAGACCGCTCCTCAAGAAAGTATACAACTGAGGATGCACTGGAATTTTGTAGAAGTACTGTAGACCACTCAGCTGTGATCAATGTAGCCCAATATATCCACTGTGCTTGGTTGTGTCGAAAAACATTGTGCTGTAGGGCAAATTAATGATTTATATTATAAAAGGTTGTTCCCATGACATTCTGTTTAGATGTGAGGTAATTCATTATATTAGGGCTGCGAGTATACTCTCCCCATTTCTTTTTTTTTAAATTTTAACTGTATCTGCTTTTATATATGAAATGTTTTTAATGATTATGACTGTTTATCCTGTATTATATGTATATGTGTGTATTCTATGATTTATGAACATTGATGGTTTTTTTACTGCCGAAATAAATCTATTTTGATTGATTTGATTTATATTATAAAGACCAAGAATCCATAACCATCGTTTGTTGTGTCATGTGAAAGGTACAGTGAGAAAAAAGTGTGTGCTGCAAACTCTCATCTCAATGTGGGAAAAACCACAGAACAAGTTATCATGCCATGTTCTTTCTGGAGTGGAGCTTCTGCTACCTTTTTTGAGAGTCAGGTGAAGAATGACTGTATCTTAACTAGAGACATGCTTGGGAACCATCTTGAAACAGTGACACATGCAAAACGATGTTATTGTTCACTAGTGTGTGTCAGTTTTATGATAACATTTGTCTTCAGTCTGCCTTTTCCTTGTATGTGATGAATTTGAGCAGCAATGTGTACTGGTAATACCAATATGATAACTGCATTAGACTGACAGTCGACAATTTTGCTGTGAGCATTTTATTTAATGCAACAACATCAGTGAATTGATGGATTTCTGCATTATATTATTAGAGAACAAGTTTGTATACAGATTACTGGTTTTGCAAGATTGTGTAATTCTTTCCTAGGCGTTTTCCAAAGCTACTGAAGTGAAAGGTGGAAACCATTGTTTTTGGTGAAGCAGCTAAGCTATTTCTCATCAGTGCATTGCAATAACCCATTTTTCCAGGGTACAATACTTTGGAAATAGTAGAATTATTTTTGAAAAACCTCAAAGATAGTGGGTCCATGTTTATTCTCATGCAACCGTATGCCCACTCGACCGTCTCCACTCACGCAACCCTCTCCACTCATCCGCTAATCAAGCCTGCATGACAACATATCATCAGCAGTGAGAAAGCAATAGTATCTAACACAAACAGCATGGTTTCCTAGGTATGCAATGGAGACCTAGGAGAACTCAGATTGGCTGTAGGAGAACTCAGCTTGGCTGTAGTAGGTACCGCTCAGAGAAATTAAAAGACAAGTACGGCTGCACAGCAAACAGGGAGTTTTGCAATCTGCTGACATTATGACATGTAGAATTAGGAATCCTCTTTGATGAACAATCTTCAGCAACAGACATTGTCAAACCCTTTAGCTATGGCTTTGCAAAGATAGCTATAAGCCTGTGTTGAGCTGTGGAGGCTTGAATAGAAAACACATCTTAACATCTAAATGTACAAGTACAGGCATACTGACAGTTATTTCTTTTCTTAAGTGATACGTTTGTGGTTTGTGTATGAGATAGATTGGGGATGTTGGTGCAAGATGTTATCCTATAATGCCAAGGAGGTGAAAGGGGTGAGACACTTTAGTGGACACCAGTAGCGGATTTGATGCTAACTGTTTTAGAGACTCTATTGTTTGTGCCAACACCGTATATACTGACAAAAAGCAAGTGACTAGCATAGGGAATTCTAATCTCATGTAATTGCCGCCAGTGAGATTTGTGGGTATTGAGAGTTCATGGGTGATTTTGCTTGAACTAGTTACTGAAGTAATATCTATGTTTTCCTCTTTGGTGGGTATGTGAAAAACGGCTCGTTAACAGTAGCAGGGTTGAAGGCGTTGCCTTTGGAGAAGCAGCAAAGGGCAGAAGTCATGAAGGGCAGGTTCTTACTGAATTTGGTTTTGATGAATAGAGCAATAGGGATTAAGCTGTTGGGAAAAAGGTAGGTGATAGAAGGAAATGAATTCTGACAAATGTTCTCTAAAGAAAATAAATATTGTAGTTGTACATTTTGAGATACCCTCCTTTGCTGCTTGGAGTTGTTAGGTATAGCTTGTGTGAAGTACAGCATCAAGTTGCAAGAACAATTCCTAATAAATATGGATTTGATGGACATAGAATTGAGTTTGCAGGATTTAAGGAGCGTGAAATGAAGAAGTAGAATATGAGTTGCAGACTGTAGTGGATAATGGTGTCTGTTTTAAGTAGTTACCTACTGTTGGGTTTAAGCAGAGGGGAGGTTTTGGACGCAATTTACTTAGCAGTGGGGTTGGGAAATTGGCTTAGGAACTTACACATCTATCCAAAGTTTCACTTTATTTTAAAATGTGTTTTTTGGTTTATAAAAACCTTTATACAAACAGACCATTAATAAAATAAGACACACACGTATTTCATTACAATTCCTACAACACAGATATCATCTAACACTATGTTCCTTAATACTAAATCCATTCATAGTCCAATATATAGACTAAATTCATTACATTTTTTACAATTTGCACAATACATGTATAGTGTATGGGTGCAGAAGTAAGACGCTGACAGGGAGTGGTCATGGTGGTTGGCATAAACATGCATTCAAGTGATAAAATGAAAAGAAAACCCTTTTGTGTCCTAACCGTAAGAAGGGGTTCCCTGCCTCAACAAAATTAATGAAGGTCCCAGTCAGGATGTCCAACGCAAAAAATCCAATGTCCAGTGTCAGAATCCTAGCTCTGTCCCTCACACTCTAGGTTAAACCAAATAGAATGGGGATCTTGGTAGCCCAGAGGATTGACTCCCTTCCACAGGACAAAAAAACAGTTCTGGGGTTATCAGTTCCTCATGTTTTGGGTGAATGTGTCCCTTCCCCTGCATTCTTCAGGCTTCTGGTAAAATTCATCAACTGTTGGGAGATGACTCCCTTCCCGAGCCTTGTCCAGGCTTATAAGTCAGTTTATCAACTGCTGGAAGATGTTTCCTGTCCCCAGCCTTGTTCAAGCTTATAACATAGTTCAACAATTGGGGGGAAATGTCTCCATTCCCGAACTCACCCTTCTCAGGCTTCTTCTCTATCTTTGGGGTCCCCAACCCTGGTTGGCAGACCTGGTTCTTATACACCAGGCACTGTGACAAAGAAGAGGAGTTTGGATGCTTCTCCAAACTGTGGTGGGTCACTGACCCCAGTTGGTAGACCTGGTTTCCTTCTAACAGGCACCGCAATGAAGAAGAGTGGCTTGTATGCTCTTCCAAGCCATGGTGGATCCCTGACCCTGCTTGGCAGTCCTGGTTTCCTTGTACCAGGCACTGCAGTGCAGAATAACGGCTAGGATGCTCCTCGAAGCTGTGGTGGGTACCTGACCCTGCTTGGCAGACCTGTTTTTCTTCTCTATCAGGTTTCTTAGTCCCAAACAAAGACTTGGTCTACTCGGCTGCCAAGTTCTATGTTCCTCTGTATTATTCTCACAGTATCTGTTATGGTCTCTTGATCTCACATACAGACTTAGTTTACTTCCCTGCCAAGTACTGTCTTCATATATGTCACTCTCACAGTTCTCATTATGGTTTCTTGATCTAACCTACAGACTTTGTTTACTCCCTTGCCAAGAACTGTCTTCATTTGTATTTCTCTCACAGTTAAAAGTATGGTCCAAATACAGACTTGGTGTACATCCCTCCCAAGTACTTTCTTCCTATGTATTTCTCTCACATTTCTCTCTATGGTTTCTTTTATGTGACAGCCCTGGCTCGTCTTCCCTCCAAGTTCTGCCATGAAGAAGATTGGACCTTCTTGTTACTTGATATATCCCTTTCTCATAAGGGTGCCATACCCTATTCCCCTTGTACTGTATCTTGGTAAAGTCTCTCTTAGTATCGGATAGGGATTATCTTCTCTCTCTCCTTTTTTGTCCACTATGCTTCTCAGGTTTTTCTGCACCCTCTGCGGATGCCCAACCATAAGCACAGCCATCCAAATATCTTTGTCTTAGCTGTAGCCCTCCGGTTTGGTCACCGGCTTTCCTGTGTCCTTCTTTGCTTGGCCGGCGCTCAGGGACTCTTTTCCTCTTGCCGCAGTGGCTCTGCTGCTTCAAATCCACTCCCATGACTCCCTTCTTGCTGGACCATGTGTTCCTGTCATGCTGCTTAATGGGTGCTTCCCACAGCCAGTCTCTCGGTTTTTCAGTGAGTGCGCTGTCGGCTGCCCCTACAGCGTCTGCACACCTGGGTCTGCTCTTGTTTTCCCCATCTGCGAGCCTCTCTCTCTCTCTCTCTCTCTCTCGCTGTTCCTCTCCAGAGCATCTAACATTCTGGTAAATCCATTGTCAGTTTTTATGTCTGTTACCATCAAGGTCTGCAATTGAAAGCTAGACCACTCAGGTAAGTTCTTCTGAGTGATCCCTGCAGATCTGCACCTCTTCCTCTAGTCTGGTATGGTTTTGGATCTTCATAATAGTTATCCCTATTCTTCCTCTTCTCAATCTTTCCCACTTGCTGTATGTTACAGAAGTATATGAGAAAGGCGGGTAGGGGTGGAGAGAGTGGAGGTGAAGTAAAGGTGTAGGGATTGGGTGAATACCACGTTCTCCTACAATAGTCGTCACTGGTCCCACATGGGGCTTCCCCTCCCATGAGATCCATCCGCTGAGTAACACCCCCAGGGGGACTATTGGGTAGCTGCCTCACCTCCCTGGCCTCATGGGAAGGGGCTCCCTCAATGGAAGCAGTGACTAGATCCTGAGATTCATCACAATAGACCCACATCACAATCCTAGTACTTCTACCAAATCCCTGCATGATGCCACCACACCTGAGGAAAGATTTGGAGAATGTTCCCGCAGAGCTATGAACCAGTAACCCCACAATGTAGGACTCTTAAAAGGGCTAGGGGCAGTTCATATCAAACTCAAACCAGGGGGTAGTGTTGTCTTGGGTTAGGCAGTACCCCATTACAAGAGAAGCAGACAAAGGGATTTATTCTACCATTGTAGCATCTTGATAGCAGGGTCTAATAGTGCCATCAGAGTCATGCAACTGTGTACCTGTACCCAGTGAAAAAAGTGAACTGGTTGTCATTGAGATTAGTTCAGGAATTACGCCCATTGACAATATTGTAGAGGCAGAGTTTCCAGTGGTCCCCAATACTGCCACCATTCTTTGCAATATCCACACTGAGGCAACCAATTTCAAAGTAATAGACCTCAAGTATGCATTTTTTTCATCCCATTGCACCCTGACTTGCAGCATCTCTCAGCATTCACCTATAGAGGGTAAAGATGCCACAGGGGTATTGTGGGTCCCCAAGAATTTTCAATAAGGTACTGCAAATGGACTTAGGAAACCTACAGGTACAGAGCATAGTAATTCAGTATGTGGACTACATCCTAGTGTGTAACACAACAAAAGAGCAGAGTAGAAATTACTCAGTTGCAGTTTAAATCTATTAGCGGGGAAGGGATACAAGGACGACAAAGAGAATTTGGTATACTGCCAGCAAGAAGTTGTATACCTAAGGTAGATAATATCAGCAGCATGGAGGAGAGTAAAACCAGAAAGGGTAGCAGGAATAAACCACACCCTGCAGCCAACCACGGTCATGCAGATGCAGCAATTCCTAGGATTATGTAACTATTGTCGGGTCTGGATATTTGATTATTTGACCTACAGCAAGCCTCTCTTGCAGGGCTTACAAGAAGCACAGAAACTGAACGGACTCCTTGTCTGGACAGATGAGATGGTTGAGTCTTTCCAGGAACTCAAAAATGCGATCAGTAATGCATCTGTTTTTAGCAACACCAGATAACAAAAAAAATTCTTCCTGTTCACACAATGGCCAAGTGATGACGGCTGTCCTATCACAACAGACATCAGTGGGACTCCATCCGTTGTCTTAATACTGTGGTCTTTTAGACCATGTAATGCAGGGACATTATCCATGCGAGCAGGCCTAGCAGCAACTACTTTCAAAATACAAAAATCCTCAGCAATCACAATGGGTTGCCCTGTCACGTACATATAACGTGCAGTATTTTTCATACTATCGAAATCAAAGTCCACTCTCACCACACAAAGAGCATCAGGATACAAGGTAATATTGTCCAACCCTTCCATTTCTGTAGTGAGATGTCACATTGTCAATCCATCAACATTCACTGCCTCGCCAGTGCAGCCAGTGGATGTAGTGCATGATTGCGCTGCATACGAAGATACTCCAAATGACACTTCAATGTCAGGGAACACCCACTTGAAGATGGGGAAGTGCTCTTTGTTGATGCGTCGTTGATGATTGATCAGAGCACTGGGGTCAGGCACACAGGGGCAGCAGTATTGAGGATTGAAGACAGTAAGTAAGAAGTCATTTCAAAGGTATGTGTGCCCTTATACTACTCAGCACAAGCAGCAGAGCTCATAGATCAAATATCACCTTTAGAAATAGTGAAAGGTTGCTTCACTACCATTAACTCAGATTCATTGTATGTTACATCAACAGCACACTCGCAGCTCTCCAAATGTCAGAGACGAGGGTTCAAAAATTCAGAAGTCACCCAGTGCAAAACATGCTGCCTTATTTTCTATGTTAATTGATGCATTAGCACTCCCCACAGCAGTTGCAGTACTGAAGTGCACAGCCCACAACAAGAGTACAGACCCAAATGCCATGGTAACAGTGCAGCAGATTCAGCAGCAAAAGAGGCAGCATATTTGAGATGCCAAATTCTACAATATCTCCTGCTATATTACAGCAGGTAGAACTAAAGGTACCTTACAATGCAATTCCAGTGACTCGGTTTATCGAATTACAGGCTCAAGCTCCTTCGAAAGAGAAGGAGTTATGGATCAACAGAGGGTGTTCTTTATTCCCCACAGATTTAATTTGGAGACCGAATATTGCAATTAAAGTAGTGATGCCCCAGGAACAGGTATGGCATACACTTGATGTTTTTGATCTTCTCCATTCCCATAGCCCTGATCTTTTTTGTGTTACAAAAACATGGCTAACAGAGACTTCAGTCCCTGAACTGAATCATGTCATCCCGGAATCATACTCTATCCTGCATGTGGATCAGGATGCTGCACACATAGGAGGAGGTGTCACACTTATTTTTAAACAATTTTTTAAATAGACGGTTATCCCAGTCACCCATAGTTTAAAAATGGAGTCATTACTAATGCGTCTTACATTTTCACCCACTATGACAATTTATATTTTAATTGTTTATCGCCTACCTTTTTATTACTCTTTTTTCTGCAGCATTTTCTGATTTTGTTGCATCATTGCTGCTAAAGTATTCTCGGTTATTCATACTCAGGGATTTTAACCTCTCAGTGGTTGACCCATCAGATACGAATGCAGCAGATCTTTGGCTCTCAATCCCTTATTTACATCTAGAGCAACTGATTTCTGGTTCTACGCATTTGCATGGCCACGATTTAGGCTTAATTTTCACAAACACAGGTAGCGTGACTACTCAACCCACATTTGAAGTTGAATAGTCTGACCATTATATAATTGCATTTATCTTCTCTGTACCTACAACTTGTTCCGGCAATAAGTTAACATACTTTCCCTCCCATCACTTGAGTCATGTTGAATCATCTACCTTGCTTGTCTCTGTCTTTGAACACTATGATTGTGCTATGTCTATGCCCGGTCGAGACCCTCTGTCCTTGTTAGATACAGCTTTTGGTGGAGCAGCAGATGATGTAGTGTCTATTAAAAAACAGAGAGCAATATAGAGAGTCCGCTTCTTGGTTTTCCTCTCACTTGCGCCCCCTTAAACTGCAATAAAAGCAGGCAGAAAATCATTGGCCTTGTGCATACTTAGAAGATGACAAAGCTCTTTTAAAAGCAGCCCAACTTAATTACCATAAAGCCAACAAGGAATTCAAGGTTTCTTATTTTTCGGATTGCATTCTTGCTGTGAAAAACCAGTCTAAAGAACTTTTTGCAGTAGTACAGGAATGTCATTCTCCGGTAGCTGTAGCTTTGACTATTCCTGCATCCCAAGCCTTGTGTGCCTCCCTTTTAATGTTCTTTACTTATAAGATAGCCAAGATCTGAGAGAATATGTTAGGGTATTCTGCCCACCTTTCTACTTTTTCTCATTCTCAAGCAGCCGCCTCTGGTGGGATAGAATCCCGACTTTTGGCATTTCTCTCTGCCACTGAGGACCAGGTTCCTTAAAGTTGTTATGCAACTTAGATTATCTTCCTCTTTGGACCCAATTCCCCTTAAGGTGATATAAAAGCTTGTATTGAATAAGTACCTGCTCTTCTAGATCACTTAATTATTCACTGAATCTCGGTCTCATTCCACCTGCCGTGCAATGTGCTATAGTTTCTCCCCTTCTGAAGAAATGTACCCTGGACTCTGCAGTTCCAGCAATTTATTTGGCCAATCTCCCTTTTAAGATTTCTAATGAAGGCACTTGAAGCAATAGTTACTCGTCAACCTAGACACTTTCTAGAACACTCTACCATACTTGATGTCTTTCAATCGGGCTTCCAGCCTGCAATTGGAACATAATCAGTGTTAGTCTCTATCGTTGATGACCTGACTCAGATCCTTGACCAGGGCGCAGTAGGCCTGCTTATATTGTTAGATCTCTCTGCAGCATTCAACATGATCGATCATTCTATATTATGTCATTGATTAGAGGAGATCAGTATTGGTGAGTCTGCTCTTTTCTGGCGCAGATCTTTTCTTGCTGAATGGACAAAAATGCTCTTTCTTCCACCCTTTCTTTCTACTCCTTCCTCACTTACTTGTGGGGTCCCACAAGGTTCAGCTGTTTCACCTTGTCCTTGGGAGATCTCCAGATCTATGTGGACTAGTGAATTCTGGCCTGCATCATTAGGCACCCTACCAACTTCAGTTTTTCTAGTGAAGAATTTAGGAGTGAAGATTGCCTCATCTCTATCAGTTTCACCAGAGATTAGTGCTAGATGCAGCTCTGTTCACCGTAAACTTAGAACTCTCAGGAACATTAGTCCTTATATTACAGAGAATTTGAGAAGTCTGGTAGTCTCTGCTACCATACCAGGAGCACTAAGCAACTGTATTGCTAAGTCAGTCTCTCAACCCAAGTTTCTGATTCGATGCTTGCAAGTATTATAAAAACAAAACTGCCTTCCTAAATTTGCCCACACATCACTGGTGCTTTGGAACCTTCATTGGCTAGAATTACATTGAAGTTACTCTGCCTGGTTCAACGGGCCTATTATGGCACAGTAGCTTTCTATGGCCATGAGAAATGTGTTAAATATGTTCCCTTACGAAATCTTTATTCAGCTAATCTTCTGCTTCTCTGTGTACCGCGGGTCTCAAGAAGTTCAATCAGTGGTCTGGCTTTTTCAGTGGCGGCTTCAATTTTAGGGAATTCAGTTCCTCTTTCCCTGCATGTAATCTCTGACCATTTGGCTTTTTGGAAAAAGTTAAATATGTTTCTTTTCTGCCTAGGAAGATAAGATCTGTTATGTTTTCTCTTCACCTTGACTGACCTCGTGTGGACTCTGTAACCTTCAGTGCCAAGATCTGCATGTGTTGTAGCTGCGCTCAACAAATACCTTTAACATAACATAACATAACATAACATAACATAACATAATAAGAACTTCTTAATAAATTCATACTGAATCACACCACATGCCAAAAGCGCACTACCGGTCATACCCTTAAAACATTGAAAGCAACGTTGTGCCACCCCTCACGACCATTTCAACACCTCCATATTGAACATGGTTAATAGGTGCAGTAACTTCGGTTATCTAATTATTGTGGCATGCCCATTCACTCGTTGGCTGGAAGAAGGTCCTGGTGTCCACTCTAATACGTGTAGTATTTCCCCAGTGGGGAATATGTGATGTCCTCATATCTGATAATGGGCCACACGTCTTTAATGAACTCTTCAAAGAAATGTACCTTTTATTGGGCCAGAAGCACAGATTGTGCTCAATGTATCACCTGCAAGCTGATGGTATTGTGGAATGCCTAAATGGCATATTGAAAGAAAGTCTTGCTAAAATGTGTAACAAATTGAAAAAGAGTTAGCTTTATTGTCTGCATTAGAATTATTTGCTCTTCATAGCCAGCCAGGATCAAGTCATCATCTTACCCCTGATAGGCGCAGTATACCCCACGCACACTTGCACAAACAGCCTCTGATTAAAAAAGTTCTGCATAAATTCTAGGTGATGAATTTCAGGGATATTTTAGGGCGTTAACAAATCCTGTCAGCCTAATTTCCCAATAGATGGGCCCCCATCCAAGAGAACTAACTACACCAGTGGCGGACACACCAAAAGCACCCCTGCATTACCACCAGAAGTAGTTCAATGTTTAGTGCACCTTGCCTTAGGTAGGGTGTGGGGGTTGGATCAGGTACACAAGGTCCAAGGCCAATAGGTAAAAGCTGACACCACAGCATACACTGATAAATATACAAAAATTAAGAAGATGGCAAACACTGAGGGTTTAAGGAATCATATAATGAGCTATCAAACAGTAGGGCAGAGGAAAGGCAAAACCGTCATTATGGTACCACCCCTGTTCCGATGTCCTGAAGAAGATGACTTTGATTAAGGGACTGATAGGGTGCAAAGTAGGAGGGGTGGTTGGACTAGCACAGAATGGAGTACTTGTTTTGATATTTGCGACAAATGTGTTGAGAAATGGACTTGGATTGAACAGAAAGAGAAACCTACCCAAATACTGTCAGGTGTGTTGACCCACTTTTGAGTCATTAAGCTGCAACATTTGGTGTTGTGGGCTTAGAAAATCCAAAATGGCCAAAAAGCCCACATGTGCGCCAGAATCCAGGAGAACCGCGCAGTTTGTGCGCACACCAAAATGGTCACCTAACCTTCCACCCACCAGTGCGAGCGTGATGGGCCAGGGGTGCCATGAGTGGAATGTGTGCCAAAGGAAAAACAGCAGTGCCTGTTAGCTGAAAAAGCCCTTTGAAATCACCTTGGTTTCTCTGAATGCAAGCTTTCAAACATTGCAGGATATTCAAAAATCTCACTGAACACCAGCAGACATTTGGCAAAATGAAGTTTTGTGTGGATACAAAATATGGAAAGAAAAAGAGCCCAAAACCATGTTCATAACAAAACTGGCTGAGCTGTGGAGGTCAGCAGTTTAAGTTAAACTGAACTGAAAACCACTAAAATCGAAATGTTTAAATTAAATGAGGGACCTATTTTTGAGTGTCACATAGTTTGTAACTGTTGAAATGTCATAGTTTTGAACTTAGAATCAGAACTCTAGCTGCATGTGTAAAAATTGTCAGTTTGATTTGAATGTAGAAAACTGGGAACAAAAAGTGACATTTAGCTGAAACCTGGCTTAATGAAACTGGATTCTGCCTGACAACTACCCCCAACAGGAGTTGTAACTGGATCAACAGCTGTGTTCCCAGGCCTGGCTGCATTCTGCTGTCCCACAAAAAGGAGGTCACATGGCCCTGTTGATTGAAAGGGGAGTGGCAGCTGGGGACTGCAGGAAACTGAACAATGGACTCAGGCAAATGTTATATTGGGGGGGCCGTAAAGTGGCTTCCTCTTGGGAGAACTGGGAGGGGCAGTGCCTCTGCTAGCAGCTGAGCTTGGGGCAAGTGGATAAACCATTTATTCCACCCTGTGATGTGGGAAGCCACACCCCTTTTTGACCAGAGCATAATTTTAAAAAGATAGATAACGCATAGTGCGGACTGGTCAAAATGATATAATTAATATCATTGCTCTTGTGAATTTTCTGTGCACGTAAGAGGCGTTAGGAGCCTGTGGTGTATTCTGGGGGGTTGCTAGCGGAAAATAGGGTCTCACTCCAAATGTATGCATGTTAAAAATCTGACACTTTATCATCTGAAACCCATATCCCTGGTGCACATTTGTGTAAAATCTGGAAAGGTTTAGAGGTCGTTATCTGGATGAAAAGGGGAGAATTCTGTCATCAGTGGACACGACATCGTACAAAGACAGGGATCGGATGGTTTGGTGCTACAGAAAATATGTTAACTGGACCTATAATATGAGAAAAATGGTACATAGATAAATATGTATTTGGATCAGAAATAGATTTGTGTGCAATTTGACAAGGGGAGGTTCCTCTGACCGTAAAACCTACAGCATCACTCTGACACTACATTTCTTTCCCACAATCATGGGAGAGGGGAGAATTGGGCCAATGACAAGTAGAGAGGGGCAGGCTCAGTTCCAAAACACATAAAAAGAGACTGCTGGGACAGGTAGAGACATTCAATTCCATTTGCTGCAGAGCATGCTGACGACGACTTCACATCCAGAGACCCAACAATTAGACAACCAAGCTAAACATAGACTACAGAACTTTGAACCTAGAAGGCCCACTGCAAGCAAAAGTATTCTCAGCAGGCCTTCAGAATCCAGCAAACCTAACCAAACTATTCAACAGCCGGGCGAGCTGTTTGAATTCTTTACCAAGAACTGTTGCCGGAACCGCAGACCAGACCCAGACCGCTGTGAGCAGAACCGGTGCCTGATTGACCCGCCGTATCCAGAGAGGCTAGACCAGCAGAGCAGAGCTGACCCAGACGCTGTGAGCAGAACCGCCCAGTCCAGTCCAGTTGACCAGATCCGTGACGAGGCCCATTGCAGAACCCAATCTCTTAGTTAAAATAATCTAATCCAAACTATTTTAACCTAATTAGAACAGCCTCCTAGAAATCGTGTCATCTGTCATTTTTAAAGCTGCACAACTGTCACCTGTCAATTCTGCAGCTGCAAGCTGTCACCTGTCATTTTGAGTTTTACTTTAAATCTGAAAATCTACCGTTATTAAATCGTCCGTATCTCTGGAACCGTTTGGGCTAGGAACGAAATTTACTTTCCTTTTAAAGCTGTGATTCTAGGCTTTCCAACAAACCTAGAACCGACTTCCTACTCACTATACTCTTTCCGCAATCGTGATTTACGCACTCGCGAAATTTACCGCGATTTGCGATTTTGGATCAATTTCTCCACTTGTCAAAATAGCAGCTCCATTCTTTCCTTTGTTAAAATCCGTTTGCCACCTGGTAGTAACGCATAGAGCATTGCTAAAGTGAGCCTGAACTAATATAAAGTATCTCTCCCTCACCCTGAACCTCCTGCAGGGAATTAAAATCAGTTAGCACATTTTCCCATCCATTGCCATCAATGGCATTGCCATCACATTCAAAGCATTTTGGGCCTGTGTTTCAAACTCCTACCTGTTTCCTCTAAGCTTGCTGGGGGGGAACTGAATTTCGTATTGTATTTGATTGCATTCCTGAGAACTGTGCACTCCTCTTTCCATCTCCTTCCATTTCTTACATTGCATAGGGGAGGGGGATGAATTGCCAGAGATAAATTGATTATCTTATCTTTTGCTAAAATCATATCAAGTATTTATGTACTGCATTTTATTCCTCATTGCTTTTCCCTTGAAACCATAAAAGTATTTTTGCTACTTTATCCATCCTATACTAACTCCTCATTGCTTGTAAAGAAGTGTGCTAGTGCCAGATTACCCATTGTTGATCAACATCATATGTCTAAGTGTACTATCAGATATTAATTTATTATAAAGTGTGATATATATATTGTTTAATTTTTCAAATAAACCTTTTAATTTGCAAAACAAAAATTACTTCTTGGCTCAGTGGGGTCAGGGGGATTCTAAGAGGGGGTGTTATACAAGGGTTGTTATCCAGAGTACTGAACTGGACATAAAAATACATCAATAAGGGTTTTCCTCAGCATCCCAGACTGGGCATTGATTTAGCTGTAGTGTTGATTGAATATCGCTTACAAAAGTGGGGGCTCGGAGCCGGGATATTCTGGGTTAGATTTACCACTTGTGCAGATTAATACAGTGTGCCAACTGACCAGATACACATATCCGGTTAGATCACCACGCTGTTTTACACTGTGAAAGCATCCCTCAAAAGAACGCTCTAAGGAAACGGTCTGTTTTGCAAAATAAAATACAAACTTCTGTAAGTCAGGAAGGAACACAAATTCCAGAATGACGACCTTGGTAGATATGAAAATAGCCAGAGAGCACTTCTTACATAAGCTATTTGTGAGAGGTGAGTGGACTCATCAGGACCAAACGGTCTGGTTGCAGGCAATCGCGCAACAGGTCACTGAAACAGGGTCAGATAAATGGAGAGATCAGGGTCCATTACATGTGGTCCTGAGTGAATTATACATGGCTCCTAAAGTTAAAGATGAACACGACAAGATGGTTAGGATAGCGGCATGTTTGTATCTATATATGGGAGCCATGCAGGACAAATGTGCTGAAGGCCAAGATCTGGTAAGTAGGCAACAGATGGCGTTAGAAAAGGCCCAATATGACCTGGTCTCTTCTGAGCAGAGGCTGCAGAGGAGCCAGGAGTCAGAAAATGATAGTAGGCAGTATATCATTAAAATAAAGGAGGATATGGATATCCTGCAACAGGAAAAGGCTGACCAGGATACCAGAATTCTGGCTTTGCAGAAGGAGCACCAAGACAGTTTGGACTCCTTACTGCAGAGCCAGAAAAAGCTGGAGCAACAGATCAATTTCAACAGGGCATGCACAGAGCAGGTAGCCACCCTGCAAATCCAACTAGACAGAGAGAAAGAGGAAAGCAATAAATTGATTTTGAAAGACCTGGATACCCAGGCAAAGTTTGATGAAGAACGCCAGAAAGCTGGTGCCTTTCAAAGGCAGAGGGACGACCTGGCGTCACAAATGCAGGCTCTTGGTCAGGAAAGGGATACCTTAGGCCAGGAAGTCTGCCATTTAAAAAGAAAAAATGAAGAAAATCACTTGGCCCTCCAGGGGCTGGGTGACCTCCAAAAAGAGCATCAGGGCTTGCTAGATCACACCAGGAGGGTGGAGGAGGCTCTGGCAAGAAAGGAGCAGGCCAGTAGGGATGAGACTGAGGAGGTAACCCTCCTGCAGCAGAGACTGGCCCAGTACTCCAGGACCAATCAGGAGGCACAGAGAGAAAATGAGGCTCTCTGTCAGCACAATGATAGGCTCCAGCAACAGGTAGCCATGCAGGAGAGAATGATAGAGTCTAGTAAGGCCTTAACTGAGGAACTGAAAGCGCAGGCTCTTGCATTGCAAAAGGGATCAAGGGGCTGATAGAGACGAGGTTCTCTGGGAAAGGGAAACGCCAGAGCATAACCTCAGGAGCCCTGGTACCAGAGGCCTTCATCTCTCCCAGTCCCTGGACTCTGCCACCCCCATGTCCCCTCGCGCACATGAGCCCAGGGCCATGGGGATGGCAGATTACTATCCAGCTAGAAGTATGGGGCTCATAGGCCAGTACCTCCCAGGAATGGATGGGCGGGCATCCGGGTATGGGCACCCAAGCACAGTGCAATTTAGTGGGGAACCCCAGGAGAGTAGGCCCATTAAGGGCATCCTGAAAACCTCTGCCCAGTTAGGTCAGTGGGGGGGGTACCCATCAAATCCCGGCAGCAAGGAGGGGTCTGAAGACTCCTCCAAGCATTACAGGACACAGGAGACCAGGTCCCCACATTCTGCCAGCCATTCCCAGGCTCGCAGAATCCGGGAAAACCTGGAAGATCAGACGGGCACCTCTGGGAGCAGTGCTTCTGAGTCAGAGGATGAATGGACCAGGGTTACCCGAACCAAAAAGGCCAATAAGGCAAAAAGGGCCTTGCTTAAGGACCCAATGAAACAAATAAAGGCAATAAGGAGTGTCATCAGGCATTATCATAAGAACGCCAAGTATTCTGTTTGGGAACACTTGGAGCTCTATGAGCAAATGATGGAGACTTTCCATTTGAAGGACAGCAGTAGCTGCATCCAGTACGTCAAATGGACCTTCTCACCAGAATACTCCAGTTTCTTTGCAGGGCTGGAGGATCAAAATCATTCAAGGTGGTCCACATACAGGGCGGCCATCTTGAAACATTTTTCTGTGCACAGAAATCCTCAAGAAGCTTGCAAGGCAGTCTACAATTTGCAATGTGGGGAGGATCAGGCCCCACAAGAGTTTGTGCAAGAATTAAAGTGTGCTTTTGCGCAGACCACCAGAAGGGTGCGCACGGATAGCAGAGAATTTATCAATACGTTTTTCCATGCCTTACCCAAATACATAATGACCCAGCTCGTGAGAGATTTTCATCAGAAAAGATCTTTAGACTGGGTCATTGAACAGGCTACCCGGATCTATGAGGTGCAGAAGCCCATAGAAAATAAAAATAATGCGCAGAAAAACCCCTAAACCAACAGCACCCCTGCTGCTGCCAAGGTGGCAGAGGTAAAGGTTGCCCCCGTTTTAGATTTGGAGATGGGGGGCCTAAAAACCTGCCTGCACCAAATAATTCACAGCCCAGAAGGCCCTCGGGCCAGTCACAGACAGGGAGTCGAGGTGGTAGTCCCACAAATGGGGTCCCCGCTCCCCTGACTATGTAAATCCCTGCTACAAGGGAAACCGACCAATCCTGGGTTATGTATGGACTCCTCTAGCTCAAGGGGGGGGGATCCAGCCAAGCACCTGCCCCAGGGAACTTCCCTCCAAACTTCCCCCAGGAGGGCAGAAATTCACCAACTCCTGGGCAGAACTTTTTCCCCAGGTATCCACCCAATTTCCAGCCCCAAAATCATCCATCCTTATTTCCCCAATTCCCTGAGCCCAGACAACCTAATCCGGGAGAGGGGAGGCCAAGGGTGGAGGCGTACCCAAATCTTCCCAATCCGGGGTATTACCAGAGAAGGGATAGCTACCCTTCCCGGGATCAGCCCAGGGGAGAAAATAGAGCCCCGTATCAGCCTGAGCGGATTTCTCACCTTGAGCGCCAGGTCCAAAATATGGCACGGGATCTGGGTCACATACTGAGGGCTCAACAGAACCCTCAGATGAGCATGCCACCGCAGAATGCCCCAAACTCTGGACCTGGTGCTCCAGAACAATGACGGGGGCAGCACCCCGATAACCCACCGGTTCCCAGGGAGGAGGCACAAGGGGAAGGGGTGTGTAAAGCCTTGGAGGAAGCTTCCTTCCCAACTTGTAAACAGCCCCTGGAAAACCAGGAACCAGAAACAAAATCTCCTACCCCTGAAAGTCTGCCACCCAAGGAGCAGAGAGGAGGTAGGAGAAACAAAGTACCCAAACAGGCCCAGTTTGTGGAGGAGGTACAGATCTTCCAATTTGAGGGAGAGGGATCCTCAGAGGATCCTGGGGAAAGGATCTTCTCCTTTAGAGATGGGGAACTCCTCCCAAGGAAAAATGGGTCCCAAGGGACGCCAATTCAGACTGGGGAGATGTGGAGACTGAGCTACCGCCGCCCATCATCACATCCCAGAACCCACAATACCGAAATCCCCTGGTTCAAACCCATCCTGGTGACTGCCTCCAAAAAGGGGGGGTGGCCCAGAACCGGAACCAGGGGAACCCACAATGGCTCTGATCTCCAGTTGCCAACTTTTTCTTTCAGATTCCCAAGACGCTCCACAGAATTCTGCCCAAATCTCTTCTCTCGCCATGTCCAAAACCAGAAAGTTAGCCCACCAGTTGTCCAAAAATGTGCATTATCTGTGCCCCCTTGAGGAGAAGGAGGGAAGATATTATGCTCCGGTACAAGTACAGGGGCAGGGTACAATTTTGGCACTGGTGGACACTGGATCCCAAGCTACCCTTCTGTCCAAAAGGGCCATTGATGAACTAAATGCAGGAAGGGGGGATAATTACCGTATTCCTCTCACCTCTCTTCCTGGACAACTGCAGAACTTTGACGGGAAGGAAATTCCTGTCGAGGGGACTGCAGATTTGGACATCAAAATTGGGCGACACAATGTGAAACACCCACTTCTGAGTCAGAGGATGAATGGACCAGGGTTACCCGAACCAAAAAGGCCAATAAGGCAAAAAGGGCTCCAGAGGGCACCCCTTGTTTACTAGGGAATGACCTCCTGAGAAGGTTGTCACCCCTAATAGATTGCGTAAACAAGGTCCTCTGGACCCAGACTAGTCGACCAATAAAATTAAAACAGAGTGTCAACCATGTTAGTTTAAATGGCACCTGCCACATGGTTAAACAAAAATCTGACCAAGTAGAATTTCACTTCCAGAACAACCAAATTCCAGACGTGACAGTAATAGCAGTAGGACAACAGACTGGTGATGGGGGGGTCCTCTCTATTTATGAAAATCAACCTTCCTTCCAGTTTAAGGTGGTATTCCACACTGGAAGGAAACACTCTGAAATTCTTTACCAATCCAAAATCAGACACTCCCACACCTATAGTCCAGAAAGAGGTGAAATCAACTCAGAGCCTGGCTGATATTCAGCAAATTGGAGATCAGTTGTTCATCCCTGTTCAGTTAAATGATGGGAAGGACTCTGTTCTCGCTCGGGTGTGTGTGAACAACTGTAAGCGCTTCATCAGCAAAGCCATGTTCTGCCAACTCCCAAAAGATCCAGCCATTCCCACATTCAAACTGATAGATAAATGGGAAAAGGACCTGGAAGCACCCAATTCCAAACATCTCCTGCCAAGCAGGTGTATGCTCAAAATCTCCATTGGCAACAAGAGCATAGTCCATAAGTGCTGGGTCGTGCGAGACGTCACTGCCGCCTTTTACTTAGGCAGTGACATTCTCAATCGCTTCGCCATTAGTTTGGACCTAATAAACTTCAAAGCTTGGCCCCGATTAGCGGATAATCTCATGGGCTTTTATGATTCAGAAAAAGCATTTAGGTCAGCTCAATTGCTACCTTATGCAGTTGAAATTCAGATTAAAGAGGAAGTCACCATCACAGAAAGGACCCGACAATTCTCCCTGGAAGTGAAAGTTAAAAGAGGACAAAAATTGAAAAACCCTGATGCTTACATACATCTAAATGCTTCTCTCCAACAGCAAGGGTTGGGGGTAAACCCAACACCATTAGTCAACATAGAACATGACACCATTCCAACAGAGGTGGATAACAGCGACTTAAAGAGTATAACTCTATCCGCAGGCACCATTATTGGAATGGCGGTTGATGACCGACATTTTTCCATTGATTTAGGAAATGAACTGTTAGGACCGATCCCTAAGGACCGTTTTGACAGTGACAGTGAGGACAATACAACACCAGACAGGATTTTCACCCGGCATGGGGGGAACTTCCTGGTGTACACTACTTGCCCTTATGGTAAGGAAGATGTGACTTGTGACTTCAGGAGGGATGAGGTGATTTTCCAGGTCCATGAGGGCTGCCTTTCCCACCTGAAGCCTCCAGTCCAAATCAGCACTCTGACCAGGGACTTCTCCACCCAGCTGGAGGAGGCTGCTGAGATAGCCAAACCAGAAGTCTTTCCAGGCTTCAGGCAGATGGTGGAAGAGAGGGTCAACCTAGCTGATGCCTGCGTGACTTTGGAACAGAAGCAAAAGTTGAATCAAGATCTCTTTGCGGTAGACTCATATGACTGTGGTCGCACCGACATCCACACCACAACAATTCCCACGGACCCTGGAATGACTCCAGTGTTTGTGAAGCAATATCGCTTGCCTCTCGCATCCATGGAGTCCCTTACTGAAATAATTAAGAACCTTGAGTCCCGGGGGATAATTCGTCCAGTCCACAGCACCTTCAATAATCCGGTGCTGGGAATATTGAAGCCAAACGGCCAGTGGAGACTCTGCGCCGACCTTAGGGAGCTCAACAAACGGGTCCATACTTCCCGATGGCCTCTGCCCTACATTGACCAGGGGCTGGCCCAGATTCAAGGGTCACAGGTATTCACAGCAATAGACCTGACCAATGGATACTGGACCGTGCCTGTCAGTAGGGAGAACCAATACAAACTGGCTTTTACCTTTGGGGGCCAGCAGTACACATGGACCCAGACTCCCTTCGGATACCTCAACTCCGGCGATGAATTCAACATTTTCCTACATAAGGCCATGCCCGACCTGGGTGTGAGGGGTAACCTGGCTTATGTAGATGATGTCCTCATCAAAAGTTCATCTGTGGAGGAACACATAGCGGAGATCCGTTATGTTCTGACGCAGTTGAGGGCCGCCGGAGCCAAACTTTCCTTTCAGAAAGCACAGTGGTGTAGAACCTGTGTTAATTTCTTGGGGCATGAGATTACTCCTCAGGGTCTCTGTCCCCAAGAAAAGAAAGTGGAAGCACTCCAGAAACTGAAGGATCCCACAACTCTGCGGGAACTAAGGAGCCTCCTTGGACTGACTAATTACAGCAGAAAGTTCATTGAGGGCTAGGCAGAGATCACTAGACCCCTGATTCATCTCCTGAAGGGGGGGGGTCAAGTGGGAATGGGGTCCAGAACAAGCTGAGGCAGTAAGACAACTCAAAAGAAGCCTCTCACAAGCGCCTTGCCTAGCTTACCCTGTCAGAAAAAAGGAGTTCTTCCTGGAGACAGGGTTCTCTAATACGTGCTTGACGGCAGTATTATACCAAAAGCATGACAAGGTAAATAAAGTAATCTCCTATGAGAGCAAAACTTTATCCTCTGTGGAGGACAAATTCAACGATTGTGAGAAGGCACTCCTGGCAATGGTGTGGGCATTGAAGAATTACCGCCCGTTCATCCAGGGGGAACACATCATAGTGGAGACTTCACACCAGCCTCTGCAATATATCCAAAGTGACAGGATCCGGGCCGGAAATGTGAGTAATTCCCGAATTACTTCCTGGAATCTGTCAATGCAAGGCTTTCCTGTGGAGGTCAGATATGGCCAAAACAAGAAGAGTCCCCTCGCGCAAGGTCTAGCTGACTTGCATGATTGTGCCAGAGAAAACTGTCTCGAGGACGAAAGTCTAAAAACCAAGGACAACATGGAGGCATACCTTAATTCCCACCACAAAGTCTTTGAAGAAGACAAGTGTGAGGGAATGCCCACTGTCTATGTGGATGGATGCTCGTACCATGTTGACGACAATGGGGAGAAAGAACTGGTGGCCGGCGTAGGGAATGCATGGGTGAATGAGTCACCAGAACCCTCCGCTGGATACAAAATTGGTCCCCGAAGTAGTCAGGTGGCAGAATTGATGGCTGTGCATCAGGCCATCATCACTGCTGTCCAACATCAACTCCACGGATCACAGATCTCTGGTCATAATCACAGATTCGGATTATGTACGGAACGGGTTCGTGGAGCACCTGGTTAATTGGAAAACCAGAGGCATGTTATGTGCTAATAACAAACCCTTGAAACATGGGAAGTTAATCCAAAAAATTAATGATCTGGTCACATTGAATGGGATGACCATCTACTGGAAAAAGATCAAGGGTCATTCCAAAGTAGAGGGACCAGACAAAACTGGAAATGACTTAGCTGATCAGCTGGCCAAAACCGAGGCCATCCACGGGGATCTAATAGAAATAGCGTCCCTGTTGGGGGAAATCCAGGTCACTGCTATCACTAGGTCCCAGACAAATGCTCACAATGATCTTTCAACTGCCCAATGGAGTAAGGAGACCCCTGATGCTGATTTAATTACAGCTCAGAAGGGGGATCCAATTATTGGTAAGTTTTACCAACACCTTGAGGGCCCTGAGAACTTTCCCCTGACGGATACCGATTACATTGGGAAAGAGGACCTAAGAGTGTTGATGAAATGTCCAAAAATGTTCTGAATCCAAGACGGTTTGCTGGTAAGGAAATCCAAAGCTGGCCACGATCAGTGGGTGGTTCTAACCTCATTCCGAAGCCTGATGTTAAGACACGCCCATGATGCGGCCACCGCCGGTCATAAGGGGTTTCACACAACACTGGAAATCTTAAGAGAGGTTGCATACTGGCCACACATGGGGCAGGACCTCGACCAATACTTGAAGGGGTGTCTTGTGTGTGCACAATTTCAGCCATCATCCCTCACACACCGTGCGCCTCTCCAAAAGAGGGGGATGACACTGCCATGGTCAGATTTGCAAATCGACTTTGTAGGCCCCGTGATTCGCTCGTCTAGAGGAAACAAGTGCATGTTGACCGTTACATGCTTGTTTATCAAGTGGGTGGAATGTCTCCCAGCCCCAAACTGCAAGACAGAAACAGCAGCTGCCCTGATGATTAATCACATCTTTTCCCTCAAAGGATTGAGTCAGACAGGGGTAGCCACTTCACCAGTGAAGTAATGACAAAGATGTGGGAGATACTGGGGGTCAAAAGGAAGTTACATATTGCTTACAGACCAGCTTCTTCTGGAGCAGTGGAGAGATACAACCGAACCATTGTGAGCATATTAAAAAAGTTTGTGGCAGATTCTGGGCCAAGTTGGGATATCCGATTACCTCTGGTCCTAATGGCCATCAGATCTACCCCTTCATCTGCAACTAAAATGTCACCATTTGAGTTGATGACTGGACGCAAGATGGTGCTTCCCCAGCATTTGCTCTACAGGACTCAAGAGCAGACACTTATAAATGCCTCCACAACTCATGAGTATGTGGAGAATTTAAGGAAACACCTTCAGCATGCTTTTGCCTATGCTCAGCGGAATCTAGAAAGATCAGCTGATAGCATGAAGACCCACTATGATTTAAAAACTACCCGAAAGGAATATAAGGTGGGTGACCGGGTCTATCTATACAATTTCCAAAGGAACCAGGCCAAACAGCGAAAATTCTTGCCTACATGGAAGGGACCATTTGAAATTATAGACAAGATCTCCCCTGTTGCCTACAAGATTCGCATCCCCAAAGGCGGTTTGGCGGAAGGGGAAGACAAGTGGGTACATATAAATCAGCTAAAGTGTTGCCATCCCAGGCACACTCTGCAACAACTGGAGGAGTCCTCTGCAATACCAGAGGGGACCGCTCCAGAGTAATTCAATTCCAACCCTAAAATATCCCACATATAGTCTCTAAAATATTATGATTTGGAAAAAAAAAAAAATGTCTTATAATTGTATCTTGTTTTTGTTAAAATAAGAACGCAAATGTTTTGACTATAAAATGTATATGCCACCCCACTATATCAATGGTGGGGAAGAAATGTCTACGAACAGGTATTGCCGCTTTCCTTTGTCGTCCTAGGAGAAAGAAAACCTGGAGACTGACCAAGGAGGACGACCGGGGACCGGGAGCAGAGACCCGAGGGGCCCGGGGTACCGGCCAATATTCCCATCAGGACCGGCGAGGAGAACCGATTGATCCAACCGGATGGAGGAAAAGATGCTGAACTGTGCCATTTGCGGAATTGGAAGAAGATGATGCGGACATACCAGTGCGTGGGTCAAAACATTCTTCGCATCCGACTCCCCCTCGACTCAAATTCAAAGTGCAGTCAGGTGGGGGGGCTTTGTCAGGTGTATTGACCCACGTTTGAGTCATTAAGCTGCAACATTTGGTGCTGTGGGCTTAGAAAATCCAAGATGGCCATAAAGCCCACATGTGCGCCAGAATCCAGGAGAACCGCGCAGTTTGTGCGCACACCAAAATGGTCGCCTAACCTTCCACCCACCAGTGCGAGCGTGATGGGCAAGGGGTGCCATGAGTGGAATGTGTGCCAAAGGAAAAACAGCAGTGCCTGTTAGCTTAAAAAGCCATTTGAAATCACCTTGGTTTCTCTGAATGCAAGCTTTCAAACATTGCAGGATATTACAAAATCTCACTAAACACCAGCAGACATTTGGCAGAATGAAGTTGTGTGCATACAAAATCTGGAAAGAAAAAGAGCCCAAAACCATGTTCATAACAAAACTGGCTGTGCTGTGGAGGTCAGCAGCTTAAGTTAAACTGAACTGAAAACCACTAAAATCGAAATGTTTAAATTAAATGAGGGACCTACTTTTGAGTGTCACATAGTTTGTAACTGTTGAAATGTCATAGTTTTGAACTTAGAATCAGCACTCTAGCTGCATGTATAAAAATTGTCAGTTTGATTTGAATGTAGAAAACTGGGAACAAAAAGTGACATTTAGCTGAAACCTGGCTTAATGAAACTGGATTCTGCCTGACAACTACCCCCGACAGGAGTTGAAACTGGATCAACAGCTGTGTTCCCAGGCCTGGCTGCATTCTGCTGCCCCACAAAAAGGAGGTCACATGGCCCTGTTGATTGAAAGGGGAGTGGCAGCTGGGGACTGCAGGAAACTGAACAATGGACTCAGGCAAATGTTATATTGGGGGGGCCATAAAGTGGCTTCCTCTTGGGAGAATTGGGAGGGGCAGTGCCTCTGCTAGCAGCTGAGCTTGGGGGAAGTGGATAAACCAGTTATTCCACCCTGTGATGTGGGAAGCCACACCCCTTTTTGACCAGAGCATAACTTTAAAAAGATAGATAACGCATAGTGCGGACTGGTCAATTATATAATTAATATAATTGTTCTTGTGATTTTTCTGTGCACGTTTTAAGAGGCGTTAGGACCCTGTGGTGTATTCTGGGGGGTTGCTAGCGGAAAATAGGGTCTCACTCCAAATGTATGCATGTTAAAAATCCGACACTTTATCATCTGAAACCCATATCCCTGGTGCACATTTGTGTAAAATCTGGAAAGGTTTAGAGGTCATTATCTGGATGAAAAGGGGAGAATTCTGTCATCAGTGGACACGACATCGTACAAAGACAGGGATCGGATGGTTTGGTGCTACAGAAAATATGTTAACTGGACCTATAATATGAGAAAAATGGTACATAGATAAATATGTATTTGGATCAGAAATAGATTTGTGTGCAATTTGACAAGGGGAGGTTCCTCTGACCGTAAAACCTACAGCATCACTCTGACACTCCATTTCTTTCCCCCAATCATGGGAGAGGGGAGAATTGGCCAATGACAAGTAGAGAGGGGCAGGCTCAGTTATGCCACGCACACACCCACTTCCAAAACACATAAAAAGAGACTGCTGGGACAGGTAGAGACATTCAATTCCATTTGCTGTGGAGCATGCTGACCGACGACTTCACATCCAGAGATCCAACACTTAGACTTCCAAGCTAAACATAGACTACAGAACTTTGAACCTAGAAGGCCCACTTCAAGCAAAAGTATTCTCAGCAGGCCTTCAGAGTCCAGCAGACCTAACCAAACTATTCAACAGCCAGGCGGGCTGTTTGAATTCTTTGCCAAGAACTGTTGCCGGAACCGCAGACCAGACCCAGACCGCTGTGAGCAGAACCGGTGCCTGATTGACCCGCCGTATCCAGAGAGGCTAGACCAGCAGAGCAGAGCTGACCCAAACGCTGTGAGCAGAACCGCCCAGTCCAGTCCTGTTGACCAGATCCGTGACGAGGCCCATTCATTTCAAAATTAGGAGTGAGTATCCGCCAGAACTGTGCAGAACCCAATCTCTTCGTTAAAATAATCTAATCCAAACTATTTTAACCTAATTAGAACAGCCTCCTAGAAATCGTGTCATCTGTCATTTTTAAAGCTGCACAACTGTCACCTGTCAATTCTGCAGCTGCAAGCTGTCACCTGTCATTTTGAGTTTTACTTTAAATCCGATAATCCATGGGATAGGAACGAAATTAAAGCTGTGATTCTAGGCTTTCCAACGAACCTAGAACCAACTTCCTTCTCCCTATACTTTTTCCGCAATCGTGATTTACGCACTCGCGAAATTTACCACGATTTGCGATTTTGGCTCAATTTCTCCACTTGTCAAAATAGCAGCTCCATTCTTTCCTTTGTTAAAATCAGTTTGCAACCTGGTAGTTACGCATAGAGCATTGCTAAAGTGAGCCTGAACTAATATAAAGTATCTCTCCCTCACCCTGAACCTCCTGCAGGGAATTAAAATCAGTTAGCACATTTTCCCATCCATTGCCATCACATTCAAAGCATTTTGGGCCTGTGTTTCAAACTCCTACCTGTTTCCTCTAAGCTTGCTGGGGGTGAACTGAATTTCGTATTGTATTTGATTGCATTCCTGAGAACTGTGTGCTCCTCTTTCCATCTCCTTCCATTTCTTACATTGCATAGGGGAGGGGGTGAATTGCCAGAGAAAAAGTGATTATCTTATCTTTTGCTAAAATCATATCAAGTATTTCTGTACTGCATTTTATTCCTCATTGCTTTTCTCTTGAAACCGTAAAAGTATTTTAGCTACTTTATCCATCCTATACTAACTCCTCATTGATTGTAAAGAAGTGTGCTAGTGCCAGATTACCCATTGTTGATCAATATCATATGTCTAAGTGTACTATCAGATTAATTTATTATAAAGTGTGATATATATATATATATATTGTTTAATTTTTCAAATAAACCTTTTAATTTGCAAAACAAACCTACTTCTTGGCTCAGTGGGGTCAGGGGGACTCTAAGAGGAGGGTGTTATACAAGGGTTGTCATCCAGAGTACTGAACTCAGCATCCCAGACTAGGCATTGACTTAGCTGTAGTGTTGATTGAATATCGCTTAGAATACGGAAAAGTACACAATTCTCTGTTTGATTCCGAAGTAACGTCAGCAAAGATGTGGGGACTAACATGTGGTGTAATTGGACCATCGATATTCCAGACATCACAGGTGGAATAGCAGCTCTCATGGATTCATATTGGAATTGTGGGGGTGTGGCCTAGACCCAATTGCAGCCTCTCTGGAAGGGGGTGCCCTCCTTGACAACCCTGCAGTCTCCTATGATCATAGCTTCCTATGTCAAATTCACCACAATCAGTGAATACTCCATATCTAAACCAGTGCGCCTCATACATCAGCGAGCTTGGAGGTCTTTGGGTTTGCAATGTCATCAACGTAGTAACTATTTTTCCCAGGACTTACGTGAGAGACTAAATACTATTCCTGAAGAGTTTGGCCTGTTTAGCAATGTTGAGGCATTCTTTGCCTTTCTTCTTGCTCCCCATCTGCAGGGAGCAGTGAATGTGAAATGGCTCCAAATTACCCATTGGATGTTGATCCAGTTGGCAAACAAAACAGTAAATGGATAAAATGCTACTAGAGAGGAGCTGCAAGCAATTACATTGACCGGCCGCCAAAATTGGTATGTACTAGACTTACTCACCGCCATGGAGGGTGGTGTCTATGCAAAGATAGTTCCTGTTGCACTTACATAACTTCCAATGATGCAGATAACAGCACCCTAACACAAGCGATTCACCAACTACACACTTTATGCACACGGATGGAGGAAGAAGGAAGGTCACAGAACAAGATTGGTGTGTATCAATATTTTCATGGGTACCTTCATGACTGCGTAATATATTCAAAGTGCTTATTCCTATCCTTGTTCTATTGCTTAGTCTTCTTTGCACCTGTCAGCTCTTTATGGATTGTTGTAGATAGGTGGGGGCCAATGGAATGTGTAACGTGTCACTTGAATTGAATTGGATGTATTGTTTAGTTATGTAGCACCTATACACAATGTGTTTCAAAGCTCTTCAAGGAGGGAGGGAACATGGGAAAATACAGTTACATTCTTAAAGTCCTTGAAACAATACAGAATATGAAAAATAATTATCGTAATAAGCCTGGCGACATTTCAGATATTGCAAGTGAATGGAACAGATAAGGCAAAGTGGGAAAGGAAAAGGAGCCAAAACCAGCAGTAACATTACTATGCCTGATGACAATTGATTTAGTGCATGAAGTATACAGGAGGAGGGGGAAGGGGGATTTGGAGTGAGGGAGAAGGAGAGGAACAAACAAGCTACTGTCAAAATAGGTGAGAGATACATTTTATAGAGCGGGGGAGCGGGATCAGAAGACAAGGAAGGAAGGAGGAGAGACAGACAAGCTGCTATCAAAAGTCACGGGACAAATGATAAGAATAAGTGCACAGGACAAAGAAAGATGGGGGTGGAGGTGAGGGAGGAGGAGAGGGCAGGGTGGCTGCGAAGCCAGGCAGCTATGATTACTATGCCTGAAAGCAATTGATATAGTGCCAGGCTTAACAGGAAAAAGAAGGGCTGGGGAGGCAAGGTGGCTGCAAAAGAAAGGCAGCTATGGATTTACTATGCCTTACGTCAGTTGAGTTAGTGTCGGAAGTTAACAGGAGGAGGCAAGGGGGCGGGGAGGAGGGAAGCGTAGGAGAGGAGGGAGAATAGAGTGGGGTGAAGAGTAGGAAGGCGGCAAAAGAAGGGGGATTCATGGAGGAGGGAGGGGGCAGACAGGCAATTCATGAGGGGCATCAGGGGTACACAGACACAAAATGGGTGAAAGGGGGGCATAAAGACCTTCATGGGAGGCATGGGGCACAGAAGCACTCACAGGGGGCATATAGACAATCACAGGGGGCAAGGGCGGCACACACTTAATACAGGAGAGGCCACTCCCCTTTTGAAATATGTACACACACAGACAGAGAAATGGAATGGTGAGATTGTGCATCGCATGGATAGAGTAGAGTAATTGATTGGTCCACCAGGAAAATGTGCTGATCCATCCCCTGACCTAGAGAACTATTGGAAAGAATATGTTTACTGCAGATGGGATGGGGATTGTTGTTTTCTGACATGTGCCCCGGAGCAACCTGCTAAATTTTAGTAAGGTGTGGTTACCACCTTACTAAAGACTTATTTGTTCTGCTAGATCTTGACAGAACTATTCCTTCTGTTCTGCGATGCGATTTCTCATATGATCAAGTGGATCTCTCATAGACAAATGATTAAATGAAACATCTGCGCCCAGGTACGATTCAGTTCGTTTAGCTGCGCGATACAAATACCACAATACAATACCAAAGACTGATTTTGACAAAACAAAAGAAGTGAGTACGGTAGTTAATGAATTAACTAAAGGGGGGAATGTTAGGATGCAGGTGCAAAGTCCTACATGAGAAGGGAATTAGAATTGTCGGACATTCTATTAGCATGAAGAACAGGTCATTTTTAGTGTCATTATTTCTGTCATTTGTCACAGCATTTCAGTCCACTTTAAAGTGTAGTTAGTTTTGCCACATTTCAGAGAGCACTTGGCTACTGAGTAAGTGGTGGAATGATGGACAGGAAAAGATAGTGTTACTGATTTCTATTAGGATAACAGTCTTGTGCCATTTCAGCCAGGGTCATTCCATATTCAAGTGGCACAGCGAGTAGATCGCTCGTTTTGACATCCGTGCAGAGCTTGCTAATGCAGGTTCGAATCCCGGCGGGGCCAAACTCAGCTTTTCATCCTTCCGAGGTTGATAAATGAGCACCACAAACCGTGGGTAATAATAAGCAGCGCTCAGATACCTGAGGGTTCGTAGCGCTATATAAAATGCCACATTATTATTATTATTATATTGAATTAGGCCCCCTCCGAGTGGGTTGTTATCTGTCATCTAGGGCACTAGGCTGCAGCACTGACCATCTGTCTTTCCATTTAATTCAACTTTATTCCTACTTCCCCAGTGAGTGTCCAGTATGCCCATGTCCATTGAGGAAGGGTGAAGGGAAGCACATATTTTAGTCATTGTTACAGGGCCTAGCGGATCTCAGGAGCTGGGAGTAAATTATAGAAGAGCGGTGTGTGTTTCTGACAACAAGATACATAAAATAGTTGTGACAGATATATTTTGGTGTCAACGAATCCTTTAGTGGAGAGATTGCCAACACGTTAAAACTAGATTGTGGCTATACTGCCCCATAGGGAGTGTGGAACAACTGGATCTGCAACAGAATGGCTTGGTAGTACAAATACATATGAGAAATTTCTATGAAGTGGAGCCTCAGTTCTGTTTTTATGAAGCCACCTGGTTCCCAAGAGATAGCCATGGGAATGTGTGCCAGGGATATCAATATGTTTCAAAACAGGAGTTGCAAAAAGTGTTTCAAAGTATCTGCTACAAGGCCTCTCGGAATTGCATGTGGCAAATTGGCAAATTTGATTTCACTGTTTACACTCACTACAGACTTCATAATGAGATCATTCGTGGGGTCTGCACTTAGGATGGTCATGGGTGATGTACTTACCAAAAGGGGTTACTGATATATAATGTGTTTAGGTTTTTATATAGGTAGGAGCCAGTGAGGAACGTGGGATTAACATGCACTTGATGCTTGTAAGGTATTCAAATGTTGTGGTTTTTGTCTTTAAATACTATGGGGCTCATTAAGGGTCTGCCATTAACTGTGCCGCCAAACCCTTAAATATTTACCAGCGCCTGACTTCCCCGTGACACCGGGGGATTACAATCCTGGCTTCCCAGAAAGTCAGGCACCAGTAAATTGTAAGTCCCCATAGTTTCCCATAGGACTCTATGGGAGTGGGGGCCATGGAAGCACTGGCACTGTTGCTGATGGTACCGGTGCTTCCGTGACGGTCTGCCTACCATGGCTGATTTGTCTGGCAGGGTCCAAACTGTTGGGCACGCCGGCTCCGGCAGGCAGACCTGTACTATGCCGGTCCAGAAACAATGGTAAGCTTACCTGTACCGTTGTTTCTGGACCGGCAGGTTCAGAATGAGCCCCTGTAACTCACTGTGAGCGGATCTAGAGTTTTTTCAGTTTTCGGTTCTAAGGAGCTGTAATCTGCATGTCTTAAAGCTGTTCTTCTTGCAAATTGGATTGATTTTTCCAATCGATTTTTCGGCCTTCTTTACATTTTGATTATGTTTCATAATTTGATGATATTTATTTTTAGCAATGGCATTATTTATTGTTTTTATGTCTTTTGATCAACATAAAAAGAACCACATATCATTCGACAGACAGTAAAAGATTGACTGGTTACAAAGGTCACGATTCCTTGTCTATTTTAAGATGTACATCAAAACATATTCTTGTCCAAAAGATAGACGGTAAAAGGTCAACCTGCTACAAAATTTGATATGTCAATTTTAAAATAGAAAATATTTTACATTTTGATATTGAAAAGATTGACATGTTTAAATATGTTTTTTATCCTCCTCCCCTACAACCTGCACGCTCTGCACCTTTTCCAATACAGCCCTAGATATGCTTAAAATGCTGAAATGCACACATATTCTTATTATCCGTTTCTTTCAGATTTCCTGGCATTTATAATGGGGAGTTACCGCCCTGCCATGCCCATTCATACTCACTTAGCTAAATATAAATGTTGATCTTCAATTATCTATATTTTGACCTTGTTTATTTGTTGTGCATGTTAAACTTAAAATGGCTATATTTTTTATGTCTACCTTATGAATCCATGTACATTTATTTAGGTACTGTGATTACATTTTAACCGCATTTCACAATATGCCATGTCTATTCTTTGGTAATTTTGTGTTTGACACTAAAGAGAGTCAAATATAAGAACTTATTGTTTACAATAGCCATTCACTTATGAGTATTTATAGATGGATGTCTGTTTATTTTTATTTTTTACATTTATAGAGCGCACTGCAGCCCACGGGCATCGAGGCGCTGTACACAGAGCGTAAGAAGGCTTGATTGAGGGTTACAAAAAAGCTGCCCAAGAAGTGGTCTTAAAAATGATACAGAGTTACATATGAAGATTACTTTGTTGCAGACAGACAAGCACAATTATATGAAGAGACTAGTCTTGATGGCCTTGCAAAAGGCTGTGTGAGAGTCTATTCGTCTGATGTGTGGTGGAAGGGAATTCCAGAGTGTGGCAGCCATGGTGGGGAAACTAGTGCCACCAGCACGAGCTCTGCCGGTTTTGGGCACAATGATCAAGTTGGAGTATGCCACTCTGGATGGCCTGGAGGCATGGGGTTTAGAGAATCTTTGGACAAGATCCCGGAGGGCCAGATCATGGAGACACTTGTGCGTGAGGGCAAGAGTTTTGAAGATGATTCTTTCCTTAACTGGTAGCCAGTGGACTTGTCGCCTGAGGCCCGAGATGTGGTCCCTACGTGATAGTCCAGTGGCGGCCCTGAGGGCATTATTTTGGAATAGTTGTAGTTTAGCAAGGTTTTTACCTGAGGTCCTATTAGATGGGCATTGCAGTAGTCCAATCTTGAGCCAATTATTGTCCTGGCGATAGTGAGGCAGTTCTGTTGGGAGAGGTAATAGGCTGAGGAGGATGCAATGGCATTTACCTGCCTATTCATGTTCAGGTTAGGGTCCATGTAGACACCCAAGGTCTTGACCGTTTGGGAGACAAGGATGGGAATGTTGTCTATGGTGAAAGATTTGTATTGCTTGTCCAGCTTGCCCAGGGTGGACGGGGAGCCAATCAGCAGAAGCTCGGTTTTCTCACTGTTGAGGCATAACCAGTTTTCTGCCATCCAAGATTGGATCGTAAAGTAGATGGAGTTGAGCGTGTTCAGGTCGGACAGTCAATCACCCGAGAGGGGGATAAGCACCTGGGTGTCATCAGCATAGTTCGTGTATGTGATGCCGAGGGCATCAACGGTCTTGAACAGAGGCCTCGTCAAGAGGTTGTAAAGGGTGGGGGCAATGCAGGATTCCTGTGGGACACCACATTGGATGATGCTGGGGTCAGCGCAGGAGGAGTTGGAGAAGACCTTCATTGCTCTTTCCTGCAGGAAGAAAGTTATTCAATTGCAGGCACTGGAGGAGAAGTTGGCTGCGGTGGCGAGATGGTGGCAGAGGGTCTTATGATCAACCAGATCAAAGGCAGCCGATAGGTCCAGAAGGAGGAGTAGAGCAGGTTTTCCTGCATCTCTAAGGTCATCCATCTGATTTTTGAGGTCAAGAAGTGCCGTTTTGGTGCCATGTCGTGGCCTGAAGCCTGACTCCCGAAGACCAAGAAGGTGGTTGTCCTCGGGGAATTTTTGTACTTGCAGGTAAGATGCTTTGTCAAAGATTTTTTGTAAGAATGGGACAGAGGTGATGGGCCTATAATTGCCTGGGACCGAGGGGTGTATGGAGGGTTTTTTGAGGAGCGTACAAAGCCATGCTTCCTTAAGTTCAGCTGGGACATGGCCAGACTGGAACGAGGTGTTAAAGAAGGCAGTGATGATGGGGACAAGGGAGGGGGCGCAGTCCTTGATAACCTGAGCTGGGCAGGTGTCCCCTTTACAATTGAAGGGTTTAATGGATCTAAGGTGGGCAGAGACTTCAGTTACAGTCATGTCCTTAAACTCAAACATGGGGGATTGGCTAGTGTTGGCTGCTGGAGAGGGGGAGCCATGGTTCTTGGCTATAAGGTTGTTCAGTGCCTTTTGGTGTGCCAGGATCTTAGAGTGAAGAGTGCCCAATTTATCCAGCATGGCTGATTGGATTTTGTTACTCCAGGCTTCATCTTTTGGGAGAGTGGGAGGAGGGGAGGCAGAGGTCTCCAGCTCCCGAAAGATGGTGAAGATTTCTTTGGTCACTGATTTGGCATCCGATATCCTAGCGTTTAAGGACAACGCTTTAGCCTTAATGATGGAGGTTTTGTATTCTGTGGACAGGCCTTGAAGGCTGATTTAGTGGTGTCCTTGGGGTTGTTTTTCCAGGCAGTAAGTGCAGCCCTTTTTTGAAATGTAGCTGTAAGAGCTCCTGGGAGAACCAGGCATTCGCATGCTTCACTTTATTTGCCTTTTTGAGGGTGAGTGGGGCTACAGTGTCCACGGCCATGGTGATGATCCTTTTAAAGTTATTGGCGAGCACAGTAGGATCATTGGAAAAGGGAGGCAGTAATGCAGGCACCAGGAGATGTTGGGTGAGGCTCTCGTTCGTGAGCTGGCGAGAGCTTCTGGTGAGTGCAGCAGGGAGAGGAATCGCCGGCCTGGGAGGCCCTTTAGATGTGGTGATGTGAAATATGATGCAGTGGTGGTCAGACCAATGGATAGGAGAGATGTATTTGACCTCTATGGTGCAGTTGTGGTGGGCAACCCAGTCTAGCGCCCGTCCTTTAGAGTGGGTGGGCCTCGAGATAAATTGGGAGAACCCAAGATTGGAGAGCTTTTTGGAGGGCAGTGGCGTGGGAGTCCTTGGAATCATAGAGGCTGAGGTTAAAATCACCCAAGAGGATAACTTTGGATGAGCTTTTTAAATTGTCTCAGAGCGAGTCGATTAGGGTTTTCTGGAAGTCAGTGCTAAGTCCAGGGGGCGCGGTAGACAACGTGGAAGGCAAAGGTACAATTAGCTGAGAGTCTGAGTTTGAGCAAGAGGTAGTCGGAGCTCTGATCCAAGTGCCCTTGAATCCTCCTGAATGAGAGATTCTCCTTAGCAATGACAGCTACCCCCCAATCTCTCTGAGAGGAGCAGTCTTGTCTGTGGATAGAGTACCCATCTGGGATGGCAAGGGAAAGGGCAGGGCCAGATGAATCATTTAGCCAAGTTTCACTAATGAAGAGTAGGTTGAGTAGGTCAAGTTTATTAGAAGTGATAAGGTCGTGAATATCAAGGGCGTGTGCGGGAAGGGAGCAGGCATTCACTAAAGCACATTGTAGTGGAGTGTCAGAGTCGTGCAGGATGTGATCAATAGTGGCAGTGGTGGACAGCGCTACATCAGAGTGTGCTGGTAACACAGTACAGGGCACATCAATGGTAGAAGGGGCAACAATCCTAGATGCTGGCAATACAGTACAGGGCACATCAATGGTAGCAGGGGCAACACTCCTAGATGCTGGCAACACAATACGGGGCACATCAATTGTAGAAGGGGCACCAATACTAGGCGGCCACATGGCTGTTGGTTGGTGATGGGTAATGTTGACCTTCCAGGGGATGATGGGGCAGGAACAAGCCCCTATAATGGTGGTTGGAGGGGAGAGAGGACCTGTGAGGGGTGCGGGAGCAAGGCACAGAGGTGTGACGCCACTACGGCACCGGGAAGAGTGGGAGATCCTGGCCCCAAGGCGGGCAGATCTGCAGGACATGCCGGGGCAAGTCTTGGGCAGGGGGTGGCCGGAAATGTGTGAACAGAGCCGCATATTTCTGTTAGCAAGCGAGCATGGAAGTACGGCTAAGGGGTTGTAGGAGGAGCCACAACCCTTACTTGAGTTGAGAGCCTGGAGGCTGCAGACGGCGTGGCCGAGCAGCGCAGAGCCGCTGAGAGCGAGCTTGGCCTTCGCTTCTGGCCTTCTCTCTGTGGCTGGCGAACCAGTCACGTTTGGCTGGCGCATGTTGCCGGAAGTTTGTCCTGGCAACGGCCGTGGCGGCCATTTTCTTCATGATTCTATGCTCCTTGTGGCTGGCGGTGGGGGCAATGGGGGCAGTGAGCATCTTCAGGAGCCCCAGTGAACCGGAGAGCCTCACTGCAGTGTGGGTATCATGGGGACGTTGAGTGGCTCCGGCGGGCATTCGAGCGCTCCTCCGCTCTGATGTACAATTCAGAGGCTGCAGAGAGGGGCAGCTGCTGCATGTCCCCTCTCAGCAGAGCCGCTGAGAGCAAGCTTGACCTTTGCTTCTGGCCTTCGCTCTGCTGCGGCTTCACCCGTCGGTTTGCCTCCCCACCATATGAAGCAGGAGTGGAGTGGCGGACCCGACAGGTGAACCAGTCACGTTTGGCTGGCGCATGTTGCCAGAAGATTGTCCTGGCAACGGCCGTGGCGGCATTCTTCTTCATGATTCTATGCTCCTTGTGACTAGCGGTGGGGGAAATAGGGGCAGTGGGCATCTTCAGGAGCCCCAGTGAACCAGAGGGCCTCACTGCAGTGTGGGTATCATGGAGACGTTGAGTGGCTCCGGCGGGAGCTCTCGAGCGCCCCTCCGTTCCGATGTGCGATTCAGGGACTGCAGAGAGGGGTAGCTTCTGCATGTCCCCTCGCAGCGAGCTGCTGAGAGCGAGCTTGGCCTTTGCTTCCGGCCTTTGCGCTGCTGCGGCTTTGCCTGTCGGTGTGCCTCCCCACCATATGAAGCAGGAGTGGAGGGGCGGACATGACAGGTGAACCAGTCACGTTTGGATGGCGCATGTTGCCGGTAAGTTGCCTGGCAATGGCCGTGGCGGCCATCTTCTTCATGATTCTATGCTCCTCGTGGCTGGCGGTGTGGGCAATGGGGGCAGTGAGCATCTTCTGGAGCCCCAGTAAACTGGAGGGCCTCACTGCAGTGTGAGTATCATGGGGACATTGATTGGCTCCGGTGGGTGTTCTCGAGCGCTCCTCCGCTCCGATGTGCGATTCAGGGGCTGCAGATAGGGGCAGCTGCTGCATGTCCCTTCGCAGCGGAGCCGCTGAGAGCGAGCTTGGCCTTTGCTCCTGGCCTTCGCTCTGCTGCGGCTTTGCCTGTCGGTGTGCCTCCCCACCATATGAAGCAGGAGTGGAGAGGCGGACCCGACAGGCGAACCAGTCACGTTACGCTTGCGCATGTTGCCGGAAGGTTGTCCTGGCAATGGCCATGGCGGCCATCTTCTTCATGATTCTATGCGCCTCGTGGCTTGCGGTGGGGGGCAATGGGAGCAGTCGCATCTTCAGGAGCCCAAGTGAACTGGGGGGCCTCACTGCTGTGTGGGTATCATGGGGACATTGAGTGGCTCTGGCGGGCGTTCTCCAGCGCTCCTCTGCTTCGATATGCGATTCAGGCGCTGCAGAGAAGAAGCAATGGTACTTCTATATTCTATGGTGTATTTTCATTACCTATATCAAAAATAAGCAGATTGTACACACATGTTTATTTATAGCATTTCATCTACTTTCCTTGTTGTGAGGACATCACCTGCATTTAAAAGTGTATCCATTCTTTTAAAATTAAAACAAGCATTTTCTCTTTGAAAGCATATTTCTCTTGTCCCAGTTTGCGGGGTGGCAATGTCTCACTGGCATTGATCTACTGGTGTTTTTTTTTCGTCCAAAACAGGTAACAGATTGCATTTTGTGTGTGCTCAATTACAGGGTGTGGATTTGAGATTGCCACCCAATAAAATATATTGATTCTCAAAATACTACATCACTGCATGATTCTATAACTTTGTCTTTTGGAAAACTCAACATTGATCTAAAATGACCTGCAACCTTAGTCTTGTGAATACATTCCAAAATTGGAACATTTTAAATGTTCATCTGAATTTAAGCAGGTGGCTCTAGTGTAGCAGGGATACTAATATTGGGATAGTTGCCACGCCAAACACATGTCTGTCACCAAATCAAGACTGGTCGCTGAAGAGCACAGTTTAATACTTGCAAACTTGCAGACATAGTTGCCACGCCAAACACATATTTGTTCATCCATTTCAAAATTAGAAATATATATTTGAGTCTGGAGCAAGAAGCAAACATGTGTGTCCTGTTCACTAAATTGGGGACAGGTGCATGTGTGATCTCTCCAGTATTTTGTGTGCAAAGCGGGTGTATAATATTCCTGCCCCATAGTAAAACAGTTTTTCAAATACATGTATTGGCAGTTAATGTATATAAAATTCTAAATTAGTAACCACAGTTTTTAACTGACAACGTTTCCATGGTGCCTCAATGTATGAATTTTAATTCGATTTTCAAACAGCTGTTGTAGCAAGATTTGGTATGCTCATGAAATAGACATTTGGAGGCATTCTCTTTGTAGCTCTGTACAAAAAAGTGGATGCTTAACTTTCAATGACACCAAGGTTGCATATTGCAAGAAGCATCTTTTCAATTGAAAACTAGGGAGTGCAGAATGTACACCAAACTCTTAAACTGTATTCATTTTGCTTTCTCCGTAGATCCTGCTCTTTTGAAAAGTTACACAATAGAATCCTGAAATTCCCGCTTTTTGGGTTTCTGAAAAGGTTTCAGTATTTAAAGTTATTGATATTTGGAGGTGCTTTAGACAAACAGTCTTCACAGGTCTCTACATCTGTAAGTGTTAACATTCTTGCATTTCTATCTAACCATTAAATATGTTATCCTGAGAATGTGACCTGCCCAGTATCACCATCTGAGCCAGACTACGAGATATTCCTTTTTTTCCTTGAGCTGGGAAATTTAGTGACACTTAACCATTTTATTTTTATATTATTGCAGAAGCCAGTGTCTATCTCCAAAAACACATCTGTATATCACTGTGGGCTTACCACATTATTCTGATGATTCTGGACTAGCCTGTGGGTGATTTGAGATCAGTAAGCTATATCCTGCTCCAGCTGTTGTGCAAGGATTCAGCCGCGATTGTGATTTTTATGTGGGATTCAGTTACTCATTCAAGGATACCTTTTTTGGTGGAAAGAGAGTTTTGACGCCCATATAAGGAAATTGAAACTTACTGTTTCCTTTGTAGGTTGGGTTTAGCTGCATGAAGTTAAGGCAGAAATGACCTATACAATACAGGTGGATGAGCTGGAGAATTTTTGCAGGGAGATTAGACAGCAAGTTGTGTTCTTCCCAAGGAAGAGCACTTGTGTTATGTGTATGTTGTGTGTTTGTTAAAACCTTCTTGCTTTTTTTGTCTGGAAACCATTTTGATCTGTGAAGACACAGTATTCTCTGGGGAAACAATTTCTTTTGTGATGACATCTTTTATTTTGTTAGGGAAACCTTTTTTTATAGAACCCTTTTGTTGTGTATTGTTTATTTAAGAAGCTGGTAGTGATGCAAATTGGGGCTGCACTGCTGGCCCTCTTGATACACGTGCACTGGTGGACATACAAATGTTGTTCTCCGACCTTGAACCTGAAGGAGAGACACACCTATATAACCTGTTATGTTTGATGAGTCAAACAGACCATTCACCTAATCCGTCAACAAATGCGTATTCTTCTGGGTTGACTGGGGGACTGTTGGTGGCACTGCTGTTTGTGATGGGGTTGGCAGCGTTGGTGTGAATGATGGTGATGACGTTAGATTTTGGGAGGAGCTGGAGAAAAAGGGTACAGAAGTTTCAGGATTGGTGGAGTAGGAGCATGCAGTCATGTTGGGAGAAAGTAGGGAGGATGAACAGGTGAGAAGGAGGTGTAGGAGATGGTGCATATCCTGTAGTGCTGGGGCAAGAAGGAGGTGGAGACATACAGCCAAATAAAAATAGAAAGCATGACTAGGTGTCCATCGAGAGGTAGAGGGAAAAATGAAGACCCCTATGAGCCCACATCCCTCAGGGCCTGGCGTTATTTAAATGTGCATGTGGGGGTTTTACCATGTGGCTCTATGTCCTCCTAGGGCCACTGAGCACATCTATCGCAACCGCAAGCACTGGCATTCCATCAACGTGCAGGTGGTATGCAATGCCAAGGGAATAATCACTTCTGTCTACGCAAACTATCCAGGGGCCACCCATGATAGTTTCATATTCAGAATGTCACTCCTAAAACGGGACCTGGAAGCTGGGAGGCATAGCGACACATGGCTCATTGGTGAGTACAAATGCCTGTGCACATGCATGCATGTCACACACAGAGAAATGGCAAAGCCCAACTAATCACAACCATTATCATCTCCCCAGGTGACAGTGCCTACCCTCTGAGCACCTACATGATGACGCAAATACAGAACCCCAACACACCACCCGAGGTAAGATACAACGCAGCCCATATTGCAACCCGGGGCATAGTGGAGCACACAGTCGGAGTGCTCAAGTCACGTTTCCGCTCCCTTGACCGCTCTGGTGGCCAGCTGCTATATGCACCCCCAGTAGTGTGTAGGATCATTGTGGCAGCATGTGTCCTGCACAATGTTGCAACCTGGCGGGGCATGCCGGTGGACATGGTGATGCCCCCACATCCCCAATCACATGCACGCCAGCTGCGCATGGGAGGAGAAAGGGCATGTGGCGAGGCATCCCATACCCAGCTTGTGGCAACATTTTTCGCATAAAATCCCACCTCTGCAGAGTGCATACAGACCTGGCACATACCAGGTGAAAATCAATGATGACAAAGGGACAGTCAACTGTCACAACCCTACCACCCTAAGATTGTTTCCCTGGAAGTGTTACATTGTGTGCATCTCTATCTACTTAAAGAAAGCCAATGCCGTGTCAGCAAAAGGCACACATTCATGCTGCAAAAAGGACTACACCTTTGCAAAACAGCACACCCAAATACTGGTATGTCATCCAAGCCCTCCCAAATCCCATGTCACCCACCCGAGACACCATAGCATGGCATGCAATCTGAAAGCAACCAAATTAATGCACAACACATGACACAACTGTCACAAAATGCACCGTCACAAATGGAAACAGGCCACAGACAATTCCATCTCACATATGAAAAAGAAACTGCACACATGAACATATACTTACCAGCACGACAAATCATGAATACAGGACCCAACAGTGGCAACGTCTGATAGTGACCAATCACAATAGTCCAAGTGACACAATCTGACAAAGGCAGCACATCGACCCCTCCCATCTTAAGTGTGTTGCTGGTAGGTACATTTGACAGGGTACTGCATACAGCATGACTGCATCTGCAATGGAGACAGGCAAGGTAACACATGAAGAAGCTAAATGTAAATATGCTTAATGAGCAATATTGAATACAATATACAAATCAACCATGCAGTGGAGAAACAATCATGAATCCCCACTAGGGGTGTATACTCAGTTTGGACTACAGACTGGCACCACAACTGATGGAAGCCCAATGCCTCTGTGTAAGTTACTGTCACACGGTGCCACCCTTTCAAGCCCATGGAAAGGGGAAGCAGGAGTGGCATATGTGTCTGGACCCCAAGCCTCAAACACAAACCCAGGACAAGCCTGTATGGGCCCAGCTGGAACACACAGTGGATGCCTACGGGTGCCATACAAAGCAAAGTAACACAATCTAACATGAATGCACAATACACAAAAAAAGAGGAAAAATAAAAATTAAAAAACAAAAATCAAAAATGGCCATGGACAACCGGGGGGGGGCACCCAGGAAGGAGGAGGTGCAGGGTGCACCCCAACACCCTCATGCGTGGATGTTGAGAAAAAAATCCCTCCATGGGCTCATGGCCTGCATGGCTGCCCGATAGTGGGGGAACTGCTGTCGCTGTCATCCCCCTCTGCTGCTACATGAGAAGGTGTGCGTGGTATGGGAGGCAAACCACACAAAGCCCTGGCATGCTCCTCCATGGCAGCAAGCATGCAGGTTTGAAAGGTTTGGTTCTACAGGATGATGGTCCGGAGATCCCATGCAGCACGTCACGGGTAGCACAGAGTTCTGCCTGCAAGGCCTCACGTGATGCACGGATCTTCTCACGGGTTGCCAGGATCTCAGCTGAGATGGTGCGTGTTAGCTGCTCCAACTGCTGTTCTGACAGTTTACTCCGGTACACCTCAAGTGCACCCAGAGTAGCTCTGAGGGAGGTGTTATCTTCCCTCAGGGCATCCCTGTAGGACCGTGCCTCTGCAGATATGGCTGTGTGCAGAGCCACCTGTTCAGCCCATTGGTTCCTGTTGGCGGCCAACATGTCCTGCCTGTGTGAGCGGCACGTGGACCACATTTCCTGCTCCTGGAGCACCACCTGCCTTTTGGGGGGGACAATGGAAGTGGCCACCCTATCCACGGCCTGAGCCATCATCTCACATGATGACCCCTGTTGTTGTGGAATTGCATACATGGAGTTCTCCCACACAGTATTGCCCGGTGGTGCATGGCCACCGCATTGCCGGACAAGACACCTGCCGGGCCCATGGTGATGTACACCTTGCTGTGCTGGCGCTGCCTGAGGCTGCAGGACCGCATTCCTCCTTTGTACTGCTTGTTAGGGAGAATTCTCTGTTTAGGCTGAATTTCCTAACCTAGTGAGTCCCCCAGCAGCTTTGCTGGATTTCTGGAGTTTGTTTTTTTCCATCCTGCCAAGAGTGAGACTCTTTTCTCCCACTCTTGGACATGTATGTTTGTAATTCCTTTTGAAATGTCAATGTGTTCGATGGGCTATGGGGTCTTTTACTACATAGGGTCTCATATGTTTTTCTATGTGTGTTACACCGCACCCTACGTGCCGTAACACAGGGGTGCCCTAGCGGGTCCCCCACCATAGACTCCATACCCGGGGACTGACTACTGTCTCCCCGGGCATGTAAAGTCACCATTGGCTTTACTAGACCTAAATTTACTAACAGGACTAGTACAAACCATCTTATTGTGGACGTACTAGTAGGGGTAATTCGATTACTCCTGGATCTGTTACTCGAGGGGGCACTGTCCCATCCCCCCTCATCGAGTTTTGGCTGGTGGCAGTGGAAACTACTTGTTATGTTCGACCCCGAGCATAACCATATGGGATTCGTCCCATTGTTGGAGATTGATACTTTTTCTCATTAATCTCTGACGTACCACCGATCTACTTATCTTAAATAGGTTTATCGAGTGGTATTTTCTGCCAGAACTCGGTTTGTAAAATGGCGTCTGTGTTCGTCTCTGTGACTCCTAAACCAAAGGTTGAGCCCTTTGTCCCACTTTTGGCGGGCCTCTGTACAGAGACCCTCCAAAGTGGTGCCATTCTGTCTGGGTAACCACAGGGGTGTGGGAGGGGGTTTAGGCACCCTGGACCGAGTTGCCTTGCCAACTCCGGTCGCACTCTGGAGTGATTGGCCCAGGTGGTGAGCCTTCCCGCTCACCACTTAGCATGTGTTAATTGACAGCTAGGCTGAATGAATGGTGGTTTCTGCATAAAAGCAGGGCTTTTGGGACTGGATCTTCAGAAGTCGCCACAGGATCTAAGAATCCGACGAGGGTAACGCTGAGCCGACCTGCACGATGACACCTCCGGTGGATCCCTGAGGAACCGACTCACCACTTCCCGACGACAGAGGAGATCTCCCTGCCGGAGAGTCTCTTCCCCTGACTGGTGGGAACAACCAGTCCCCTTTGCTTTTTATTCGCCTCAGGACGCGGTGGTCGAATTGCCCGTGCAGAAGCACCTCGGCAACCGGATAGCCACTACCGCTGAACCGCGACCAAAAGGTGGTGCCTTGTGACGGAGCACTCCACGGCTGGTCTCTTCCCTGGTGGTGCACCGGACTTCATTTTCTTCGACGACGAGATCATCTCTACTCTTGGCAAAGAACCAACGTGCATCCACCACCAGGAACAACTGCCCCCGCCGGAGCTGCCCTCCACAACAAGGTACCTTATCCGCCTGACTTCCCTTTCGATCAGTTCGAGTGAGGTGTCTTAATCCTCTCCGTTCCGTTGGGTCGCCTCCAAGCTTTTCACATTCGTTGTTCTGAACTGGTTCAATCCACCGATAACAATTTGCAATACAGACTTGAATGCATCTCCACTAGAGACTTTTTGGGACATCGCGCCTTGCCTCTCTCCGAGTGGGCCTGGCCTCTGAACTTTACGATCTATTGTGATTCTTGCCTTCCTGCCTTGCAGTTTATCCGATAGGATCGAACTGTGTTGATTTCGTAACCTGCCTATCTTTTTCTCTCCCGTCCTAACTAATATTCGAGTGTCATCTGGGTTGAGGTATACACCTCTGTCGGTAAATAAGTGGTACCAGTAGAACCTAGAGTTGTCGATATTGCTAGGGGGATTGATCGTCGACTCTGTAGAGTAATTGTGTTTGATTTGTTTGCCGTGATTTGCCTTAGTGTTTTTCATAGACATTTTGTTATAAATAAATACCTTAATATCTTTACACTAAGCCTCGTTGCGTGTTTACTTGTCTTGCTGTTAAGAATTGCCCTATTTTGTATACTCCACATACTGCTCAACTTTTCTTGAGAGAAGTCTGACTTCTCAGCCACAGCTACCACGTGAATCTGTGTGGTGCAGACTGCTATCAAGTGGGTTCACCGCCAACGCCTGTAGTCCTAAATCTTTTGCAGTGGTCCCAGAGGGAACTGCACAGGTTTCCGCCTAACACTGCTGCCCCAGGAACAGGAGCAAATAGTGCGGAGTGTGACCCTGCATCCGTAACCGCCACAGGTGGACATTCCAACACTGAATGGGCCTTTGAGGGGTCTATTCCCAGTGCAGGTGGGTTGGCCAGAACAACATACCTGCCAGAAACACTCACCTACAACAGGACATTTGTGTCAATGTCTGATTCAGCACCTGAGCCACTGAGATCCTCGGAGGTGCACCCAGAGACACCCATGGACAGGATGGTCTATAGGAGCAATCGATTCTCATGCAGCACCACCCCATGTCCTCCAGTCAAGCTTGGTTGGGGCTCGGAGTACTCCTGCCCCTGCGCCATATCCTCCTCTTCCACAGCATCTAGTGCCTCATCTCCTGCATAAAATGAAAAGAGAAGTCATGAAGACACACATGAACAGCATAGCCAGCACACATAGGCATCACAATGTATGCATCCAATACATTAATCAGACATTAATCAGACATGTCACACGTGACACAAACTCAGCCATGCATGCAGTGGCAATGGAGTGGAAGGGGACCCTGAAGCAGACACTTATGACTCCAAAATGGAAAAGCAACACATGTGCTGCATGGTGCATAGCACCTGCATCACACACAAGCCTGTGAGTGGCATGGACCATCCACAAACATGACACATGCCAGCACATAGATGGCACGTAGCATATCCATGGCAGAACTGACAAGGACACTCAGATGGGAGTTAATCACTACTGTCCCCCATCCATGTAAAACGCATATCATCAAACAGAACATGCAAAAGAGTGGGACAAAACACACACGTGTCACACGCTGCAACAATTGTTTGCATGAAAAGCGCACATTTGCATGCCTTTCTGCCCGAAAATCCCTTTCTGAAGTATGGTGTTTTCAGGAAGAAACGCACGCAAATCTGCATTTGTCATGCAAATGATTCCATGAATCAGGCGGAATAAAGAGAAACTGTAATAACAATGTCGTGGCATGATGGCAGTTTAAGGGCAAGTGCAGTCATCATGTGCAAAGTGTTTGTAGTGGTCAGTAGTTTTACACTGAACCCAAAACCCAAGGGATGGCTTGGAGGCACTACACGGGTCACATATGACAGTTATGACTACACAGCCTGACCTGGCACTCGATCACAACACATCACCCAAGCAACATACACATGGGGCCTCATTACAACCCTGTCGTTGGACAATGGTGCTATTAGCACCATGGTCCATGCCGGATTCCGCCATGGTGGATGGCGGATTTACCGCCCCATTCCAAGGTTGGCGGGGCGGTAAATCCCCATTCACCATTGCCCCTTTCCCATTCCCATTTTTGCCCCATAGGGCTCAATGGGGATGGGGAAGGCGCTAATTACGGCACCGTAAATTACGGTGCCGTAATTAGCACCAAGGTCGCTTAGCGCCTTGGACTTTAACGCCTGCAAAAATCAGGCGTTAAAGTGGGAATCTGGCGTTAAGGGTTTAACGGTGCCGCAGCCTTTTACGGTGCCGTTAACCCCTTAACGCCATGGTTGTAATGAGGCCCATGGTCTGGAGACACACCCATGGGCACTCACCGGACATTGGGCCTCATTACACGGTAGGCGGTAAAAAATGTGATTTACCGTCATGGCGCTATTAGCGCGTCCGCCATCGTAGGAGACCGCTAATAGCGTTCCATTACGAGTTAGCGGACACGCGCATAGGGCCATGCCGGTAAATGACCCTACCGCCATGGCGCAAAAGCACCTTACCGGCTCCGACCAAAGTGCTGATAGCACCTCCGCCCTCATGCTGCACGCTATTAGCGGTCACCGCTGTTAGCGGTCACCATAAAACACCGGAACCGGAAATAGCGTCATCGCACCGGAACGGGAAAGAGCCCGGCGGCCATCTTTAAAAACACAATCCATTGCCATCCCCTGCACTCAGGACCTGCAGCAACACCACGACTGGCAAAACCACATCCCACAAGAACAAACAATGCCCAAGGCCCTAAAGAAAGCCGATGCGCGCCAGCGCAAAGAACGCTTCTCAAACGAGGAATTGAAAATGCTGGCAGACACCCTGCCTGCAAATGCAGACGTAGTGTTCGCTAGCGACATGCGGCGCCCGGCACTCCTGAGAAAAAAGGAAATCTGGGCTGAGGTGGCGCAGAAAGTCAGTGCGGTGGGCTCCACCCCCGCACCGTAAAGGACGTGCGCAAGCGGTGGGATGATCTGCGCCTCCGTGTACGCAGCATTTTATCGGCCAACAGGAATCTGGCCATGGGCACAGGAGGCGGAGGTGGATCCCCGATGAAGATGCAGGAGTGGGAGGAGACATGTGCCAGCACCATTGGCATAGAATCCATCGAGGGAGTGGGCCGAATGTAGTGTGGTGTGGCAACAACGTCAGACAGAGGTGAGTGACCACGCAAAACACAGCAATGCTAAGCATGAGTCCCTCCCCCAAATGTGAAATGGGAATTAGCTAATGGATGGGGTCATCACACACACATGTACACAACCCTGCATATATGCCCTGCACATCCCCACACAACCACATGCATGCAGCACCTCACACACGTGTCACCCTGACACATGTCCGGATGACCCACCCATCTGGCCAACAACCTGCAGGCCCAAACTAGATGTCCAAATCCAAAGAACTGCAGCAACAACAACATATGCATGATGCACGTTGACACATCACTGATGTTATCCCTGTCTTGCTCCCCCACAGGGTCACAATCTGACAGTGAGGAGCTGGACTCTGCAACACAGGCCCCACCACCCAAAAAGCAGGCCAAGGGAAAGGATGCAGGCACCAGGCCCAGTACATCGAGGGGCACTGGGATATCTGGAGTGGCCCAGCGTTCAAAAGTCACACACGCAACGACCACACCAAGGGTCGAAATGCCATCCGACACTGTGGCAGCACCCCCACCACCCACCCCCACCACTCAGGAGCCAGTGCCAGAAGGCACGCCGTCCGCAGCCAATAGCTCCGTCGGGGAAGCAGCAGCCACGGCACCTATGAGTGATGTGGACGACCCATGTCCGACACCGGAAGGGCAGCGTACACCCAGCACCCAGCTGTCCCCACTCCACAGCCCATGCAACACATCCAATGGCAGCATCCATGAGGTGCATGCCAGAGATGCAATGGATGGGTCATTCAGTCCCGTGGCGAGCTCACCTGATGTCGGCCACATGCAGCAAGCTGCGCCGAGGAGTAACAGGGGCAGGGCCGCAGACGACACCATGAGCCTGATACGCCAGCGCCAGGAGGAGCTCAATGCCCTGGTTTCCCGGCAAGTGAGCGAGGCTGCCTCGACCAGGGAGGAGATCCGGGTGTTGTCAAGGGACATGAAAGCTGCCATGGACAGCAATACGACGCGCCTATGTGACGAGATGGCCGCTGTGAGGCAGGTCCTAACGCGCATTGCTGAGGCGATGGAGAGCATGCGTCACTCACAGGGAGCAGATGAACCAGCCACCCCCTCGTCTACTAGCTCCGACCAGACAACATCCTGCGCAGGTCCAGCCGGTCCTTGCGGCGGTCAGACTCACAATGGTGGTAGTGGAGGAGGGAAGTAGGGCCAGCCTGTCCCTGTTGACACTTGGGAACTAATGCAGCACTGATGTGCACACCATGTTCGGTGGAGTTGTGGGGGGAGGGGGGTGAGGGTGTTTGGTGGAGTTGTGGGGGGAGGGTGTTTGGGGGAGTTGTGGGGGGAGGGGGGTGAGGGTGTTTGGGGGAGTTGTGGGGGGAGGGGGGTGAGGGTGTTTGGGGGAGTTGTGGGTGGAGGGGGGTGAGGGTTGTTGGGGTGGAGGGTACATGCACGTTTGAATGTCATAATGCTCAATACACACGTAATGGCATGGATAATCACATGACTGGACATTGATCATTGTGTATGTGTGCTTTATTGTTGAAGGGTGCACTGTGTTTATGTCCTCCATACACCCCGTGCCCTGAGCTGAACACCAATTGCACCCTCCTAATCCATGTGCATCAGAAACAATGGTCTATCAGGTGTTGCCGCACAGCACGTCCCTCATGGGCATCGCCACCTGCATGACCTGCAGCCCCCTCTCCTCCATCCTCATCCCCGTCATCATCCTCAGACGGTGGTCGCAGTTCTATGTCAGGGGGCATTGGCACATTCCGTCTGATACACATATTGTGAAGCATGACACATGCCATGGTGATCTTGGCCACCTTCTCATGCCCGTACAGGAGTGCCCCGCCCGACCTGCTGAGGCACCGGAAGCGTTCCTTCAATAGGCCGAATGTCTGCTCGATCACCACGCGGGTACGGGTGTGTGCATGATTGTAGTCCTCTTCGTGCCTGTTCTGTGGGTTCCGCACAGGGGTAAGGAGCCACCTCTTCAGGGGATAACCTGCATCACCTGCATGGGTGCAACAATGGGTATGTGTAAGTGTCTACATAATGTGGAGCGTGCACATATCACACAAACAAACATTGCATATTCAACGACATCCACAGATCCAAGTGCGCATGGCAATCAGGGTAACTGCAATGTGGGAAGGTGAGGTGGTCCTTGCAAGTGGACATGCACCATGCATGCATACGGCAGGGATTGCCATGTCCCGCCTGAGTTTAAGTGATTTGTGTTTCCTGGCCCTGGCAACGTTAGTGCCACACTGCTAGTACACTGCCATTCCTTAGTTGATGTCCCCATGCTGTTTGATGGCAATTCTGTGGTGGGGTACGGGTGTGCCTCACCACAATGGCTACAGGGGATCCATTTGTATGCACTCATGTGCGCGGACCATTTCTGATGTTGTTCAGCGTACATTTCAGTTGTGATTTTGATATGCATGTTGCTGATTTGTGTAATGGGGGGAATGGTGTGTTGTGCGGTGTGCATGTTGTTTGGAATGGCCTGTTTGGCGTAATGGATTGATATGTTTGTCGTGGCACTCACTTCCAGCATGTGGTTTTGTCTCTGGTCCATTGTGGGCTGCCTCACTGTACAGTGATGCAAATATGTATGTCCATTCTTCTCATGACACCAGTTCACGCCCAGTTGGAGTATGCATCTCCCCCCCATTCACGCCCAGTTGGAGTATGCATCCCCCCCCCATTCACGCCCAGTTGGAGTATGCATCTCCCCCCCCCATTCATGCCCAGTTGGAGTATGCATCTCCCCCCCCCCATTCACGCCCAGTTGGAGTATGCATCCCCCCCCCATTCACGCCCAGTTGGAGTATGCATCTCCCCCCCCATTCACGCCCAGTTGGAGTATGCATCTCCCCCCCCACTCACAATCACGCCCAGTTGGAGTATGCATCTCCCCCCCCACTCACAATCCACATCACACTGACATGTGGTCGGCCTGCTACTCACCAAGTAGCCACGAACGTTGTCCAGCATGTCGCTCCATGTATCGTGGTATTGTCGAGTTCCGCAGGACCATTGCATCATGGGTTGAACCGGGATATCGGGCACAGCGATGTGTGATGATCTTGTTGGAGTCACATACCATTTGGACGTTGATGGAGTGGTATAGCTTTCTGTTACGGTACACTGCCTCATTGGCATGTGGGACCACCAGTTCTACATGGGTACAGTCGATGGCCCCGATGCAACTTGGGATGCCTGCCAGTGAATGGAAGCCAACTTTGGTGTTGGAGATCTCCTGGGCAGTCCGTGGCATGTATATGTGTTGACTTGTGTGCTGCAGGAGGGCATCGAGCACCTGGTTCAGTGTGCGTGAGAATACTGGTTGTGATATGCCATGCATCTGACCTACCGTATGCTGGTAGGTGCCTGTGGCCAAGAAGTGGAGCACTGTTACCACCTTCAGTAGAGGGGGGATGGCAGTACGGATGTCAATGAGACTCACAATGTTGTTGTATATCATGTCTACTATGGTGGTGATGGTATCCCAGTCCAGACGGTACAGGGTGTGTATCTGCTCAGGGGTTAGGTTGACTGGACTGGCTCTGATCCTGGGAATTGGTGGCTGCCTCTGTGGTATCACTAGGTGCACTGGTGGTGCTTGCTGCGCCTGTCTTGCCCTCCTCCTCCTCCTCCTCCTCCTGCGTCTCCTCTGTGCTGCCTGTTGTTGTAGCTGCTGCACTGCAATCATGTCCTCTAGCCCATGTAATGCTGCTAGTATTGCATCCATCTTGGTGTGGGAATGGGTGTGGGGAGGGGTGTGGTGTGCTCTTTTGTGCTGCCAGTCTCCATTGCCTCCACCTGTGCTGATTTTGTCCACCTGTGGCAGGTGGGAACTCTGCTGTGCTCTTTTAACGTGTGGTTCGCGATGCCGGTATTAGCGCCTTGCCGGTAAGGGTTCTTTGGGTCTACTACATGCCGGTATTGCCATGTACGCATGGCTCGTGATGCCGTGATATTAGCGCTATGCCGCTATTTGCGGTCTGAGGGGGCGCGCGCTCATGGACTTGCCGCTAATAGTGCCACCGTACTTAGCGGTGCCGCTAATAGCGGTATGTCCGGGTCGTGATTGGGGAGGGGATTTACTGATACCGGTAATCCCTTACCGGTAACGGTATGTCCCTACCGCCTACCGTGTAATGAGGCCCATTGTCTCAAGATCTGGGAGGTCTCCCACACCTTGGATCTGATCCTCTGCGATAAACCCTCCAGCTATTGCCTCATGTTCTGTGAGTTCATCCTCCTCTGGTGGTTACCCACTGCCAGTCACCAGAGTAGAGGCATAATTAGAAGCCAGCTTGTTTTTTGCTCGGCGTTTGAGGTCATTCCAACGCTTTGAGCAATTATCAGCTGTGCCCTTCACAAATTCCAAGGACCTAATGTGGTCCACGATGCACTGCCAGTGGGCCCTACGCTGAGCAGGCGTAGTCTTGCACCCTGCCATCACCAGTATGTCGCAGCTATGTTCCAACACGTAGCCCACATATGTGTCTAGTTCCACATTATTGAAACTCTGCTTCCTTGACGTGCAGGAGGGGCGAGCCTTGTCTGGGGTCCCAGCCTGTTCCGCAACAGCACACTTCTTCCTCTTGAGAGGTGGTGCGGACCCTGAGCGGCTTACGCCGCTCCGGTCTGTAGGGGCTGAAGCGCAGGTGGACTGGCCACTGGAAGCAGGCAATGGCATAGGTGCTATTGCCAGGACCAAGCAGCACAACTGCCTTAGTGTGAGGGGCGAGGACCAACACTGTCCTGTCTGGGTGACTCAGAGCCGGGGTGGTGTCAGCTGCAGCTGCCCCTGCAGACTCCTCACCCTAGCTACTCATGGCAGCAGATGACATTGCTGCCCCAGATCCACGTGGCCTGGTGACAACTTTCACCGCCACATGTGGCTTGGACTTGGTGACACTGAAGTCGGCCTGTAAGTCATCCCGTGCCTGTTCCATGACCAATCCAGGCTGGGCTAGCAGGGCCGGAGCTGGGATGGTATCAGCTGCATCTCCCTGACACACTGGGCGGCATAGGTGTCCCTGAATGGTCCTGGACGCACTGCCCACATTGCCCACCGCTGCCACCTTGGCCACCCTGGCTACCCTGCTCATCCTGGCCACGTCCCCTACTGCGGACACCTCTTGGAGGTCAGCCACCTTTGCCTCCCTTACCACTTGGTCACCTCCCAACCATGGCACTGATGTACTTGTGCTAATGCAAGGTTCAGAAAACAATTGTCCTGGGCAAATTGGGGTGAAGGGGGAAGGGTACTAGATGGAATAGGTACCCCTGTGCTCCTGCAAGGCTGTCTTTGATCCCTGGGGAAAAATGTCAAGTCATGCAACACTCAGGCACACCAAAAACAAACAAAAAACATGCATGTGACCCCTCGGCAGCCCACGTGTGTGGAATTAAGGATCTGCAGTACGCTGTGGCACCCAGAACACAAAAAATGCATACGCGTGGAACATGCAGGCCACAATGACCTCTGAATGGGTTTGCGACACACGGGGGCAACCACAGTGGAAAAATAAGTGTGTGACTCTCCGCCTGGCTGGAAAAGGTACGGAAAAAACACACACGTAGGCGCATTGGCAACACCCCCGCCAAACAAGAAGTGAGCTCTGCCACAGTAAACAAGGAGTACACACTACAAACGTTGTGAAGTAAACACGTGCCAACCCGCAAGAACTACAAGAATCACATGCTTGCTCTCCACAAAATGCACGTACAGGAAAATGGCATCCTACGTGGACCTTTAACCTGTGCGCATAGCAATGCCTATGCGTTTCATGTCACTTACGCGCTTACATGCTAAGGGCCTTTCCTCGAATTACATGCACACGTGCTGATTATTCACGTGCTGAGTCACTCTGCATCAAGCTGGCCACGCGACAACACATGGAAGACCACGTTCCTGCCCAGAAGGCCAATTACCTGCCCCCTGAATCTCCGAGCAGCCTCCTATGAGCCATCTGCTGTTGCCAGACTGCCTGCTGCCAACGTGCCCTGCAATTAGGTGCCTGCACATCAGCCATCACCAGGGGTCTAGTTGCTGTGACCACCCCTGCTGGAACAGAATACTCCCGACTGGTGTTCCATCACTCCACAGCCCAGCCCCAGGATCCATTTGCCCACCTACACCTGCCTCGGGGGGTTGCCATGTCAGGCCAAACACCATCTGGCACCAGTGGTGACCCCCCGGCAGGGAGGCAGATTGCTGCCATCTTCACTGCTAAAGAAGTTGGCATCCTGGTGGATGAAGTCCTGGGGCATTATGATGCCCTCTTTGGACAAGCACGCGCCGACAAGGATGGACGGGAGAGGATATGGTTGGACATCGTGGGTGCCATCAACGCGGAGGGGGTGGCACCCCGCGACTGCAACCACGTCCATAAGCACTGGGAGGACTTCAAGTCCAGGACCCTCAGGAAGGCCCGGCACCTCTTGGACGCAGTGGATGCAGTGGGGTGCCGGGTTCTACTTACCACAGACCAGATGAGGGTCCTGGAGTGCATTCACCCAGCACTTCACCACCAGGTCCTCGAGAGCTAGACCCATCTGGAGTCGAGCGGTAAGTGTCCATGCGTTCTCATTCGACACAGTGCAGGTTGAGGTGTGGCAGGAGTGTGCAGCTTGTCTGACATGGCCCATGTATGGATGTGTATGTGCAGGGACATGACCGAGCTTCATGTGAGTCCAGTCATGTGTGCTGCACATGAATGGTTTATGTGTTGCGATGCATGATGCACAACTGCATGTGAAGATGCACAAATGTTTGCATGCCCCTGTGTGGCCATGTTTGGGGTGTGACACATGGATGCTCATCCCACCTTCATATACATGCACGGTGTACATGAGCGTGTGTCTGTTTGGTGTGCATGTGACACAGACATGTAGGTACCCGATTGGCAGATGTGACATAGTGGATGATAATTGCACTGTGACAGGAGGTAGAGATGGCCAGATGCATTTCTGTCTGGTGGCGTGTGTACATGTGAATGGCATGTTCCATGATGCTTGTGACATCATGCCACCCTTAGGATGTTCATGCAGTTCCATGTGAATGGATGCAGATGCCTGTTTGCACGTTCCCAGCTTTTTTATGCATGTGTGTCGTTTCAATTGACCTGAGTGATGGGGAGTGTGATGCCGCATGGGATGTTTGACACTGCCACTCATGTGCTATAGTGATGTGTCTAGCAGACCATTGTACGGTGTCCTGATGCCTGTGTTCTGTCTCTCCCTGTCTGCAGCATCAACTGATGAAGGAGGCAGAGATGGCGCTGTGGAGCCCAGTGGCAGGGATGCCACTGCCAGCCAGAGACGCAAAGCCCTGCCCCCCTCCCAGGTAATAATATCTTCCGGGAGTGAGGGGACTGTTGCCGCATCCATGGCGAAGCTGCCGAGGGGTGGTCCAAGAGGCCAATGTTGGATGTAGTCTCCTCGGCAGAAGAAGGGGTAGGTGAGCCCCCAGAGGGGCATGCTATGGAAGACGGCATGGAGTCATCCAGGTTGGTGGAGGGTGTGGTTGAGGAGGAGGCCGTATCAGACCCACGCATGAGGCCTGGAGGGGGTGGTTCCACTGGTGCATGCTGTGCAGTCCAGGGGCAGGAGGCAGCACAGGTCGCCGTGGAGGTGCCTGTGTGTAATCCTGTCCCTGATCCTGAGACTGCATCATCCTGCACTAGCATGGATGCCTGTGTCCAGGCCGGTTCGCAGGTAGGGGGTGTGTCTACGTCAACTGACCTTCCTCTACCTGCGGACAAGGCAATCCGTGACAGGGTTGAGCCTGTCCTAGTCGGTGTTGCTTTGCGCACACATGTGATTCGGGATGATGTGTGTGGTTCCAGGCAAAACAATGCACATAATTTTGGTCACCTGTGTGGCCACGTCGACTTGCTAGGACAGGTCATTGGCACAGGGTTCCTCCGTGTGCTGGACGCTCTTGCGACCCCCTCAACTCCACACCCTATGCGCCAGTCGTCCTCCATGCCATCTTCCCGCCCATGTCTCAACTGTGACCTGTCCCATCCTCCACGGCCAGGCTGGTGGAGAACACATCCCTGCCACAGTCGGGAGTCGGGGGACCAGCAGAGGTGGTCACCCCAACAACTGGACCCCAGCAGTGGAGGATGTGTAGGCACCATCCATTCGGGCACGTGCACCACGGCCCCGGGTGTTTCCATCTTCCCGGGGGAGGTTGTGGCATTAAGGCGGCGACAGGCTTGACGTGGGAGGCATCAGGCCTCTGGGCCATCTACATCACAGGGCAGGCATCAGCCGATGGGCAGGAGGACCCTGGAGTACGTGTGTCTTCCATGTGGTAGCGGTTGGGCCAGCATATAGATTCAGAGCGGTGGCGGGAAAGAGGGCATGGCTCACGATGGTCATGCTGGAGAACTCCATGAACCAGGCATTGAGGGGGGCAGCATTCCTTGAGGAGACTCGCAGGGAGTTGTAGGACACCATGGCGACGTCCCTGCGAGCCTTCGAGGACACAGCCGAGGTCTGCCTCCGAGACATCAACAAGGAGTTCGATGTGGCTCTGGCCAAAGACATTAACATCAAGAAGTGAGCCATTGGACTAGCCCACCGCCATTGTAAATAGTTCTTTAGGTATAAGTTTCCTTTATGTTTTTATTTTTTTTATTTTGGAGTTCTTGGACATTGCTCCACTTTTTGTAAATAGTTGGATTTTTCATGGACCTTGTATTGCTTATTTTTTTGGGGGGATCATGGACCCTTGTGGAAATTACATGTCAATAGTTGGATGTTCTGTGGATTTTCTTATTTTTTTTCCATGAAGTAATGTTTTTTTTTTATTTATTCCTTGTGGATATGCAGAAGTTATTTTGGACGATGGACCATTTCTTCTTTTTCATATTATCATGGATTTCTTTTCACTTTCTGATTTTGTTTTCATTTACATTTTCATTATTTGTTTATTCATGGCCATGATTCTTTTCATTTTGTCATATATATCTTATGTTTAATACATTCATTTCATTCATGGCCAGTATTATTTCCTTGATGCATGTGTCAGTTGTCATTGGCTCAGTCATGTGTCACTGCTGTGTGCCTATGTTATACATGTCTATGGGTACATGCACACGTGCTTCTGTGATTGACGTGGGATGGGGCATGTGCTGGGGAGTGGCAATAATGGTTGGTCATGGATTTGCATTGTGGGGGTTTGCTATGGGGTTACATTTGGGTGTGCATGCGATGCTGGGGTCTGTTTTGCCATCACTGCGGTGGGGGGGACATGAGCCCGGGCCTGCTGGCAGGTGCCTGTCACTGGTGGGGGGACATGAGTCGGGGCCTGCTGGCAGGTGCATGTCACTGGTGGGGGTTGGGGGGACATGAGTTAGGGCCTGCTGGCAGGTTGCTGTCACTGGTGGGGGGGTGGGGGTACATGAGTCGGTGCCTGCTGGCAGGTGCCCATTACTGGTGGGGGGGACATGAGTCGGGGCCTGCTGGCAGGGGCCCATCACTGGTGGGGGGACATGAGTCAGGGCCTGCTGGCAGGTTGTTGTCACTGGTGGGGGGGTGGGGGGACATGAGTAGGCGCCTGCTGACAGGTGCCCATCACTGGTGGGAGGGACATGAGTCGGGGCTTGCTGGCAGGTTGCCGTCACTGGTGTGGGGTGGAGGAACATGAGTCGGCGCCTGCTGGCAAGTGCCGATCACTGGTGGGGTGGACAGGAGTCGGAGCCTGCTGGCAGGTGTCTGTCACTGGTGGGGTTTGGGGGGACAAGAGTCGGGGCCTGCTGGCAGGTGCCCGTAAGTGGTGGGGGTTGGGGGACATGAGTTGGGGCCTGCTGGCAGGAGCCGTCACTTGTGGGGGGTGGGGGAACATGAGTCGGGCCTGCTGGCAGGTGCCCGCCACTGGTGGAGGGTGGGGGGAAATGAGTTGGCACCTGCTGGCAGGTGCCCATCACTGGTGGGGGGGACATGAGTCGGGGCCTGCTGGCAGATACCCATCACTGTTGGATGGGACATGAGTCAGGGCCTGCTGGCAGGTTGCCGTCACTGGTGGGGCGATGGGGGGCATGAATCAGCACCTGCTGGCAGGTGCCTGTCACAGGTGGGGGGCATGAGTCGGGCCTGCTGGTAGGTGCCTGTCACTGGTGGGGGGGCATGAGTCGGGCCTGCTGGTAGGTGCCTGTCACTGGTGGGGGGACATGAGTCAGCACCTGCTGGCAGGTGCACGTCACTGATGGGGGGACATGAGTCGGGGCTCACAAGTGCATGGTGCCATGTGGGCTGCCTGTGGGGCATGGTCAGGGGTGATGGGCCGCCTGCAGGTCATGGTCAGGGGTGATGGGCTGCCTGCGGGGCATGGTTTATGAAGGCAGAGTGACTACAAAAAGAACATTTATTTTTGAAGTCTGAGGGCTCCGCCTTCCCCATGGCATGGAAGATGCTAGGCTCAAGGCCTCTATGGGGTGGGGGGAGCCCTATGACTTCAAAAAGAAATAGTTTATTTTTGAAGTCACTCTGCCATCACAAAGAAATTATTTCCGTTATGGTTTGCTCCTTAACAGAAATAATTTCTTTATGAAGTCAGGGTGACTTCAAGAAGAAACAGTGGGCCTCATTACAGGTTTGGCAGTAACCGTGCCGGTGCTACCGGCAGGTTGCCACCAGACCCGTAATGATTTACTGGTGCCCAACTTCCTGGTAACACCAGGGGATTACAATCCCGGCGGTCCGGGAAGCCAGGCGCCGGCAAATGGTAAGACCCAATTTCCATGGGAATGTGGACCATGGAAGCACTGGCATTGTTAATAATGGTGCTGGTGCTTCCATGAAAACTCTGCGGGTGGGTACCATTCTGCCCGGCCAGTCTGACCTGCCGGGTGGGGCGGCAACCGCCAACAGAGCTGTAATATGCCGGTCCGGAAACAACAGTGCCGGTAAGCTTACCGGAACTGTTGTTTCCGGACCGGCATATTTTTAATGCGGCCCTATTTCATTTTGAAGTATTAGGGCTCCCCTTAACCCCATGATGTGTGCGTGTGTGATTGTATGGTGAACAGGTGCACACTTAAATGTATAGGCGGCTGCCTGGGTGTGCCTGTATGGTGAAAGGGTGCACACTTAAATGTATGGGTGGGTGCCTGGGTGTGTGTGCCTGTATGGTGAAAGGGTGCACACTTAAATGTACAGGTGGCTGCCTGGGTGTGCCTGTATGGTGAAATAATGCACACTTAAATGTATGGATGGCTGGGTGTGCGTGTGTGTATATGGTGATTGGTGTGTGTGCTTGTGTTCAGGGGCGCAACAAAACCTACATTTCGGGGGGATAACCCTTCAAATGTTGGGAGAGGCGCTAACTTCATGGGCGGTGGGGGAGGGGCAAACTTTTTGGTTTGGGGGTATCTAATTTCTTTACTCATTTTAATGAGAATATTCTAGTGCAGCTTCAATGTTACAAGCAGTTAGCTCTCTCCTTTAAGTTTGAAAGCATCCACTTATGGACTGCTGTGAAAATGAGTGGTCTCCAGTTCCCTCTCTACCCTTCCAATCACTCCCCTGGCATGCAAGTATTGAACCCACATCATGATTTCAATTGCATAAAACATTTGGCATTTGAAAGCAATTACTAACAGTGAAATGCTTTATGTTAGTATTTGCTGGGCTCTTGTTAACAGTGAAATCCACGTGGCATTTAACATCTGTGCCCTGTTCTGTCTGGCAACTGCTCTAAAGGTCAGCCAGGTCGAGTCAACAAGCTTAGCCCAAAGTTTCAGGGGGAGGGGGAGTGCTGAATCCCAGTCAACTCAATGGTGTTGCACCAATACTTGTGTTTAATGCCTTGATTACTCATTAAACCTGGCCCTATTCTTCTTCGTCCCAGTGTGTATAAGAAAGTACTTGTGTATAAGGCCCTCTGCCTCATACACAAGTACTGGGATGAGGTAGAGGTACATGGAGATAATGCCTGACTTAGCTACCTGTACTCTTCATTACTCCTAGTCCCATTCCTCCTCATCCCAGTACTTACCTATGAGGCAAAGAGCCTCATACGTAAACTCTGGGACAAGGAAGAGTGGCATGGAGGTCATTCTGGGCCAAGAAGCTTATCTTGGAGGTTGGGGTAGGGTTGGTAGAGAGAGCGGATGTGTGGGGGGGCAGGATTGTGCAACAAATCACAATGCTGTTGATGTCCAGGTTAAGCAGGCATGATATGTGGTATTAGTGGCTAGAGAGGCATTTTGGTGCGGCCAGTCTAGTCATTCCTCAGTTTGGTATGACTTTTTTTTAACTGGGCATTTCTGATAAAACAATCCTGCTAAGTGAATTACCTGGCTAGGCTGCCATTTGGGTGCTGCCAGTCTAGCTATTTCTTACTGCGGCATTGTATATTTTTCTGGGCATCTGTGATCAAATGATATGATATAAGTCATTTATAACGTGCCGGTGCACAAGTGTTTCTAGGCACGACAAGACAAGGGAGGGAAGAAAGAGGGAGGACAAGACAAACAATCTTACTAAGCCTTGTGTCATTCAGATCATGCAAGTGCGAGAACGAGAAGTGCAAGTAGAAAGGGAGGGGGAAGTGCAAGGGAGAGGGTAGACAAAAACAGGGCAGCAATGCCCTGAGTAAGTGCAGCCAGGACAGCGTGGCTCTGGGTATTGCAAGGCGAACAAGGGACTGTAGGGTTACATTTACAGCCAATAAGTGCTTGCTAGGCCCAGAGGCAGTGCAAGGGTGACAGATCAAGAAAGAGTCTGGACTCAGCAAGACTCTGAGGGTAGCCAAGCAACCAGTCGGTACAGCAGACAGGTAGGTCAGGTAGGCCAGCAGGGGAGGGAGTGAGAGAAAGAAGAGGAGAATAGGAAAATTTTGAGCTGCTTCCAGAACCTCAGGTGGTCCAGCTCAAGTTTGAGAGGGGCAGGGAGGCTATTCCAGAGGGAGGCACCTGCAGAGGAGAGCGATCTACCCCCACTCTCTGCCTGGAGAAGTGTCTAACACTTAGAGAGTTGTAGGTAGCTGAGTGAAGGGCTTGAGAAGGAAGATATTTTGGGAGAGAGCTTTGTATGTAGTGCAGGCCCCAGACCCAGAAAGCCTTATTGACAATTCAAAGGGTGTTAAACTTGATCCTTGCAGAAACTGGGAGCTAGTGGAGAGATTTCAGGGCTGGAGATATAAGCTACCTGGGCTTGAGGCCAAGGATAAGTCTTGCAGTCATGTTCTGGATTAGTTGCAGACGGTGGAGAGTAGAGGAAGGCAGATCGAGAAAGAGGCTGTTGGAGTAGTCCAGCCTAGAGAGAACTAGGGCTCTGGAGACAGTGAGCTTCTGGGGGAATGTAAGAAAGAGAAGAGTTCCTTTGAGGAGGAGCAGCTGGTAGTGGGACTTCTTGGCGACGTCCGAGATGTGAGGAGGAAAGAGATAGTGGATTCAAAGATGACACCAAGGTTGTTTGCCTCACAGGAAGGGTCCAATGCGGGCAGCCAGAGTGAGAGAGGGAAAGCAGGGGCAGGAGTCCAAATGAGAAGGATCGCCATCTTACTGTTGGCGGCAAACCAATCATGAATCGCGGATCGACAGTCAGCAATGAGCGAGAGAGTAGAGGAGTCTGAGGGGAGCCTGAAGGAAAGCGGAGTGTCAGCCGCATAACACTGAAAGTTAGAGGAGAAGGTAGAGTTCAGGTGGGCGAAAGGGGCCAAATAGAGGTTGAAAAACCATTGTGAGAGGATGGAGCGGAGAGAAAGGGACCAAGTTGGTCCTGGGAGGGGCTGTCCAAGAGGAGGGAGGCCAGCCACTCAAGGGCCTGATACGTGATGCCCATGTTCTCATGGAGTCGATTGATCAGGATGGCGTGGTTGGCCGTGTCGAAAGCAGGCAAAGATCAAGGAGGATGAGGACAAAAGGAATGCTCGAATCAAGGTTAGAGAGCAGATCTTTACAGGTTTTTAGGAGAGCAGTTTCCGTGCCTCTGGCAGCTCTGAAGCCAGACTGAAGGTCAAGGAGCCAACCAACAGGTTCTGTGTGGAGAGTAAACTGGGAGATTGCCAGCTTTTCCAACAGTTTGCCCAGGAAAGGGGTGATGGAGATCGGGCGTTAGTTTGACGGACAGGCAGGATCGGCAGATGGCTTCATGAGGAGTGGGTGCATAAGGAGTGGTTAAGGGGAGAGGGGAACATTCCAGTGGCAAAAGAGTGATTACAGAAATTGGCCAAGGCTGGAGCGAGGGTGTCAATATGGTCCTTGATGGTTTTGGAGGAGCAGGGGAGCACCTGTTTGGATGACACTTTCATAGATCGGACTTGTCTAGAAACCTTGTCAGGTGTTGTCAGAGAGAAAGAGGAGAAAGGAGGAAGAAAGGTAGAGATGGCCAAATGGGGGCTGAGTGAGGAAAAGGGAGAGGAAGAGGAGATGGAGGACAGGATAACCTGAGTTTTAGCAGAGAAGTGAGATGACAGAGCCATACAGAGGGCCTGGGAGGGAACAGGAAAGGTAAAGACAGCAACATTATTCACCAGTTCCTTGCAGATTTTAAAGAGTTCGGCCGTGTTGTTAGAGGCCACAGGCTTGAATGTGTGCTCTCTTCCTGATGAGTGTTATTGCTGGCGCAACCAGTCTAGGTATGTCTAAATGTGGCCTGGCATGCTTTACTGTAACAAAATTACATGTCTACACTGGTCTACATTGTGTAGCCAGTTGGACATGTTTTCATTGTGGCATGATATTTTTAATAGCACAGTATTAATGTACCTGTGCACTGTTGGTGACTTGCATCTATTGGATTGGTGTTATCCTACAAAACAATTGCAAACACTCTGGCTTTTTAGGCAATTTATCTCAGAAAGTGTGCTGTATATTGCATTAAAACACATATTTATATATTTCTCCTAGTGCAGTGTGCGGCATATCTCTACAGCAGAACATTTGTGCGTATTTCGCAAGGGTGATAATCTATGCCGGGCCAGAGTTTGGCGCGACCAGTGATTTGTTGCAGAGTTGGGGGGGACCCCTCAGCATGGCTCGCAGGGGGGCCCCCACATTTTGAGTTATGCCACTGCACACCACAGGGGACCCCCTACACCGTGACCATGCCCTGCAGGCAGCCCACACCACAGGGATACCCCTACAACCCTGACCATGCCCTGCAGGCAGTCCACACCACAGGGCACCACCCTAAAACCCTGTCAATGCCACGCAGGCAGCCCATCACCCCTGACCAGGTCCCGCATGCAGCCCACACTACAGGGGACCACTCAACACCCCTGACCATGCCCCGCCGGCAGCCCACACTACAGGGGACCACCCTACACCCCTGACCATGCCCCACAGGCAGCCCACACCACAGGGACACCACTACAACCCTGACCATGCCCCACAGGCAGCCCACACCACAGGGGACCCCCTTAGACCCATGACCATGCCCCACAGGCAGCCCACACCACAGGGGACATCCCTACATCCCTGGCCATGCACCGCAGGCAGCCCACACCACAGGGGACATCCCTACATCCCTGTTCATGCACCGCAGGCAGCCCACACCACAGGGGACCACCCAACACCCTGGACCATGCCCCGCAGGCAGCCCATCACCCCTGACCATGCCCCGCAGGCAGCCCACACCACAGGGGACCACCCAACACCCCTGACCATGCCCCACAGGTAGCCAACACCACAGGGGACCAGCCAACACCCCTGACCATGCCCCGCAGGTGACCCATCACCCCTGACCATGTCCCACAGGCAGCCCATCACCCCTGTTAATGCGCCGCAGGCAGTCCACACCACAGGGGACCACCCAACACCCCTGACCATGCCCCACAGGCAGCCCACACCATAGGGGACTACCCAACATCGCTGACCATGCCCCGCAGGTAGCCCACACCACAGGGTACCAGCCAACACCCCTGACCATGCCCCGCAGGCAACCCATCACCCCTGACCATGCCCCGCAGGCAGCCCACACCACAGGGGACCACCCTACACCCCTGTCCATGGCCCGCAGGCAGCCCACACCACAGGGACACCCCTACAAACCTAACCATGCCCCGCAGGCCGCCCACACCACAGGAGACCCCCGTACACAGATGACCATGCCCCACAGGCAGCCCACACCACGGGGGACACCCCTACAACCCTGACCATGCCCCAGAGGCAGCCCACACCACAGGGGACCACCCTACACCCCTGTTCATGCCCTGCAGGCAGCCCACACCACGGGCAACCCAACACCCCTGAGCATGCCCCGCAGGTAGCCCACACCACAGGGGACCAGCCAACACCCCTGACCATGCTCCACATGCAACCCATTAACCCTGGCCATGCCACGCAGGCAGCCAACACCACAGGGGACCACCCAACATTCCTGACCATGCCCTGCAGGCAGTCCACACCACAGGGGACCAACCAACACCCCTGACCATGCACTGCAGGCAGCCCACACCACATGGGACCCCCCTACTCACCTGTCCATGCCCCGCAGACAGCCCACACCACAGGGGGTACTTTTTACATGCAATTTGCCTGGTGCAGGCAGGGTACACGTATTGAAGGGGTTGTGCAAGGAGATTTTCACGCGATTTGGCTGCCCGTGCACCGTACGCGTATTCGCAGGGTTACGGTAGGCCTTTTCCACGCAATTTTGTAGGCGCGAGCGGGGTACATGTATTCAAGGTGGCGCACAAGTAGATTATTATGCATTTTGGCTGCCGCAAGCTGGGTATGCATATTGAAGGGGGTGCACAGGGAGATTTTCACGCGTTTGGCTGCCACAAACAGGGTTAGCGTATTCAAGGGGGTGCGCAAGTAAATTTTCACCAGTTTTGGCTGCCACGAGCAGGGTACGCGTAGTTTTTCATGCCATTACAGTGTAGGGGGCCTGTAAACTGGTCTAGGGTTAGCACGGCCCTTTGCGCTGTATTGGGTATTTCTATGGCTTTTTCTGCTGCAAGGAGCGTTCCTGGGGGCATAACTGGCGCTGCTGGATGTTCGCTGCGCCACTTGCTGCAAATGGCTTGGGAAATCCATGAATACGTGGTGTGCCTGAATGCTGTTTGGCGCATGCGGCTGCGGCACATTGGCACACACTCCCTCTCTGCGCTGGTCGCATGTGCTACTTCTGCACTGAATTCTATGAATTACAGTCTTTGTGTGTTCACTTCCTTCCATAGGAGATTGGGGAACACATTGTGAGATGAGGAGAGACTAGGGCAGGGACACGATTCTCTTTTGAATAATGTACCTGTATATTAGAAGCCTTTCCATTGCTGGTGGAATGACACTCCCTTAAGATCTTATATTAAAGGGATTTCTTTGAAAACAGTCTCCAGGATGGACAAACACAGAAGTGGGACAAGGTAACCACGTTCTCTGGGAAAGTACAGTCTTCTCCCTATTCTTAATCCATCTCTTTCTTTTTCTCTGTCTTCTTCTGAACACTCTATTTTAAACAAAAACATTCAAAAACAGTAACCAACTAAAATCCAAACCCTATACCGCAAAGTTCTCCTAGCCCCTGACTAGCCCTAATCTTGGAAACAAAAAGTTCAAGGTTTTAGGCAACACAATAGTTCTCCAGGATTGGATATGCCATCATGACCTTGCCGGTATCCTGGTGGATTTACTGCCAGGATAACGGCATGGTCGTAATGGCCCCCATTGTTGCATAATTTTAGCGTTATCGCTTATTACAGTTATTATGTTGCAGTGTCATACTATTCTTTGTTTACTTACATGACATTTACAGTACTGACCATGGTCATAATTTTGTTTCTTCTTAGAAGACCAAAAAGAAAGAGAAAATTACAGGTAGGGAAAATTCAGGGAAACAAAAAGCGACAATGAAGACAATGATATCCTACTCTTCTTTTTATGTAGTAAAACTAGAAAAGACATGCAAAAGAGAAGATACTAAATAAATGTCATCTCTAAAATACCTACAACCAAATTACTGGTATTTACGCTGAATTCGGAGCGCTGGGGTGACAGTGTAAATCCCCATTCATGGACTCCATCTGTGGATTTTCCTGTATTACCGGCACCGGTAACTCTGGGGAGAAGTGACAGAAACCTGTGATTAATAACAAATGGTAATGTTGTCGACCTCATCATCACCACTCGGCCCACCCTGCATCACAGCTCTCCAATTCTGCTCGACTGGTCATACCATCTGTCAATCCCCTTTGACATTGGCCACACCACACCAGCCAAGTAAACCCATCAGAAACTGTGCAAACAAGCCTTCAGATCTTTCAAGAACTTCCCAATCGAGGCTCTCACAGAAAACCTTGCCAAACTCCACTTCTTATGGGCTGATTTACCTCTGGCAAACCAGGAATGCAACTAACTCCATCAAGATTGTTCTCAGCTGGTTTAAATCATACCTTGCTGATCAACACCTTTTTGTACACATTGATTCCTCTAGATCACCAACTCTACCTATCTCCTGTAGAGTTCTACAAGGATCCATTTCCATTCTCTTCCATGTGGTCTTCAACCTTTACATGGAACAACTTGGAAAGCTCATGACTCCACACAATATCCTTATTCACCAATAAACAGATTTCACACAACTCAACCTCAAGATATCCTCTAAAGAAGACATCCACAGGCTCAAGACCTGCCTCTCATTGATCCAGTCATGGATATCCACTGCTAACCTGCAGCTCAACTCCTCCATGACTGAATTCCTGCTGCTGACCATCAACACTGAACACCCGGACATCCAAACCTGGTTCTCTGATAGTCCCTTGGGTTTGACACAAAAAGGAACCTCTCCTTCAATTAGTACATAACAGAGAAGACATAAAAGGCTTGAACCAATGTTCTCTCCTGTAGAAAATCAAGCCCTTCGTCTCAAAACAACACTTCAGATCTGCTGCCCAAGCTGTGGTCCTCTGCCACCTGGATGGTGGCACTACCCTCTTGGACGGTCTCCCTGCGACTACCTTAACTCCCCTGCTGCATCATCTACAAAGCCTTCATCCTGAAGTTCCCAAGCTACCTCACTGAGAAACTCAGCATTTCCAGAGGCCTACGATCCACCAGAAGTAAGGACATGTACAGGCTTGAACTGTGCCGATGTAGGAAAGAATTAAACAGAAGGGAGTCCTTCTCTTGCTATGCTCGAAGAGTCTGGAACCTCCTCCCCATCAACATCTGACTCTCGAGTCGCTTCTACAGCTCAGTAATAAGCTGAAGAGCCTCCTCTCCAAGGAATGGCTCCTCCGTAACACCAAGAACCATACACTCCACATCATACCTGAGAATGGGTGAACTGATCCCCTGGTTACTTCTAGACCCATTGCTGACAATTGCCAATCCTCCTCTGTTGTTGCATCCCCACTCCCTTGTTTCTCTTCTCCCTAACCTTGTTCTTTCCCCTATGATTGTAAAGTGCCCTGTTCCTTCCTGAAGCTAGGTCTGCGCTCAATAAATACCCTAATACTAGTAATAGTAAGTAGCCATAGTGATAATAAAAGTGTGAATTCTAAATATTACATAAAGAATCTGCCTCTAGAGAAAGATGGACTTTAGTTAACTTGCAAATGGATTCTCAAATTGTTTTCATTGTTAATCTATATCTGAGGTCTGCAACCTTTGTCTCTCCATATGTTTTGGTCTAGAACTTCCATTGGCCTCAGACTGCATAGTCAAATCTGTGGGAATTGTACTCGAAACCAACTGGAGAGCCACAGGTTGCAGACCTCTGATCTACATGGCCTAACAAACATGGTTCCTGAATGTTGGTTGGATATTAATAAAACAAATTATTGCAAACAAATGTATCTAATCTTACTGTATTTGTATTTGGGGATTTCAATAATATGATTGATCCATTTATGGATAGAAGATTGAAATAACAGTGTAAAGGCAATATAATTTATAAATAATGTTTACATTGTATGTCAGAAGTTGTCAGAAGTTGGGTTGGTGGATTCTTGGGTTGGTGGATCTCATCAACAGATTTGGACTGTACATTTCATTCTATGCCTCATGATACTCCCTCCTGTATAGATAATATATTTATTTCTAAATCTATATCAAGTGTGGTAGTGGACTTAAAATCACTATATTAGGTAATTTCCCAGGCATCACTAGTCTAGACCTAAAAAGTACAAAAGAGGATTTAGTATATTGAGATTTAAAAAGCAAATTATTGAGAGATCGCAATTTTGAAAATTCTTTTCTCAAATTTCATCAGTTTTTCAAAAAAATAACAGAGACATGGATACTTAAGCAGCTAATATTTGGGATACATATACGGCAGTTTAAAGAGGACATATTATATTTTATCTGGCCAAAAAGAAACAGGACATTAAGAAAGAATGAGATATTGCGTTTATCATTTTTGCAAACTTGAACAAAGATATAACATAAAATAGAGGATAATCTGTTTAGGAACATGTTGTCTTTACTTTTCAACTGTAACAAACAATTATGAGTTCATGCATGTGGTGTTATGCCTGTATGTAAAATGCTAGAAATCAGGATGGGAGATCCGTGGACAGCTGTCCAGTTTTGAAGCTATTTTATTTTGCCTTCAAAATTATTTTGCACAGATAAATAGAATTAAACATTTACAAGACTTTCGATAAGCACGAAAGTACGGACAGACGTTTTTTGCAAGGGAAATACAGGTGAGTATAGTCCTCTTCAATTATTGAGAGACAATTTCCACAGTGGTGCACGAGTATACAATACAGGTAAGTAGTGACATAGAACTTGTGCAGGGTGCGACCCAGGACTGTAATATGTCCGGGGGTATTCAACAAAATAGCGTACACAACACAATCTATCAACACATATATACAAAGTTTGTGTTACAAAACATCGACACAGAGTTTTTTCGGCCAAACAGGGCTGGGTAAAAGCCCATGGTGGTGGTGGCCTTCATCAGGAGGATCACTGGTAGTAGTGCTGTCCGTATAGGTAATCTGTGGGGGAAGGGAAAGCTGTCAGGATCTCGGGGGATTGATGATTTTATTAAAAAATTAATGAATAATGGCCGATTAGTGCCTCGAATACACTGGTGGTGTATCTAAAAACAGCTTACCATCTGCAGTGGTGCAGCAGGGATGCTGTGCTTGGAGTCCTGTTATGGGTACCCGACTCTGGAAACAATGTCTGCAGTTAGCATGGAAAGACTCGTATGATTCGGGTCTCCTCGGCCAATGAGTACAGACTTAGGCCCCTAGGAGCAGTAAGAGAATGGATAACAGGTCGTTATATATGTGCTCGAGGAGGACAGTGCCGTAAACGGCAGGGTCCAGGCACATCCAATATCACTGTAGAGTGGAATTGATTGACTCCTACTAAGGGCTTTACTGTGGTTTTTAGATCTCTATTTAGACATCAGATGCCTGCCACTGGGCACAGGCGACATATTCAGTAGTGCCCTTATTTTGTACATCATGTACGCTATAGAACCAGCTGCAACATGCACGACTAATGTTTATGTACAGTTTTTTGTTCATTCGGATTGCTGAGATACATGCACCATGTAAAGAAAAGTTGCAACATGCATATTTGAGCTATTTAGCTAATGCTTGTTGTTGGTTTCCCATTTGGTTTTCCCATTTGTCTGGCTTGTGGTAACTTACAATAGTCACTATACATCCAGTGTAACCTGGGAATCCATGGTTTCTCTCTTTTACTTCTTGATAAAACGGTGTGTTTAAATTGTCAACATTGTATGAGCCATCACCCTAGGGTTCGTACAGCCATAGCAACAGCCCTCCCACCACCAATCAGGTAGAAGGCTACCCCTCATAGCACCCTCCGGTGTCCGCCACCCCCTGTATCGATCAACTTTCAGGTGCCATCCATCATTAGGGGCCCTGCTGTCATTTCCATGGGCCATACTCATATTGCTGTGGCACTGTTGATGCATCCGCATCCCATTGGTCAAACACTCCCAACCTATTACTTCTGTTGTTAGCTCGCGCTGCAACCATTGGTCCACCCCTGCACCTAGCCAGCACCTCATTGGCTGGATGCCTGGCAGGTACAGTGTTTTTAACAGTGACAGCACCAGTCCTCTGTAGAATCCAGAGCCGCAAGGAGTGCAGTCGCCATTTTTCACATTCGTTAAGACACGCTGCCATTTTATCTAATGTTTTCGTTTTTGTGCGTGATGCAGCACCTGGTCCAGGCACCCCCAGCGCTCCCCACAAAACCACGCTGGTTTCACATTCCAAAATTACTCTCCGTGCACTGTAAAACGTTTTGAGGCTCTCTCGCCACAGTCTGGAGCACGCTCAACGCTGCTGTGTTTCCCTCATTGCCCTTTATTATCTTGAGGGTCACTGCCATTCTCTATAAATCACCTCGTGCTCCCATCCTGATTTCTAGCATTTTACATAAAGGTAACCTCCTGGGCATATCAGGACTCCACCAGGCGCCCTTTATTGAATCTTGAGGTGTTATGCCTTAATATAAATTGAAACTGTTTCAAACATCGCATAAGGCTAGTAAAGCTCTTGCGTCTTATCTAAACATTAGAAAAGAAAGATCTGAAATTCCTGACATTAAAAAGGAATTGGGTTGTTTGTCTCTTCTGATAAAGTTGATTTGATAAAGATATTTTAGATTGATTTGTAAATCTTAATAAGAAATTATACTCTTCAGATAATAAGGATTCACAAATTAAATTTTAAATTATGTTTTGGTGCAATAAATAAGAATTCATATCCACATGCAGATGTGTGCCCGTTATAGGCTCCGTTGCATATAGATGAAATCTATAAAGCTATGAAATATTTGAATAAGGATAACTGTCAGGAATGTGGGGCCTGCAGGTTTTATTGAGGGCCTCTGTGGCCGAATCCACAAATCATGCGCTAATTATCTTTGGATACGTGTGGTGTTGGGGCCCGGACCACACAAGGACTAAATTACCTAGGATTGTAGACGTGCGGATGTACACAGAGCATGCAGCGAGAGAACGCATTTAAGTGCTTCCCCTGCCTGTGGCAAGTGCTGGTTATTGATGATTGCAGGCAAGGGCAGGGTGGCAGAGTTTGTTGCAGTTTTCTCACTCTCACTGGAAATGCCACTTGGCTTTTAGGCAGACAGCTTCAGCGGCGTACGCGGTAGCCTGCACTTTATCCTCAGTGCTTCAGAAAACGGTTTCCTGCATTATTGAGTCAGCCGCATCAGCGACACACGCAGATGTCTCTGCTGTAGCCTGGGCAGGTTCCAAAAGTTACTGAGCAAGCTGCTTCTGTGGCACACGCGGCAGCCCCCGCTCCAGCTCCGGTGTTCGCGGGAATGGCTAGCGGACACACGGCTGCCCCTGCAGCACAAGCTGAAGAAGAACGTGCATCGTTAGGTGCCTTGGAAGCAAGCCTGAAGGAGAGTTCTTCTAGCCTGCTGACACACGTTCATCAGTTCGCTTGGGGTGGTCTTTGGAGGCTCCCCGAACCTGAGATGAGTACTTAGCATCCTGGTTTTAAATAAACCAAAGTATGTTCTCACATTTGGCTTTGTGGGGTGCAGCCCTGTGGAGTAACAGAGAATTCTGGGGCATTGTATGATACAGAGATCTCATTTATGTTCCATATGCAAGTCAAATTATGTTCATTCAGCAACTTATGCAACCATCTTTGTGCTCAGTGTAGTTTGTCATGTTTGTAAGCAAATGGAGGTAGTGGTTACAGGTGTTGCAGGTACTCCTCTGTGTCAGGGTTGTGGGATGTATTTACCCATGCATCCGGGCCCTACCTCAAAACTGTGCAGTACTGACATGGAAAACCTCATGATGGCCAGAGCTTCCCAGAAAATGCACAGGGAAATGCATGAAGAATAGGCTGCCACTCATTTTTGCCGATGTTATGGGCACAGAAGGACACTGTCTAAAACCACCATTGGACTACCCGCACAGTAGTCTGAAACCATTGGGAATGGCAATGCTGATTGCCAAATGCAACCTAGAATTGTTGGGAATTCATTTTCTTAAATCCCAAAAATGGGTGCAGTACCAGTACTCACCACTATCCAAAAGCCGGCAGTTTAAAACCACCCTGTGTTTCTCTGAAGGCAGGCTCAAACTGTCTATTTTAAACATTGCAACACATCTAAAAACTCACTGGACACCAGCAGACATTTGGTAGAATGGAGTTTTGTGTGCCTACAAAATCTGGGAAATGAAGAGCCCAGAACACTGCTTATAACAAAACTGGCTGAGCTATGGAGTCAGCAGTTTAAGTTGCACTGGATTTAAAGACACTAAAATCGAAAATGTTTAGATTAAATGAGTGACCTATGTTTGGTGTCACATGCCTTTGTAACTGTTGAAATGTCATAGTTTTGCACTTAGAATCAGCATTCTAGCTGCATATGTAAAAATGTTTAGTTTTATTTGCATGCAGGAACTGGGGAACAAAAAGTGACATTTTATCTGAAACCCGGCTTAAGGAACTGAATTCTGCCTGGCAACTACCCCCATCAGGAGTGAAACTTGAGTCACAGCTGTGTTCCCAGGCCTAGCTGCCCTTTTGCTGCTCACACTAAGGATATGCCATCTATCTGATAATTGAATTACCTGTGCTCTGCAGGAAAGTGAACAAAGCCCTGTCCTTGCTCAGGCAAAGGTTTTATTGGCAGGAGTCGTAAATGGTCGTAAAAAGTGGCTTCCTCCTGAGGAAAGGGGAGGGGCACTGCCTGTGAGAGCAAGCTGGCTTGGCAGAACTGGAAAAAACAGAAATTCAACCTTGTGCTGAGGGTAAACCACACCCCTTTGTAGCCAGAATATTGTTTAGAAAAAGATGAATAACTCATAGTACGGACATGTGAAAATTTTATAAATGACACCATAATTCTTGTGATTTTTCTGCCCACATTTTAAGAGGTTTTTCGACCCGGTGGCATGTTCAGGGGGGTGTTAGCGGAAAAGTGGATATTACTCTAAATGTATGCATGTTAAAAATCTGAAACTTCATCAGTTAATGTCCATACTCCCTGCACACATGTATGTAAAGTTGGGTCAATGTCAGAAATTGAAAAATCAGTTAAAAAGTGAAATATGTGCCATTTCTGAATGCAAGCTCTTAGAAACAGCAGATTTGGACAGAGACATGACTAAATTCAGCCACACCATGTATATGTAATTTCAAGCAACTGTGTAACTGTGAAATATGTCTTTTATTATCAAATATAGAATGTGTGCAATCTGACAGAGGAGTGTCCTATCTGCAAGCCATAAAATGACATCCCTCTGACTCACAGTTCATTCCCCAATCAAATGATAAATGGAAGTTTGACCAATTAGAAGCTGAGAGAGAGGTAGGGTCAGTGATGCTAGAACACACCCACATTCTAAACACATAAAAGCAGACAGACAGGACAGATAGGGACCTTCAATTCCATCTGCAGCGGGACGCTCTGCCGGAAAAATCCATACTTTACCTCCATCAAACCTCCAGAGAGCCAAACTAGAGACTTCAATCTATCCAGAACTAGAGACCCAGACCAGAGAACCAGAGAGAGCTGACCCAGATCACTGTGAAGTGCAGAGACTAGAGGCGAGTTTAAAACCTGACCAGATCCATGGCGAGGCCCATTTCACTCAAGAATATAGTGTGAGTACATAGTAAAACTGTGTAGAACCCATCTCTTAGTTAAAATAATATAATTCAATCCATTTAACCTAAGTAGAACTGCAGCTTAGCAATTGTGTTATCCTGCCATCATTTTTAAAGCTGAAAAAGTGTGCGTTTAAAATTTCAAATCTGAAAAACGACCTTTATTCAATCGTTCATATCTCCGCAACCGTTTGTGCTAGAGACTTGCAGTAACTTTCATTCTGAAGCTGAGATCCTAGGCTTTCCTAGGACCCCAAAACGATAGAGATAGTCCTTGTGGTTCCTCTGTAATAGCGCTCGGCGCATCCGCGAATTTTACCGCGATTTGCAAATTTCTTCACATGTAAAAACTGCTGCTGCTTGCCTTCCATTTGCCAGAATTTCGTTTAACCTGCTAACTATCCCTGCATCATTGCTAGTGTGAGCCTGGACTAATATTAACTAGATACCACTCACCCTGAACCTCTGGAAGGGAATTAAAAGCAATTTAGCATATTTTTTAATTCATTGCCAGCACATATCAAAGCAATTTGGGCCTGTGTTTTTAAACTTCTGTTGTCTAAGCTTGCCGGGGTGAACTGAATCACATTTGATTGCATTTCTGAGAACTGTGTGTTTCCTTCCATTTCCTTGCCTTGCATCAAGGGGGGGAGGGGCTTGCCAGAGAAAAGTGATTACATTGTTTTGTTGAAATCATATCGAGTATTTCTATACTGCATTTCATTCATTCAACCTTGCATTTCCTTGAACCCTATAAAGCATTCTATACCACATTATACTTCTGTACCTATTTACCAGTGTGCTACCTTATCCATTTCATCTCAACTCCTTCGTGATTATAAAGAAGTGTGCTAGTGCCAGATTCTCCGTTGTTGATCTTTATCATATCAGATTAAGTGTGCTATTCAATTATTAATTTATTATAAAGTGTGATATATATATATATTTTAAATTATCAAATAAACCTTTTAAACTTGCAAAACAGAACTACTTCTTGGCTCAGTGGGGTCAGGGGGATTCCAAGAGAGGGGTGTTATATAGGGGTAGTCATCCAGAACGCATGAACTGGACATAAAGATATATCAATAAGGGTTTTCATTCAGTATTCTAGACTAGGCGTTAACTTAGCTGTAGTGCTGAATTGAATCCTCTTACAAATTGGGGGCTCGAGCCGAGACGTTGGGTTAGATTTACCACTTGTGCAGCTTAATACAGTGTGCTAACTGACGGGATACATACATCCGGTCGGATCACCACGCTGCATTACGCTGTGAAGCATTCCTCAAAAGGGACACTCCAAGAAAAGTTCTGTTCTGCAAAAATAAAATACTAACTTCTGTAAGTCAGGACAGAGACCAATCTCTAGAATGACGACCTTGGTAGATATGAAAATAGCCAGAGAGCACCTCTTGCATAAGCTATTTGTGAGAGGTGAATGGACCGAACAGGGCCAGGATGTGTGGTTGCAGGCCATCACACAACAGGTCACTGAAACAGGGTCAGATATATATAGAGATCAGGGTCCCTTACATGTGGCCCTGAGTGAACTATATATGGCTCCTAAAGCCAAAGAGGAACACAATAAGATTGCCAGGATAGCAGCATACCTGTACCTATATATGGGAGACATGCAGGATAGATGTGCTGAAAGCCAAAATCTGGCAAATAGGCAACAGATGGCATTACAGAAGGCCCAATCTGATCTGGACTCTTCTGAGCAGAGGCTGCAGAGGAGCCAGGAGTCAGAAAATGACAGCAGACTGTACATCACTAAAATGAAGGAGGATATGGATGTGCTGCAAAAGGAAAAGTCAGAACAGGATACCAGATTTCTGGCCTTGCAGAAGGAATACCAAGAAGGTTTGGACTCCCTACTGCAAAACCAGAAAAAGCTGGAGCAACAACTGGACTTCAACAGGGTATGTGCTGAGCAGGTAGTCACCCTGCAAGGCCACCTAGATAGAGTGAAGGCAGAGAGCAACAAACTCATTCTGAAAGACCTGGATACCCAGGCAGAGTTTGATCAGGAGCGCCAGAATGCTGGTGCCTTCCAAAGGCAAAGGGACGACCTGGCGGCACAGATGCAGGCTCTTAGTCAGGAAAGAGACACCTTAGGCCAGGAAGTCTGCCATTTAAAAAGAAAAATGGAAGAAAATCACCTGGCCCACCAGGGACTGGGTGACCTCCAAAAAGAACACCAGAACTTGCTAGAGCACACCAGGAGGGTGGAGGATACTCTAGCAAGAAAGGAGCAGGCCAATACGGACACAGCTCAGGAGGTAACCCTCCTGCAGCAAAGACTGGCCCAGTTCTCCAGGACCAACCAGGAAGCACAGAGGGAAAATGAGGCCCTCTGTCAACACAATGATAGGCTCCAACAACAGGTAGCGATGCAGGAGAGACTGATAGAGTCGAGTAAGGCCTTAACAGAGGAACAGAAAGCACAAATGCAGGCTCTTGCATTGCAACAGGGAGCAGGGGCGGATAGAGATGAGGTCCGCTGGGAAAGAGAGACTCCTGACCATAACCGCAGGAGCCCTAACACCAGGGGCCTTCATCTCCCCCAGTCCCTGGACTCTACCACCCCCATGTCCCCTGGCGCACATGAGCACAAGGCCGCAGGGATGGCAGATTACTATCCAGCTAAGAGTATGGGGCTCATAGGCCAGTACCACTCAGGAATGGAGGGGTGGGCATCCGGGTATGGGCACCCAAGTACAGTACAGTTCAATGGGGAACCCCAGGAGAGTAGGCCCATTAAGGGCATCCTGAAAACCTCTGCCCAGCTAGGTCAGTGGAGGGGGTACCCATCAAATCCTGGCAGCAAGGAGGAATCTGAAGACTCCTCTGAACTGCGCAGGACACAGGAGACCAGGTCCCCACATTCTGCCAGCCGTTCCCAGGCTCGCAGAATCTGGGAAAACCTGGAAGAACAGACGGGAACCTCTGGGAGCAGTGCCTCTGAGTCCGAGGATGAATGGACAAGGGTTACCCGAACCAAAAAGGCCAATAAGGCAAAAAGGGCCTTGCTTAAGGACCCCTTAAAGCAGATTAAGGCGATCAGGAGCGTCATCACGCCTTACCATAAGAACGCTAAGGATTCTGTTTGGGAGCACTTAGAGTTGTTTGAACAAATGATGGAGACTTTCCATTTGAAGGACAGCCAAAGCTGTATTCAATATGTAAAGTGGACATTCTCCCCGGAATACTCCAGTTTCTTTGCGGGGCTGGAGGACCAAAATCATTTAAGATGGTCCACATATAAGGCGGCCATCCTGAAACATTTTTCTGTTCACAGAAATCCTCAAGAGGCTCGCAAGGCAGCCTACAATTTGCAATGTGGGGAGGATCAGGCCCCACAAGAATTTGTGCAGGAGTTAAAGCGTGCTTTTGCACAGACCACAAGAAGGGTGCGCACGGATAGCAGGGAATTTATAAATACGTTTTTCCATGCCTTGCCCAAATATATCATGACCCAGCTCGTGAGGGATTTTCACGAGAAAAGATCTTTAGACTGGGTCATTGAACAGGCTACCCGGATCTATGAGGTGCAGAAACCGGTAGATAGCAAAAGTAATGCCCAGAAAAACCCCAAAGCCAACAGCACCCCTGCTGCTGCCAAGGTGGCAGAGGTAAAGGTCACCCCTGTTTTGGATTTGGAGATAGGGGGGCCTAAAAACCTACCTGCACCTAATAATGCTAGGCCCAGAAGGTCCTCGGGCCAGTCACAGACAGGGAGCCAGGGAGGCAGCCCCACAAATGGTGTCCCTCGCTCTCCTGATTATGTAAGTCCCCGTTACAAGGGAAACAGACCCATCCTGGGTTATGTGTGGACTCCTCCAGCCCAAGGGGGGGGATCCAGACAAGCACCTAACCCAGGGAACTTCCCTCCAAACTTCCCACAGGAGGGCAGAAATTTACCAAACCCTGGGCAGAACTTTTTCCCCAGATATCCACCCGACTTCCAGCCCCAAAACCATCCATCCTTCTTTCCCCAATTCCCTGAGCCCAGACCACTGAATCCGGGAGAGGGGAGGCCAAGGGTGGAGGGGTACCCAAATCTTCCCAACCCGGGGTATTACCAGAGGAGGGACAGCTACCCTTCCCGGGATCAGCCCAGGGGAGAAAACAGGGCCCCGTATCAGCCTGAGCGGGTTTCCCAGTTAGAGCGCCAGGTTCAAAACATGGCGCGGGACCTGGGTCACATACTGAGGGCTCAGCAGAACCCTCAGATGGGCGTGCCGGCGCAGAACGCACCCAACTCTGGACCTGGTGCTCCAGAACAATGACGGGGGCAGCACCCCGATAACACACCGGTTCCCAGGGAGGAGGCACAAAGGGAAGGGGGGTGTAAAGCCTTGGAGGAAGCTTCCTTCCTCACTTGTAAACAGCCCCTGGAAACCCAGGAACCGGAAACAAAATCTCTGGCCCCTGAAAGTCTGCCTCCTAAGGAGCAGAGGGGGGGTAGGAGAAACAAAAGACCCAAACAGACTCAGTTTGAGGAGGAGGTACAGATCTTCCAATTTGAGGGAGAGGGATCCTCAGAGGATCCTGAGAAAAGGATCTTCTCCTTCAGAGAGGGGGGAACTCCTCCCAAAGAAAAATGGGTCCCTAGGGATGCAAATCCAGACTGGGGAGATGTGGAGACTGAGCTACCGCCGCCCACCATCTCATCCCAGAACCAACAGCAAGAAAATCCCCGGGTTCAAACCCATACTGGGGACTGCCTCCAAAAAGGGGGGGGCGGCCCAGAACTGGAACCAGGGGAACCCACAATGGCTCTGATCTCCAGTTGCCAAATTTTTCTTTCAGATTCCCAAGACTCTCCACAGAATTCTGCCCAAATCTCTTCGCTAGCAATGTCCAAAACCAGAAAGTTAGCCCACCAGTTGTCCAAAAATGTACATTACCTGTGCCCCCTTGAGGAGAAGGAGGGAAGATATTATGCCCCGGTACAAGTACAGGGGCAGGGTACAATCTCGGCACTGGTGGACACGGGATCTCAAGCTACCCTTCTGTCCAGAAGGGCCTTTGACGAACTGAATGCAGGAAGGGGAGAGAATTACCAAATTCCTCTCACCTCTCTTCCTGGACAACTACAGAACTTTGACGGGAAGGAAATTCCCGTCGAGGGGACGGCAGATCTGGACATTAAAATTGGGCGACATAAGTTGAAACACCCGGTCATAGTTGTGACCCCGGAGGGCACCCCTTGTTTACTAGGGAATGACCTCCTGAGAAGGTTGTCACCCCTAATTGATTGCGTAAACAAGGTCCTCTGGACCCAGACTAGCCGACCAATAAAATTAAAACAGAGTGTCAACCATGTTAGTTTAAACGGCACATGCCACATGGTTGAACAAAAATCTGACCAAGTAGAATTTCACTTCCAGAACAACCAGATTCCAGACGTGACAGTAATAGCAGTAGGACAACAGACTAGTGATGGGGGGTCCTCTCTATTTCTGAAAATCAACCTTCCTTCCAGTTTAAGGTGGTATTCCACGCTGGAAGGAAACACTCTGAAATTCTTTACCAATCCACAATCTGAAACTCCCACTCCTATAGTCCAGAAAGATGTGAAATCAGCTCAGAGCCTGGCTGATATTCAGCAAATTGGAGAGCAGTTGTTCATGCCTGTTCAGTTAAATGATGGGAAGGACTCTGTTCTCGCTCGAGTGTGTGTGAACAACGGTAAGAGCTTCATCAGCGAAGCCATGTTTCGCCAACTCCCAAAAGATCCAGCCATTCCCACCTTCAAACTGATAGACAAATGGGAAATGGACCTGGAAGCACCTAATTCCAAACATCTCCTGCCAAGCAGGTGTATGCTCAAAATCTCCATTGGCAACAAGAGCATAGTCCACAATTGTTGGGTCGTGCGAGACGTCCCTGCCGCCTTTTACTTAGGCAGTGACATTCTCAATCGCTTTGCCATTAGTTTGGACCTATTAAACTTCAAAGCCTGGTCCCGATTAGCGGATAATCCCATGGGCTTTGATGATCCAGAAAAAGCATTTAGGTCAGCTCAATTGCTACCTTATGCAGTTGAAATTCAGGTTAAAGAGGAAGTCACCATCCCAGAAAGGACCCGACAATTCTCCCTGGAAGTGAAAGTTAAAAGGGGACAAGAGTTGAAAAACCCTGATGCTTACATACATCTAAATGCTTCTTTCCAACAGCAAGGGTTGGGGGTAAACCCAACTCCATTAGTCAACATAGAACATGACACCATTCTAATAGAGGTGGATAACAGCGACTTAAAGAGTATTACTCTAGCCGCAGGCACCATTATTGGAATGGCGGTTGATGAACGACATTTCTCCATTGATCTTGTAAATGAACTGTTAGGACCAATCCCCAAGGACTGTGTTGACAGTGACAGTGAGGACAATACAACACCAGACAGGATTTTCACCCGGCATGGGGGGAACTTCCTGGTGTACACTTCCTGCCCTTATGGTAAGGAAGATGTGACTTGTGAATTCAGGAGGGATGAGGTGATTTTCCAGGTTCATGAAGGCTGCCTTGCCCACCTGAAGCCTCCGGTCCAAATCAGCACTCTGACCAGGGACTTCTCCACCCAGCTGGAGGAGGCCGCGGAGATAGCCAAACCAGAAGTCTTTCCAGGCTTCAGGCAGATGGTGGAAGAGAGAGTCAACCTAGCTGATGCCTGTGTGACTCTGGAACAAAAGCAAAAGTTGAAACAAGTTTTCTTGGATTTCCAAGATCTCTTTGCGGTAGACTCATATGACTGTGGTCGCACTGACATCCACACAACAACAATCCCCACGGACCCTGGCATGACTCCAGTGTTTGTGAAGCAATATCGTTTGCCTCTCGCATCCATGGAGTCCTTTACTGAAATAATTAAGAACCTTGAGTCCAGGGGAATAATCCGTCCAGTCCACAGCACTTTCAATAATCCGGTGCTGGGAATATTGAAGCCAAACGGCCAGTGGAGACTCTGCGCCGACCTCAGGGAGCTCAACAAACGGGTCCATACTTCCCGATGGCCTCTTCCCTACATTGACCAAGGGCTGGCCCAGATTCAGGGGTCACAGGTATTCACTGCAATAGACCTGACCAATGGATACTGGACCGTGCCTGTCAGTAGGGAGGACCAATACAAACTGGCTTTTACCTTTGGGGGCCAGCAGTACACATGGACCCGGACTCCCTTCGGATACCTCAACTCCGGTAATGAGTTCAATATTTTCCTACATAAGGCCATGCCCGACCTGGGTGCGAGGGGTAACCTGGCTTATGTAGATGATGTCCTCATCAAAAGCTCAACTGTTGAGGAACACATTGCGGAGATCCGTTATGTTCTGACACAGTTGAGGGCTGCCGGAGCAAAACTTTCCTTTCAGAAAGCACAGTGGTGTAGAACCCGTGTTAATTTCTTGGGGCATGAGATTACTCCTCAGGGTCTCTGTCCCCAGGAAAAGAAAGTGGAAGCACTTCAGAAACTGAAAGACCCCACAACTCTGCGGGAACTAAGGAGCCTCCTTGGACTGACTAATTACAGCAGAAAGTTCATTGAGGGCTACGCAGAGATCACCAGACCCCTGATTCATCTCCTGAAGGGGGGGGTCAAGTGGGAATGGGGTCCAGAACAAGCCGAGGCAGTAAAACAACTCAAAAGAAGCCTCTCACAAGCGCCTTGCCTAGCTTACCCGGTCAGAAACAAGGAGTTCTTCCTGGAGACAGGGTTCTCTAATACGTGCTTGACGGCAGTATTATATCAAAAGCATGACAAGGTCAATAAAGTAATCTCCTATGCGAGCAAAACTTTATCCTCTGTGGAGGAAAAATTCAACGATTGTGAGAAGGCACTCCTGGCAACGGTGTGGGCATTGAAGAATTACCGCCAGTTTATCCAGGAAGAACACATCATAGTGGAGACTCCACACCAGCCTCTGCAATATCTCCAAAGTGACAGAATCCGGGCCGGAAATGTGAGTAATTCCCGAATTACTTCCTGGATTCTGTCAATGCAAGGCTTTCCTGTGGAGGTCAGATATGGCCAAAACAAGAAGAGTCCCCTCGCGCAAGGTCTGGCTGACTTGCATGATTGTGCCAGAGAAAACTGTCTCGAGGACGAAAGTCTAAAAATAAAGGACAACATGGAGGCATACCTTAATTCCCCCCACAAAGTCTTTGAAGAAGACAAGTGTGAGGGAATGCCCACTGTGTATGTGGATGGATGCTCTTACCATGTTGACAACGACGGGGAGAAAGAACTAGTGGCCGACGTAGGGAATGCATGGGTGAATGAGTCCCCAGAACCCTCCGCTGGATACAAAATTGGTCCCCGAAGTAGTCAGGTGGCAGAATTGATGGCTGTGCATCAGGCCATCCTCACTGCTGTCCAGCATCAACTCCGCGAACTGGTCATAATCACAGATTCGGATTATGTACGGAACGGGTTCGTGGAGCACCTGGTTAATTGGAAAACCAGAGGCATGTTATGTGCTAACAACAAACCCTTGAAACATGGGAAGTTGATCCAAAACATTGATGATCTGGTCACATCGAATGAGATGACCATCTATTGGAAAAAAATCAAGGGTCATTCCAAAGTAGAGGGACCAGACAAAACTGGAAATGACTTAGCTGATCAGCTGGCCAAAACCGGGGCCATCCAAGGGGATCTAATTGAGATTGAGTCCCTGTTGGGGGAAATCCAGGTCACTGCTATCACTAGGTCCCAGACAAATGCTCACAACGACCTTTCAATTGCACAATGGAGTAAGGAGACCCCTGATGCTGATTTGATTACAGCTCAGAAGGGGGATCCAATTATTGGTAAATTTTACCAGCACCTTGAGGACCCTGAGAACTTTCCCCTGACGGAGACCGATTACATTGGGAAAGAGGACCTAAGAGTGTTGATGAAATGTCCAAAAATGTTCCGAATCCAAGACGGTTTGCTGGTAAGGAAATCCAAAGCTGGCCACGATCAGTGGGTGGTTCCTACCTCATTCCGAAGCCTGATGTTAAGTCACGCCCATGATGCGGCCACTGCCGGTCATAGGGGGTTTCACACAACACTGGAAATCTTAAGAGAGGTTGCATACTGGCCACATATGGGGCAGGACCTCGACCAATACTTGAAGGGGTGTCTTGTGTGTGCACAATTTCAGCCGACATCCCTCACACACCGGGCACCTTTACAAAAGCGGGGGATGACACTGCCATGGTCAGATTTACAAATCGACTTTGTAGGCCCTGTGATTCGCTCGGCTAGGGGGAATAAGTACATGTTGATTGTGACATGCTTGTTTACCAAGTGGGTGGAATGTCTCCCAGCCCCAAACTGCAAGGCAGAAACTGCAGCTGCCTTGATGATTAACCACATCTTTTCCCGTTTTGGTCTACCTCAAAGGATTGAGTCAGACAGAGGTAGCCACTTCACCAGTGAAGTAATGACAAAGATGTGGGAGATACTGGGGGTCAAAAGGAAGTTGCATATTGCTTATCGGCCAGCTTCTTCTGGGGCAGTAGAGAGATATAACCGAACCATTGTGAGCATATTAAAGAAGTTTGTGGCAGATTCTGGGCCAAGTTGGGATATCCGATTACCTCTGGTCCTAATGGCCATCAGATCTACCCCTTCATCTGCAACCAAAATGTCACCATTTGAGTTGATGACTGGGCGCAAGATGGTGCTTCCTCAGCATTTGCTCTATAGGACCCAAGAGCAGACACTGATAAATGCCTCCACTACTCATGAGTATGTAGAGAATTTAAGGAAACACCTCCAAAATGCTTTTGCTTATGCTCAGCGGAATCTAGAAAGATCAGCTGATAGCATGAAGACCCACTATGACCTGAAAACTTCCAGGAAGGAATATCAGGTGGGGGACCGGGTCTATCTATACAACTTCCAAAGGAACCAGGCCAAGCAGCGCAAATTTTTGCCTACATGGAAAGGACCCTTTGAGATCATCGACAAGATCTCACCTGTGGCCTACAAAATCCACATCCCCAAAGGCGGTTCGGCAGAGGGGGAAGACAAGTGGGTCCACATAAACCAGTTGAAATGTTGCCATCCCAGGCACGCTCTGCAACAACTGGAGGAATCCTCTGGAATCCTAGCGGGTACTGTCTCAGATTAATTCAGTTCCAACCATAGAACATACCACATCTAGTCTCTAAAATATTGTGATTTGCATGAAACTGTCTCTTAGTTATATTGTTTTTTTTTTTTCAAAATAAGAATGTAATGTTTTGTTATGATGAAATGCATATGCTGCCCCACTATCTCAACAGTGGTGGAAAAAGTCTATGAGTAGGTATTGCCGCTTTTGCTTTATCATCCTAGGAGAGATGAAACCATGAAGAATGACCAAGAAGGACGATCCGGAGACCGGGAACGAAGATCCAATGGGCCCAGTGGACCGCCCAATACTCCCATCAGGACCGGCGAGGAGAACCGATCGATCCGACCGGATGGAGGAAAAGATGCTGAACTGTGCCATTTATCGGAAGAAGAGGAGAACTACATCCCAGATCTTGCGGGTCCCATTAGTGAAGGATCAGATGGCCACCGCAAGAAGGGGGGCTTGTGGGATGTATTTACCCATGCATCCGGGCCCTACCTCAAAACTGTGCAGTACTGACATGGAAAACCTCATGATGGCCAGAGCTTCCCAGAAAATGCACAGGGAAATGCATGAAGAATAGGCTGCCACTCATTTTTGCCGATGTTATGGGCACAGAAGGACACTGCCTAAAACCACCATTGGACTACCCGCACAGTAGTCTGAAACCATTGGGAATGGCAATGCTGATTGCCAAATGCAACCTAGAATTGTTGGGAATTCATTTTCTTAAATCCCAAAAATGGGTGCAGTACCAGTACTCACCACTATCCAAAAGCCGGCAGTTTAAAACCACCCTGTGTTTCTCTGAAGGCAGGCTCAAACTGTCTATTTCAAACATTGCAACACATCTAAAAACTCACTGGACACCAGCAGACATTTGGTAGAATGGAGTTTTGTGTGCCTACAAAATCTGGGAAATGAAGAGCCCAGAACAATGCTTATAACAAAACTGGCTGAGCTATGGAGTCAGCAGTTTAAGTTGCACTGGATTTAAAGACACTAAAATCGAAAATGTTTAGATTAAATGAGTGACCTATGTTTGGTGTCACATGCCTTTGTAACTGTTGAAATGTCATAGTTTTGCACTTAGAATCAGCATTCTAGCTGCATATGTAAAAATGTTTAGTTTTATTTGAATGCAGGAACTGGGGAACAAAAAGTGACATTTTATCTGAAACCCGGCTTAAGGAACTGAATTCTGCCTGGCAACTACCCCCATCAGGAGTGAAACTTGAGTCACAGCTGTGTTCCCAGGCCTAGCTGCCCTTTTGCTGCTCACACTAAGGATATGCCATCTATCTGATAATTGAATTACCTGTGCTCTGCAGGAAAGTGAACAAAGCCCTGTCCTTGCTCAGGCAAAGGTTTTATTGGCAGGAGTCGTAAATGGTCGTAAAAAGTGGCTTCCTCCTGAGGAAAGGGGAGGGGCACTGCCTGTGAGAGCAAGCTGGCTTGGCAGAACTGGAAAAACCAGAAATTCAACCTTGTGCTGAGGGTAAACCACACCCCTTTGTAGCCAGAATATTGTTTAGAAAAAGATGAATAACTCATAGTACGGACATGTGAAAATTTTATAAATGACACCATAATTCTTGTGATTTTTCTGCCCACATTTTAAGAGGTTTTTCGACCCGGTGGCATGTTCAGGGGGGTGTTAGCGGAAAAGTGGATATTACTCTAAATGTATGCATGTTAAAAATCGGAAACTTCATCAGTTAATGTCCATACTCCCTGCACACATGTATGTAAAGTTGGGTCAATGTCAGAAATTGAAAAATCAGTTAAAAAGTGAAATATGTGCCATTTCTGAATGCAAGCTCTTAGAAACAGCAGATTTGGACAGAGACATGACTAAATTCAGCCACACCATGTATATGTAATTTCAAGCAACTGTGTAACTGTGAAATATGTCTTTTATTATCAAATATAGAATGTGTGCAATCTGACAGAGGAGTGTCCTATCTGCAAGCCATAAAATGACATCCCTCTGACTCACAGTTCATTCCCCAATCAAATGATAAATGGAAGTTTGACCAATTAGAAGCTGAGAGAGAGGTAGGGTCAGTGATGCTAGAACACACCCACATTCTAAACACATAAAAGCAGACAGACAGGACAGATAGGGACCTTCAATTCCATCTGCAGCGGGACGCTCTGCCGGAAAAATCCATACTTTACCTCCATCAAACCTCCAGAGAGCCAAACTAGAGACTTCAATCTATCCAGAACTAGAGACCCAGACCAGAGAACCAGAGAGAGCTGACCCAGATCACTGTGAAGTGCAGAGACCAGAGGCGAGTTTAAAACCTGACCAGATCCATGGCGAGGCCCATTTCACTCAAGAATATAGTGTGAGTACATAGTAAAACTGTGTAGAACCCATCTCTTAGTTAAAATAATATAATTCAATCCATTTAACCTAAGTAGAACTGCAGCTTAGCAATTGTGTTATCCTGCCATCATTTTTAAAGCTGAAAAAGTGTGCGTTTAAAATTTCAAATCTGAAAAACGACCTTTATTCAATCGTTCATATCTCCGCAACCGTTTGTGCTAGAGACTTGCAGTAACTTTCATTTTGAAGCTGAGATCCTAGGCTTTCCTAGGACCCCAAAACGATAGAGATAGTCCTTGTGGTTCCTCTGTAATAGCGCTCGGCGCATCCGCGAATTTTACCGCGATTTGCAAATTTCTTCACATGTAAAAACTGCTGCTGCTTGCCTTCCATTTGCCAGAATTTCGTTTAACCTGCTAACTATCCCTGCATCATTGCTAGTGTGAGCCTGGACTAATATTAACTAGATACCACTCACCCTGAACCTCTGGAAGGGAATTAAAAGCAATTTAGCATATTTTTTAATTCATTGCCAGCACATATCAAAGCAATTTGGGCCTGTGTTTTTAAACTTCTGTTGTCTAAGCTTGCCGGGGTGAACTGATTCACATTTGATTGCATTTCTGAGAACTGTGTGTTTCCTTCCATTTCCTTGCCTTGCATCAAGGGGGGGAGGGGATTGCCAGAGAAAAGTGATTACATTGTTTTGTTGAAATCATATTGAGTATTTCTATACTGCATTTCATTCTTTCAACCTTGCATTTCCTTGAACCCTATAAAGCATTCTATACCACATTATACTTCTGTACCTATTTACCAGTGTGCTACCTTATCCATTTCATCTCAACTCCTTCGTGATTATAAAGAAGTGTGCTAGTGCCAGATTCTCTGTTGTTGATCTTTATCATATCAGATTAAGTGTGCTATTCAATTATTAATTTATTATAAAGTGTGATATATATATATATTTTAAATTATCAAATAAACCTTTTAAACTTGCAAAACAGAACTACTTCTTGGCTCAGTGGGGTCAGGGGGATTCCAAGAGAGGGGTGTTATATAGGGGTAGTCATCCAGAACGCATGAACTGGACATAAAGATATATCAATAAGGGTTTTCATTCAGTATTCTAGACTAGGCGTTAACTTAGCTGTAGTGCTGAATTGAATCCTCTTACAGGGTTTAGGATGTATGTAGACGTGCATGAACAGTATGGTTGTATGTTGATTTCCCTCAATCCCCGTTCCCTATCCACTCAAGTTACCTAACCCTCTTCCTGGTGTCCCTAACTTTCACATACCTATCCACTCAAGTTACCTAACCCTCTTCCTGGTGTCCCTAAGTTTCACATACCTATCCACTCAAGTTACCTAACCCTCTTCCTGGTGTCCCTAACTTTCACATACCTATCCACTCAAGTTACCTAACCCTCTTCCTGGTGTCCCTAACTTTCACATACCTATCCACTCAAGTTACCTAACCCTCTTCCTGGTGTCCCTAACTTTCACATACCTATCCACAACTTCTCCCCATTCCTTTTCGCCCAATGGCTGCCTCAGAGTGACCTGTTTAGTAAAAACCAGGAACACATGCCAACCAAGGTGGGAGTGTCATACTGTTTGGATTCTGTGGATAGGGAGCAGTTGTATATCCTTCCCAGGGCCTGACAGTGACATTCAAGGGCAATATGAGTTTTCTATGGATATATTTTCACATTTCTCCTCCACTTTAGCCCCAAAATGAATGGCATTATTTCATTATTTTTCTGAGATGGTTACTGCATCTGGATCTTTTACCAAAGATCTTTTTATCTTATTTCTAAAATCTGGTAAAAACATCAGTCTTTCATAAAATTACAGACCAATAACACTTACAAATGTGGATTGTACAATTTTAGCAAAATTACTAGCAAATAGAAATGAAAGGGAGACATATCTCATCCAGTACAAGACTTTATATGGATGTACTTCATGTTACTAAAAATAAATCTCCTAAGGTTTATATTGTAATTGCTTTGGATGCTGAAGAAGCTTTAAATCAAGTAGATTTGGATTACTTCTTTGAAGCCTTAAAGTGGCATGGACTAGTCATTATTTTCTATCCTTAGTAAGACTTGTATACTCCGATTCTAAAATGTCTATTTGTATTAATGGTTACTTTTTTTCTTTGTTTTCATTACTATGAGGTTCCCGGCAAGGATGCCGTTTATCACCAATTCTTTTAATTCTATCCTTGGAACCTTTATTAGAACTTATTTAAGATAATAAAGATATTCATTGTGTTGTTTGTGGTGAATCTGAGGATAGAATTGCAGCATATGTTGATGATATGAAAGCTTGTTGTCGCTTGGACATGCACTCTCCTTTCTTATAAAATAGCAAGTAGAATAATATTTATAGAAAATATATTGAGGTCAAAGCCTTAAAAACATACGTATTTAATGAAATATAGATATGGAGATCCAATCTAATACATTTACAAAATTGTGTATTATTATCATAGTCACAGGTTGTTTCACATTTGTTGTCAAATAACAAATTAAACTGAATTGTGCTGACTGACAGTTTTGCCCTTCCTCTGGCTTTCTCAAGGCTAACGAATAAATGTCATTAAGATATGAACTCTAATAATTTGGAATTTATATAGTGCTATTACCCACAGTGTGTGGTGCTCATTTATCGACCTCGAAAGGATGAAAGGCTGAGTTTGGCCCTGCAGGGATTCGAACCTGCGTTAGCAGGCTCTGCATGGATGTGAAAGCGAGTGCTCTACTCGCTGGCTGGTCTATTGATGAGCAACTTTTTTTTTACTATGCCAACATTTGAAACACCTACATCATCAATTTATAGCAAATATTAACAGAAGTCTGCGAGTAACAATTCAATATCCCATATTGTAGAGAGTCCTTCTGAATGATCCAAGAAGAAGAGTTGGAGAGAAAAGGAAACAAAATCCATTATTGTAAGATTATCAAAGAATTGCATCTTGTATTACATGTATTTCTCAAAGTGAAAATGGTTCTACTAAGAATAGGGTGGGGTTGCGCATGCAACCACTAACTCTGCTTTGTCCATGTGATAAGTAAATCTCATTACCTTTTAGTTTGATAATTTTGGGTGTGATCTCGTATTTGGTGTGTAATTAATTTTGTTTGTTTTTTTACCTTCCAAAACTAGCAACACTTGTGCCACTCCAAGTTATACCTATTGGGTTATAGATACTTGTTTGCTCTCAGATAGAATACAAATCATTATAGTCAGTTCCTGTTTGTATATATCTCATATCTATAGCTTTTAACTGCATCTCGCAAGCATACAGCAATATAATCTGTTAATTTGTATCATCATGTGGGTATACAGTTTTGTGGTTCATGTGGTAAAAAAGCAGGATTACATGAATAGCTGCTTTTCAGCAATGCTTCACTTCCTTGCTGTTAAATTCTCACTTCCATCTCGCATACTTTTGCTTTTTACTTTGGTCTTGATCTTAGTCTATAAAGAATAACATTGCAAAATCAGCTGGTGAAGTTTCCCTTTATGTATAACGTTTTAGCACTTAATTATATTCTATGTTCGCTTGATCTCTTATGTAATGTTACAGTTTTTACCTTTATTCATGGGCTCGATCCCTGAACTCGGTTCGTGCTACTAAGCGACTGCGCGTAGGTTCCATGTTGTTTCCTTTTTATACAAACATGGCATGCATCTCTGCTTGCTTACCGTAGTATTGACAAAGTCGTTTTGCGCACTGTACGTGCTCATGGCCATTTCTATAAACAAACTTTATTTTGTTTTCTTTATTTCCTTAGCAGTTGCATTGTCATACACTTAGTTATGATATACATTTTGCTGTTCTGATTTTAAATCAGGATTAATCATGTAGTTGTTTTCTTCCCAAAAGCAGCGTTCACGTTACCATGGCAATATGTACACTATACAAGCTTAGCATGCATCATCGCTTGCCTTATGTAGTCATGGCACCATCTTTTTGCACGCTGTGTGTGATCTCAGACGTTTCTATAAACAATATTTTTTTTTCCCTTTAGCAGTTGCACTCTCATACACTTTGTTACGCTATATGTTTTTCTGTTCTGATTTTAAGTCATAATTATCATGTACTTATTTTCTTCCAGAAAGTGGTGCTCGGTTTAACATGGCAATGTGTTAACTAACAATCAAGCAGACCGGAAGCCCTCCCCCAGTAACTCTGAGGCGTGTGGAGTAATTCTGTTTTCAGGGTTGCCATGACAACAATTGTTTATGGAGAAATCACTAATGTGAAGTTTATTTTAATGCTTGATTGCTCTTTCACGTTCTGATCAATTGTTGATTTTTTTAATCTGACTTTTGGTGATACAATCCTTTATTTCTTTAGTGCCATGTAAACACTTTTGGCTGCCCCACGGCACCTCTCTGTACGTAATAAGAAGAAAAGTAAAGATAACATCTCCTAACAAAATATAGACTATATCCGATATGAATTAGCTGAATATTTAAGCACATAGCTTTCTTTCCAATTTCATTTCTTAAAGGAAGTCTTCAAACACTGTATTTCTATGCAAACCCATTAGTGGCAGCTCTCAATTTGCAGATATATCATGCTTATTGTCTGCGTAAGATCTTTTCTCTATTACCACCCCATGGTGAGGTTTTATTTTGGGCAATTGTCAGATATCTCAATCGTTGATTGATTTCTTGGTTGTAGTTTTCCATCCAGTGCTGTGCTAGTGGCGATCTTTGATGTTCATTGCTGATGGAATTAAGATGTTTTCTGAATCGGAATCAGGCTCATGTATATTAGATACTACATAGATGTTATCACATACACAAACTACAACATATAAACCACATATTTACTTTTACAGTTCAAGAAATCTTTGATGCACATACCAGTTCCTGCTGTTGTGAATATATTGGTTTTATCTAAGGCATATGCACACATAGAAGAGGTGCCCTTTTTCTGTGCTTCTGTAAGCCAATTCTCTAGCGGTCTGATTGGATTTAGGTGACTTGGTCAAAGTGTTGTAGAGTAAGGTCTCAGCTTTACAGTATGTTATTGTTGGCCTTTCTTTTAATGTATTGTTTTACGAAGTCATCCATTAGCAATAGATGCCAATGCTTATTTAGAATTTTAAATAGGTTCTTACTGTCTCAGCTGCATGGCGTGATGAATATTACTGTTTGGGCTTGTTGATTCAGTGCTTTTGGTCTTGAGTCTATTAATATGTCTTCCCTCATTTCACTTGATTGTATTATCTATGCGTTCAATGTTGTAGCCTATTTTCAGAAATCTGTTAGCAACATATCTAATTCCTCTGAAAAGATCTTCCCTTCACTGCTGCTTCATTTGGCCCCTAATATTTCTCCTACTGGCATGTTTTGGACCACATGATGCTGATGAGAGCTATCATATAGTAAGGAAGTTCCACACGCGAATAGCCTGGGCGCGTGTATTTCAGGGGTGCGCGGGAAGTTCCCCACGCGAATAGCCTGGGCGCGTGTATTTCAGGGGTGCGCGGGAAGTTCCACACGCGAATAGCCTGGGCGCGTGTATTTCAGGGGTGCGCGGGAAGTTCCACACGCGAATAGCCTGGGCGCATGTATTTCTGGGGTGCGCGGGAAGTTCCACACGCGAATAGCCTGGGCGCGTGTATTTCAGGGGTACGCGGGAATTATCACACGCGATTTGGCTGGGTACGTGTATTACAGGGGTACACGGGAAGTTTTACACGCGATTCGGCTGGGTACGTGTATTACAGGGGTGCGCGGGAATTCTCACATGCGATTTGGCCAGGTACGTGTATTACAGGGGTGCGCGGGAATTATCACACGCGATTTGGCTTGGTACGTGTATTACAGGGGTGCGTGGGAAGTTACACACGCGATTAGGCTGGGTGGGTCCTCACAGGTGTTCCCTGTACACCCTCGACGGCCCCTGCAGGCAGCCCACAAAACAGGGGACTACCCTGCACACCTGCTCATGTCCCCCTGCACCCCCACCCCCCAGCAGTGCAGGGGCAGCCTCCACCAGGCCCCCACCCATGTCTCCCACAACCCCCACCCCCCAGCAGTGCAGGGGCACCCTCCACCAGGCCCCCACTCATGTCTCCCACCACCCCCACCCCCCAGCATCCAGGGGCACTCTCCACCAGGCCCCCACTCATGTCTCCCACCACCCCCACCCCCCAGCAGTGCAGGGGCACCCTCCACCAGGCCCCCACTCATGTCTCCCACCACCCCCACCCCCCAGCAGTGCAGGGGCAGCCTCCACCAGGCCCCCACTCATGTCTACCACCACCCCCACCCCCCAGCCACCAGGGGCACCCTCCACCAGGCCCCCACCCATGTCTCCCACCACCCCCACCCCCCAGCCACCATGGGCACCCTCCACCAGGCCCCCACCCATGTCTCCCACCACCCCCACCCCTCAGCCACCATGGGCACCCTCCACCAGGCCCCACCCATGTCTCCCACCACCCCCACCCCCCAGCAGTGCAGGGGCAGCCTCCACCAGGCCCCCACTCATGTCCCCTATAACCCCCACCCCCCCCGCCACCAGGGGCAGCCTCCACCAGGCCCCCACCCATGTCTCCCACCACCCCCACCCCCCAGCCACCAGGGGCACCCTCCACCAGGCCCCCACCCATGTCTCCCACCACCCCCACCCCCCAGCCACCAGGGGCACCCTCCACCAGGCCCCCACCCATGTCTCCGACCACCCCCACCCCCCCAGTCACCAGGGGCACCCTCCACCAGGCCCCCCCTCATGTCTCCCACCACCCCCACCCCCCACCATCCAGGGGCACCCTCCACCAGGCCCCCACCCATGTCTCCCACCACCCCCACCCCCCAGCCACCAGGGGCACCCTCCACCAGGCCCCCACTCATGTCTCCCACCACCCCCACCCCCCAGCAGTGCAGGGGCAGCCTCCACCAGGCCCCCACTCATGTCTACCACCACCCCCACCCCCCAGCAGTGCAGGGGCACCCTCCACCAGGCCCCCATCCATGTGTCCCACCACCCCCACCCCCCAGCAGTGCAGGGGCAGCCTCCAAAAGGCCCCCACCCATGTCTCCCACCACCCCCACCCCCCCAGCCACCAGGGGCACCCTCCACCAGGCCCCCACTCATGTCTCCCACCACCCCCACCCCCCAGCCACCATGGGCACCCTCCACCAGGCCCCCACCCATGTCTCCCACCACCCCCACCCCCCAGCAGTGCAGGGGCAGCCTCCACCAGGCCCCCACTCATGTCCCCTATCACCCCCACCCCCCCGCCACCAGGGGCAGCCTCCACCAGGCCCCCACCCATGTCTCCCACCACCCCCACCCCCCCAGTCACCAGGGGCACCCTCAACCAGGCCCCCACTCATGTCTCCCACCACCCCCACCCCCCACCAGCCAGGGGCACCCTCCACCAGGCCCCCACTCATGTCTCCCACCACCCCCACCCCCCAGCAGTGCAGGGGCAGCCCCCACCAGGCCCCCACTCATGTCTCCCACCACCCCCACCCCCCCAGCCACCAGGGGCACCCTCCACCAGGCCCCCACTCATGTCTCCCACCACCCCCACCCCCCAGCAGTGCAGGGGCAGCCCCCACCAGGCCCCCACTCATGTCTCCCACCACCCCCACCCCCCCCAGTCACCAGGGGCACCCTCCACCAGGCCCCCACTCATGTCTCCCACCACCCCCACCCCCACCATCCAGGGGCACCCTCCACCAGGCCCCCACTCATGTCTCCCACCACCCCCACCCCCCAGCAGTGCAGGGGCAGCCCCCACCAGGCCCCCACTCATGTCTCCCACCACCCCCACCCCCCAGCCACCATGGGCACCCTCCACCAGGCCCCCACCCATGTCTCCCACCACCCCACCCCCCAGCAGTGCAGGGGCAGCCTCCACCAGGCCCCCACCCATGTCCCCTATCACCCCCACCCCCCCGCCACCAGGGGCAGCCTCCACCAGGCCCCCACCCATGTCTCCCACCACCCCCACCCCCCAGTCACCAGGGGCACCCTCCACCAGGCCCCCACTCATGTCTCCCACCACCCCCACCCCCCCAGTCACCAGGGGCACCCTCCACCAGGCCCCCACTCATGTCTCCCACCACCCCCACCCCCCACCATCCAGGGGCACCCTCCACCAGGCCCCCACTCATGTCTCCCACCACCCCCACCCCCCCAGCCACCAGGGGCACCCTCCACCAGGCCCCCACCCATGTCTCCCACCACCCCCACCCCCCAGTCACCAGGGGCACCCTCCACCAGGCCCCCACTCATGTCTCCCAGCGTGCTACGTGTATTTCAGGGGTGCGCGGGAAGTTCCACACGCGAATAGCCTGGGCGCGTGTATTTCAGGGGTGCGCGGGAAGTTCCACACGCGAATAGCCTGGGCGCGTGTATTTTAGGGGTGCGCGGGAAGTTCCACACGCGAATAGCCTGGGCGCGTGTATTTCAGGGGTGCGCGGGAAGTTCCACACGCGAATAGCCTGGGCGTGTGTATTTCAGGGGTGCGCGGGAAGTTCCACACGCGAATAGCCTGGGCGCGTGTATTTCAGGGGTGCGCGGGAAGTTCCACACGCGAATAGCCTGGGCGCGTGTATTTCAGGGGTGCGCGGGAAGTTCCACACGCGAATAGCCTGGGCGCGTGTATTTCAGGGGTGCGCGGGAAGTTCCACACGCGAATAGCCTGGGCGCGTGTATTTCAGGGGTGCGCGGGAAGTTCCACACGCGAATAGCCTGGGCGCGTGTATTTCAGGGGTGCGCGGGAAGTTCCACACGCGAATAGCCTGGGCGCGTGTATTTCAGAGGTGCGCGGGAAGTTCCACACGCGAATAGCATGGGCGCGTGTATTTCAGGGGTGCGCGGGAAGTTCCACACGCGAATAGCCTGGGCGCGTGTATTTCAGGGGTGCGCGGGAAGTTCCACACGCGAATAGCCTGGGCGCGTGTATTTCAGGGGTGCGCGGGAAGTTCCACACGCGAATAGCCTGGGCGCGTGTATTTCAGGGGTGCGCGGGAAGTTCCACACGCGAATAGCCTGGGCGCGTGTATTTCAGGGGTGCGCGGGAAGTTCCACACGCGAATAGCCTGGGCGCATGTATTTCAGAGGTGCGCGGGAAGTTCCACACGCGAATAGCCTGGGCGCGTGTATTTCAGGGGTGCGCGGGAAGTTCCACACGCGAATAGCCTGGGCGCGTGTATTTCAGGGGTACGCGGGAAGTTTTACACGCGATTTGGCCAGGTACGTGTATTACAGGGGTGCGCGGGAATTATCACACGCGATTTGGCTTGGTACGTGTATTACAGGGGTGCGCGGGAAGTTCCACACGCGATTAGGCTGGGTGGGTCCTCACAGGTGTTCCCTGTACATCCTCGACGGCCCCTGCAGGCAGCCCACAAAACAGGGGACTACCCTGCACACCTGCTCATGTCCCCCTGCACCCCCACCCCCCAACAGTGCAGGGGCAGCCTCCACCAGGCCCCCACCCATGTCTCCCACCACCCCCACCCCCCAGCCACCAGGGGCACCCTCGACCAGGCCCCCACTCATGTCTCCCACCACCCCCACCCCCCAGCAGTGCAGGGGCAGCCTCCACCAGGCCCCCACTCATGTCTACCACCACCCCCACCCCCCAGCAGTGCAGGGGCACCCTCCACCAGGCCCCCACTCATGTCTACCACCACCCCCACCCCACAGCAGTGCAGGGGCAGCAGGCAGTCAGGCAGCAGCAGATGGCAGGTGGGAGCGTGCTCGGGGCTCTGGGGGGCAGTAGTTCGGCCTTCCGGGCAGGAGCGTGGTATTCCGTGTGCTTACGCGTGGCCAGCTTGGTACGGAGTGATTTGGTACGTGAAAATCCTGCACGTCAGCATGAAAACCGAGGAAAGGCCCTCAGCGCGTAAGCGCGTCTGTGACGTGACCCGCACGGGTGTTTCCCACACAGCACGTGATGACAGAGCACACGTGGAAAGACTGCACGTCAGATTGTCATCGCGTGTGATTGGTGGAAATGGCCCAACACGCAGAAGTGACAAAGCGTGTAATTGGTGGAAATGGCCCTAGCGCGTACACGCCGCGTAAGTGACGCTGGACGTGTGGGCCTGTATAAAAGGTACGTGTAGAACACCATTTCCTTGTACGTGCTTTTCGTGGAGAGCGAGTGGGTGAATTCTGTACTTCTTGTCGTTTCACACGCGATTTACTTCACGGCGTTTCAAGTTCGTATTCCCTGTTATCTCTGACAGCTTTTTCTCTTTTACTGGTTTACCTGGGCCTGTTCCCTCAAACAGTGTTCCCTTCTACTGTTGTCCTGTCTCCTCAGACAGCGTACAAATCTTCTTTTGGCGGGGGTGTTGCCAACCAAACGCGCTCCTTTTTCACGCTCTTTTACCTGGCAGACGGTGAGTCACGCACGTATCTAACATCTGTGCTTGCCCCGTGTGTAGCCTACCCCTTCAGAGGTCATTCTAGGCTGCGTGTGACACGCATACGTTCATTCTTGTGTTACTGGGTGCCACAGCGTAGTGCAGGTTTTTCTTTCTGCACACGTGGTCTAGGAGGGGTTGCGTGCACGTCATCTCCCTTTTTTGGGGCTCCTGTGCGTAGCGTGACCCGTCATCTTTCCCCAGGGGTTACAATCAGCCTTGCAAGAGCACTAGGGTACAATTACCATCTGGTACCCAACCCCTTTGACCCCCAATTGCCCAGGACAATATTTTACAGCCACTCCCATACGCACATTAACATCAGTGCCATGGCTGGGAGGCGAGGATTCCGTAAGGGTGGCAAAGGTGGAAGAGCCACAAGTGGTGTCCGTGGTGGATCCGGTAGGGGACGTGGTCGTTACTTGCAGGGTGAGCCTGTCCCCCCATGTGTGGAGGACCAGTCAAGGGCACCCATAATCCCCCCCCCTCCTGTTGAGGCTGATGTGGCTGACACCATCCATGCTCAGCCCTTGTTGGACCAGCCCATTGTGGCACCAGACCTGGCTGACTCCATGGCTGACTTCCAGGTCAGCAGGCCTATGACACGTGCGCTGGTGCACGTTGATGTCACCATGCCACGTGCATCTGGGGCAGCAAGGTCATCTGCTGCACCAAGTAGGCAGGGCGGAGAGGCTGCAGGGGCAGCTGCGGCTCCATCCACCCCAGCCCTCACACACCCAGCCCGGACAGTGTCGGTCCTAGTCCATGCTGCTGACATTCCCCCTGACACCATCACACTAGAGCCAATGCCTGCACCAACTCCCATGCTGAGTGTGCAATCCCACACTCCTGATACAGAGTCCACCAGGGCTCCTGCCCCTAGTGTCCAGAGCGGCGCAGGACACTCAGGATCACCACCACCTTCCAAGCGGAAGAGGAAGAGTGCTCGTCCGGCACAGGCTGATGCCCCAGACACAGCTACACAGTCCGGCCCATCCAGGAAGCCCAGCTTCACGGATGACGAACTGAATGCACTTGTCGAGTATGTGTCCGCACATGACAACGAGATGGTCATTGTTGCAGGATCTAAGACCACACCTGCACAACGCCAGGCACACTGGCAGACCGTTGCGGACATCATAAGTGCCCTTGGAATCGTGAGGCGCACAGCCAATGATTGCTATAAGCGCTGGAATGACCTAAAGCGCAGGGCAAAGAGTAAGCTGGCCTCAAGTCATGCCGCAACTCTAGTGACTGGAGGTGGGTCTCCAGTAGTAGACATGGAACTCACTCCACATGAGTCAGTCGCTGGGACCTACGTCACGGAGGAACAGATCCAAGGCGTGGGAGATCTGGCTGATTACGAGGCATTGTCCGGTGAGTGCACATGCATGTGTGTGTCATCCATGTGCATGGTGTGTGTGAGGGCTTCTGTTTGTGTGACAGGTGAGAGTGTGTGCACCTGAGTCGTATGGGTCAGCCATGTGCTTCATGCAATACATCCTGCGCAGCTGCATTTGGCCATAGCAGTATCCCTTCTGCCAACAGTAGACATCTAGCCCAACTGCACGCCAGTTGCCCTTGAAGTGTCACCTTGCCACAACATTGTTGCTTGATTTTTCACTGTTCATTTAGTCAGATTGTTTGCATTCCACCACTTTTACTAGGCATGTCGCAGTCCTCTAGTCACATGTCTGACATGGCTATGGTAAAGTGGAGTGACTTTGTTACCTGGATATCATTTGTACAAACATGTCCCTGTGCAATTGCACCATTTCGGACTGGCAGCTCCAGGTGAAGAATCTGACCTGTTTGAATTAGAAAAGCTATTACATGCGGGATCTGGACGGAATGAATAGGTGCTGCCCTCCTCTCCATCTTCACTCAATAGCAATGGTACATGCCATCTGTGTGATGGCATGTGTGTTTCACCTGCCAATCACAGGCCAATGTGTGATGCCACTGCCAGGCAGCATGCAGAAAATGTGTTCATCTTCCATCTTGGTGTCATCAGTGTGTGCCATTTGCCTGCACTTCATACGCAGTGAGGGTGCATGCATGGGAGGGTTTTAGTCATGTGGGACATGTGTCAAACAAGTACTGGTTCTCTTGCTTCTCAGCCCTCATTGTGTGCCATGGTGCTAATGCCTGTTTCCATTTCTTTGTTTTTATGTCTTTGCAGGGGAAGACGCACCTGATACTGCTGGGGTTGTGGAGATGGTGCAGACCCAGGAGTGGTCCGAGGGCCGACCAACCACCAGTGAGGGACGTGGTGTGGTGGTGGGTGAGAACCCACAAGTGCTGCAGGTCCTGCTCTCAAGGGGTGTCTCTGGCTGCACCTCCCCCGAGCTGTACTCAGGTGTTGATTCGGATGAGACCTACGTGCCGTCGCAGGTGAGTGTTCCAGGGAGGGATTCTGTTCTGTCTCACCCACCTGCACCAGGGTCAGAACCCTCAATGGGGATGTCAGTGTTGGCAGCTACGCCTTTGGTGGTTATGGATGCAGGGTCACACTCCGCGCCATCTGATCCTGTTCCTGGGCCAGCAGATCAGAGGGGGAATGCAGTCCTGCAGCCTCAGGCAGTGCCGGCACAGCAAGGCGCAGTTCGCCTTGCCCCAGACAGGTGTGGTGCCCGCCGACGTGGTGGCCGTACGCCACCTGGCAATACCACATGGGAGCAATCCATTTACGGTATGGCAACCCAACAGGCAGCATCATCCGAGATGATGGCTCAGGCCATGGATAGGGTGGACACTTCCATTGTCCCCCCTGATAGGCTGATGGAGCGACTAGAGCAGGCAACCGACTCCATCTGCCAATCACACAGGGAGGACATGTTGGGGTCCAACAGGGACAGGCGGGCGGCACTGGCCACTCTGCAGGAGGCCATCTCCATTGAGTCCCAGGGCCACAGGGAAGCCCTGAGGCAGGAGCTCCTTCACCTCAGGACGACTCTTGTTGAGGTTGAGGCTTCAACACACCAAAGGACAGAACAGCAGCTGGAGCGTCTCACCCGTACGCTCTCAGCTGAGATGCAGGCAACGAGGGCGGAGGTCCGGGCATCCCGTGAGTTGTTGCATGGGGACCTCCGCACACTCATCCTCCAGAATCAGACCTACCACACCCGCATGCTTGCAGCCATGGAGGAGCAGACTAGGGCCTTGCGTGGGCTGCCTCCCATAGTGCAACCACCTCCGGATGCAGCTGCACAGGGTGATAATAGCGACAGTAGTGATACTCCCACAATAGGGTAGCCGTGTGGGCCATGAGCCCATGGAGGTGTTTTTTTTTCCCAGGATCCACGCAGGTGGGTTCTGGTGTGCATCCTGTCCTCGGACCTCCTGGGTGGCCTCCCCAACCCCCCCGGGCCCTTCAATGGCCATTTTTGATTTTTTTTGATTTTTATTTTTATTTTTATTTATTTTATTCCCTATTTTTTTGGGACGATTTGTTGGCTTCCGTGGTTCCTGTGGGCATACGCTGCATTGTGGCTGGGCACATGCAGGCTTGTAATGTATTTGGTTCAGATGCTTGGGTTTGAGTCACACACACCCCTCCTGCTTCCCGTTTCCATGGGCTTGCAAAGGGTGTGCCCAAGTGACAGTGAATTACACAGTGACGTTGGACTCCCATGAGCTGTGTGGGCAGTCTGTAGTCAATACTGTGTATACATTCCTAGTGCATATTGCTGTTGTGTTGTACACTGCATGTTGCATTGATGTGTAACTCATCTTCTGTGTCTACCTCCCAATTTGCAGGTCCCTTCCTCATGTCTACACAAGGACCTCTAGTCTGGAGATGTGGTCCATGTTGGCAGCAGTGCACCTACAACTCTACATAGCGCCAACACTGCACAGTTGGTAGTGGTGGGAGTGCAGGCATTTCCAGGTGGTGAGACTACTAATATTTAACATTAGTGATGTCATGTTAATGGTAGTACGTGCTCAAGTTTGTTGTTGGTCCGGCATTACTGTGAGCATTTCAGGTGTTGCAAGTATCTAATAGGGACACTGTACATTGTGACACTAGTGTCATGTTGTGTGGATTACTTTGTTTACCTGCAAATAGCATGACATGGCACGGTGTGTGGTGTGGCGGTGCTGGGGTTGGGTTGGCTGACATGGCACTGTCCTCTTGTTGCATTTTGCAAGTGGGCATTCAATTTAGCTGCTTGAATGTGCAACTTCACAAAACTGCATTGGTGGTGTCTGTGTGGGTAGGGATGCACACATTGTGACACTTCCAGGTGAACAATCTCAGGCTGATATGGTTTTCACGGTTCTTTCTCCAGACATTCAGGGTCAGTGTCAGGTTGAATCATCATTGATTGTCAGATGGAATGTGGCAGGGCAGTGTGCACTCCACAGGGGTGTGATTTCTATGTGAAGTAATTAGCCACTAGCTGTGTACGGGCTGCCTCCCCCCGTGCCCTTTCCCCTCCCATGCGCAGCGGCTGTGCATGTGGTTGGGGATGGGGGGGCACCACCATGTCCACGGCCAGGCCCCGGCGTGTTGCAACGTTGTGCAGGACACATGCTGCCACTATGATCCTGCACACTACTGGGGGAGCGTACAACAGCTGCCCGCCAGAACGGTCAAGGGAGCAAAAGCGTGACTTCAGCACTCCGAATGTGCGCTCCACTATGCCCCGGGTTGTAATGTGGGCTGCGTTATATCTTACCTGGGGTGGCGTGGTGGGGTTCCAAATTGGCGTCATCATGTGGGGGCTGAGAGGGTAGGCACTGTCCCCTGTGGAGGTGGTGATTGGTATCATTGGTTGGGTTGTGACCTTGCTCAGTATCTGACATGCATGCATGTGCAGTGGCATTCATACTCACCAAGCAGCCATGTATCGCCATGCCGCCCAGCTTCTAGGTCCCGGCTTAGGGTGGACATTCGGTAAATGAAGCTGTCGTGGGTGGACCCGGGATAGTTGGCATATACTGAGGTGATGATTCCCTTGGCATTACATACTACCTGCACGTTGATGGAATGCCAGTGCTTGCGGTTCCTATAGATGTGCTCAGATGCCCTGGGGGGACGTAGAGCCACATGGGTGCAGTCGATGGCACCTAGCACTTTGGGGAATCGTGCCACAGCGTAGAAATCCAGGGCAGCAGCATGCCTTTCTGCAGGGGTTCTGGGCAGGTATATGTGCCTGCGGACTGATGGGCATGCAGTGATGATGTTCAAGACCTGGTGTGGGCAGCGTGACAGGGTGGCCTGTGATACACCACCCACAATGGCACTTGTCCGCTGAAATGATCCAGTGGCTAAGAAGTGCAGTACATTGAGGACCTTCTCCAGGGGGCTGAGTGCTTGGGAGCACAGGGTGGGTGATGTGAGGTCATCCTCCCACTCACTCACCAGGTCCAGTATGATGTGTGGTGGAAACCTGTACCTCCCATGCACCTGGTCATCAGGCATCCCGAAAAGGCTGGTTCTGGGTGTGAATATTCTGGCCCTGACTATCCTCCTCCTCCTCCTCCTCCTTTGGTAGGCCACGCCCACTGCTGCTAGGAACGGTATGTTCATCCTGGGTCTGAGCTTGTTATTTTTTTAGCGCGCAAATTAATGCGTTGGGCGTGTTGTAGGAGAGCGTGTGACCCGCGCACCCCTGAAATCCAGTACCCAGTCCAATAGCGTGTGGAAATTCCCGCGCACACCGGGATACAGGTGCGCTGACGTACTTGCGTGTGTAAGTGTCCGCGCACACCTGATATACACGTACATAGGCCAATCGCGTGTACGCGCACTTTTGTCCAATTACACGCGATGACACCCTGACGTGCTGTCCAATTACACGCAATGAGACTCTGCCGTGCTGTCCAATTACACGCGATGACACTCTGACGTGCAGTCTTTCCACGTGTGCTCTGTCATCACGTGCTGTGTGGGAACCACCCGTGCGGGTCACATCACAGACGCGCTTACGCGCTGAGGGCCTTTGGTCCAATAGATTCACGTATGCGTGCTGACGCACTTACGCGCTAAGGGCCTTTCCTCGGTTTTCACGCTGACGTGCAGGATTTTCACAGGCCAAATCACTCCGTACCAAGCTGGCCACGCGTGAGCACACGGAAGACCACGCTCCTACCCAGAAGGCCGGACTACTGCCCCCCAGAGCCCCGAGCACACTCCCACCTGCCATCTGCTGCTGCCTGACTGCCTGCTGCCCACATGCACTGCCATTTGCTGCCTGCACATCAGCCAGGGGTGCTGTTGCTGTGACCACCCCTGCTGGAACCGAAGACTCCCGACTGGAATTCCATCGCTCCACAGCCCAGCCCCAGGACCCAGTTGCCCACCCACTCCTGCCTCTGGGGTTGTCATGTCGGGGCAAACACCATCTGTGACCACTGACAACCCCCGGCCAGAGAGGCAGAGGGGCACCAGCTTCAGTGCCACCGAAGTTGGTGTCCTGGTGGAGCAAGTCCTGGGGCAGTATGATGCCCTATTCGGAAGTTCCCGCGGCGACAAGGAAGGACGGACTCGGATCTGGACTGACATCGTGACTGCCATCAACGCGGAGGGGGTGGCAGTCCGGGACTTACAACATGTCAGGAAGCGCTGGGAGGACTTCAGGTCCAGGACCCTGAACAAGGCCCGGCGCCTCTTGAAGGCAGCGGATGTCAAGGGGCGCCGGGGCCACTTGTCGGAAGAACAGATGGGGGTCCTGGAACGCATATCCCCAGCGCTCCACGTCCAGGTCCTAGAGAAGCAGACCCGTCTGGAGTCGAGCGGTGAGTGTACATGCATCCTGATTGTGAGCAGTGCGTGTGGTGATTATTCGGCATTGTGCCGGTTGCACATCTGTTTGTATGGGGTCGAGTATGGGTGGGGGTGTACAGGGCCGTGGGTCTGACACATGCGAGGGCTGTAATGTGTGAGACATGGATGGTGCTTGTGTGTGTGGGCTTGCATGGCAAATGCAGTTGTGCGTGCACACATGTTTGGATGAATGTGTATGTAAGTAGACATGTCCGTGATGTCAGGCATGTATGTTGTTTTCGGCTGCATGTATGAGCACTGTGTGCATGTGTGTGTATTTGTCAGTGATGCAACATGGATGTATGTGGAAGCCTGATTGGCAGATGTGACATGGATGCCCGTCTGAACAGTGCAACACTTGGCAGAGGTGTAGACATGCATGCAAGTGTGGTGCTGTGTGTACATCCTCTCCTGAACATCCGTGAGGACCTGCTCCTGAACCTCGATTCCAACACTCCCTGTGTTCTCATTCTGCTCGATCTCTCCTCTGCCTTTGACACTGTCAACCACGCCATCCTGCTCAACTGTCTCCGTGATAACCTGGGTATCACTGGTCAGGCTCTGGCCTGGCTGACTTCTTTCCTCTCCGATCGACCCTCCCAGGTCCAAATGGGCTCCTTCCTCTCTGACATCTTTTTCTCCACCTGTGGTGTCCCCCAGGGATCCAACCTCTCCCCCTGGCTTTTCAACCAGTATCTGGCACTCCTTGCCCACCGCATCGCCGCTCTCTGCCCCTACTTCCAGTGCTATGCAGACGATACCCAGCTCATTTTCAGGCTACCCTCAGCCTCCTCCTCTCCTTCCCTCATCTCCGACTGTCTGTCTGCTATCCAGGAATGGTGTGCCGCCAATGACCTTTGCCTCAACGCCAGTAAGACTGAGATTCTACTCATCGGCACACCCACTCCCTCCTTCCCTGCAGCTCTCTGGCCGGCCTCCCTTGGCCCCCTTCCTGCCCCTACCTGCAAGACTAAAAACCTCGGGGTCATCTTCGACTCCACACTCTCCTTCTCTCCTCATATCTGACGTCTCTAAGAAGTCACACTACCAGCTGCACCTCCTCAGAGGTATTCTTCCCTTCCTCTCCTTCCCCCAGAAGCTCACTGTCTCTCGAGCCCTGGTTCTCTCAAGGCTGGACTACTGTAACAGCCTCTATCTTAATCTGCCTGCCTCCACTCTCCGCCCTCTGCAACTTATCCAGAACAGAACTGCGAGACTTGTCCTTGGCCTCAAGCCCAGGGACCGTATCTCTCCAGGACTGAAATCTCTTCACTGGCTCCCAGTGGCTGCGAGGATTAAGTTCAAAACCCTCTGCATTGTCCACAAGGCCTTCTGGGGCCTGGGACCTAAATACCTCCAACTCTCTCTTCCTAAATATCTTCCTTCACGAGCCCTTCGCTCATCCGTCTCCAACTCCCTCATGGTCAGCCGCTTCTCGAAGCAACGAGCTGGGGGTAGATCTCTCTCCGCAGCAGGGGCCTCCCTCTGGAACAGCCTTCCTGCCTCCCTGAAACTTGAGTAGAACCATCTCCCGTTCCGGAAGCACCTCAAAACCTTCCTCTTCGCTTCTGCCTTCTCTCTCCCTCTCCCCTGCTAATCCTGCTTAACTCCCCACTGAATTCAGCACTAAACCTGCATCTGGGCCACTCTCAGCAACCTCGGTCCAGGGCCCAGCCACTCTCCACTTGCACTGCCTCCCTGGCTCCCCCTGCACTGTGGGACTGTCACTGTATCCCTACAGCCCCTTTCCCAGCACTTGCTCTGCACTTACCTCGCACTTGCCACCAGCTGGCCCTTTTTATTTATTATTTATTATTTTTTACGCTACTTACCTTGTACTGCACTTCCCCCCCACCTCCTCCCCCCTGCACTTCCTCCTTTTCCCCTTACCTCTGCACTTGCGCGATCTGAATGACACCTGGCCTAGTAGGATCGTTTGTCTGTTTTCCCCTTGTTTCCCTCCCTCCCTGCCTCGTCGCGCCTTGAAACACTTGTGTATAGGCGCGTTACAAATACCATATCATATCATATCATATCATACATGTGTGGTGCACTTCCTGTGTTGCATGTGATGTCTGGCTCCCCTTTGGCTGCTGATGCTGTTGTATGTGTAGGGATGGTGGTGGCAGTTGCGATATGGCTGTGGTATGGCTCATGTGTGTGAGTTGCAATGACATGTGTGTTGGGGATTGTGATGACATGTCTGAGGTTTGCCAATGCCACTCATGTGCAACTGTCATGCGTGTATGTGTCCATTGTACAGTGCCCTGATGCCTGTGTTTTGTTTCTCCCTGTCTGCAGCGTCAACTGATGAAGAGGGAGGAGAAGGTGCTGTGGAGCACAGCGCCGGGGATCCGACCGCCAGCCGGAGACGCAAGGCCCGGCTCCCCTCCCGTGTTGTCATCTCGTCGGGGAGTGAGGAGTCGGGTGCCGCGTCCCAGGCCGCAGCTGCCGGGAGGAGGTCCAAGAGGCGGAGGTTGCAGTTGGACTCCTCGGCAGCAGAAGGGGCAGCTGGGACCCCACAGGGCCCAACAGGGGAAGATGGCACGGAGTCATCCAGGTTGGTGGGGGGTTTGGTGGAGGAGGGGGCCGTGCAAGCACCAGAGATGGGGTCTGGAGGTGGGGATCCCACTGGTGCTAGTGGTGCAGTGCAGGACCAGGGACAGGAGGCAGCACAGGCGGCCGCGGAGGTGCCTGTGTGAAATCCTGTCCCCGATCCTGTCCCTGCATCATCTTGCACCAGCAGGGATGCCTACGTCCAGACCCGTTTTCAGCAGGGGATGAGCTGACGTCAACTGGCCTTCCTCTGCCTGCGGACGTGGCCATCCAGGTCCGGGTTGAGCCTGTCCTGGCTGGTGTGGCGTTGCGTCAACGGGCCATGCGAGGTGACCAGCAGTCTTTTCATGGAGAGACTGCACGTCATCTCGAATGGCTCGTTGACCACGTCAGCCTGCTGGGACAGGTCACCCAGGCCGGATTCCTCCATCTGATGGGGCTTGCTCTGACCCCCTCCTCAACTGGACCCCCTACGCGCCAGTCGTCCTCTGTGCCATCTTCCCACCCATTAGTCACCTGGGTGCCCTGTGGAGCTGCCTCTGACGGTGCGGCCAGGCTGGTGGAGGAGGCATCCCTGCCACAGTCGGGAGTCGGAGGTCCAGCAAGAGTGGCCACATCAACAACTGCACCCCTGCCGGCGGAGAATGTGCAGGCAGCAGGAGGCAGTGCACGGGCAGAGGCAGAGCAGCAGCAGCAGCAACATGGTGGGAGACATGAAGGCTCGGGGCTTTCGACATCGGAGGGGCAGGCATCGGCCGGAGGGCAGGGGGACCCAGGACAGAGAGTGTCTTCCGTGTGGCAGCGGTTGGGCCACGCCTTAGGTGCGGAGCGGCGGCGGGCGGAAGAGGCGCGGCTCACAATGGTCAGGGCGGAGAACTCCATGCGGAGGGCCCTGAGGCGGGCTGAGTGCCTCGAGGCAATCCGCAGGGGGTTTGAGGAGGACACGGCGTCGTCCCTGCGGACCCTCGGGGCCATGGAACTGGACCGCCTTCGGGACAACGAACAGGTGTTCGATGATGCCCTGGCCCGGGACACCACAGAGTGAGCCGCTGGACTTGCCCGCCGCCTTTGTATATAGTTCTTTAGTTTTAGGTTTCCTTTCTTTCTTATTATGATTTGGATTCGACGGACACTGCTCCACTTTTTGTATATAGTTGATTTTTAGGTAGGTTTTTTAGTAGGTTTCCTTTGTTCAGTTGGGCTCATGGACCCTTGGTAGTTTTTTACATAGTTCTTTATTGCATGGAGATTTTTTAACTTTTGACTTTGGGCAAATATTTTTTGGATTCTGATTTGCAGTTTTGTGTTTTTATACGGACATGCAGCTTTTTTTTTCTCATTCACATTGTAGTTTGTTTTCTTTCTTTAGCATTCTTTATTTTTTTCAATACAATTTTGTTTCCATACTTCACTGTGTGGTATCATCTCATTGGTTTCATGCATGTCATGTTGTGTGTTTTCCCATTCAATTGCAACCATTGTGTGTGACGGACATGGGTTCATTAGCTTAATGAACATTGGGGGTGTAACATGTGATTTCCATTTCCATGTGGGTGAATGGGTTACTTGGTAGGGCTTTTTGGCTGTGGAGGCTGTCCATTACGCACATGATTGGGGATTGTGAGGACCTGGTGGGGGCTGCCCATGGTGGCTGGGGGGTGGGGGTGGTGGTAGACATGAGTGGGGGCCTGGTGGAGGCTGCCCCTGGTGGCTGGGGGGTGGGGGTGGTGGGAGACATGAGTGGGGGCCTGGTGGAGGCTGCCCATGGTGGCAGGGGGGTGGGGGTGGTGGGAGACATGAGTGGGGGCCTGGTGGAGGCTGCCCATGGTGGCAGGGGGGTGGGGGTAGGGGGAGACATGAGTGGGGGCCTGGTGGAGGGTGACCCTGGATGCTGGGGTGTGGGGGTGGTGGGAGACATGAGTGGGGGCCTGGTGGAGGCTGCCCATGGTGGCAGGGGGGTGGGGGTGGTGGGAGACATGAGTGGGGGCCTGGTGGAGGCTGCCACTGGTGGCTGGGGGGTGGGGGTGGTGGGAGACATGAGTGGGGGCCTGGTGGAGGGTGACCCTGGATGCTGGGGGTTGGGGGTGATGGTAGAAATGAGTGGGGGCCTGGTGGAGGCTTCCCCTGCACTGCTGGGGGGTGGGGGTGTGGGGAGACATGGGTGGGGGCCTGGTGGAGGGTGCCCATGGTGGCTGGGGGGTGGGGGTGGTGGGAGACATGAGTGGGGGCCTGGTGGGGGCTGCCCCTGCACTGCTGGGGGGTGGGGGTGGTGGGAGACATGAGTGGGGGCCTGGTGGAGGGTTCCCCTGGTGGCGGGGGGGTGGGGGTGATAGGGGACATGAGTGGGGGCCTGGTGGAGGCTGCCCCTGCACTGCTGGGGGGTGGGGTGGTGGGAGACATGGGTGGGGGCCTGGTGGAGGGTGCCCATGGTGGCTGGGGGTGGTGGGAGACATGAGTGGGGGCCTGGTGGAGGGTGCCCCTGGGGGGTGGGGGTGGTGGGAGACATGGGTGGGGGCCTGGTGGAGGGTGCCCCTGGTGGCTGGGGGTGGTGTGAGACATGGGTGGGGGCCTGGTGGAGGCTGCCCATGGTGGCGGGGGGGTGGGGGTGATAGGGGACATGAGTGTGGGCCTGGTGGAGGCTGCCCCTGCACTGCTGGGGGGTGGGGGTGGTGGGAGACATGGGTGGGGGCCTGGTGGAGGGTGCCCATGGTGGCTGGGGGGTGGGTGGTGGGAGACATGGGTGGGGGCCTGGTGGAGGGTGCCCCTGGTGGCTGGGGGGTGGGGGTGGTGGGAGACATGGGTGGGGGCCTGGTGGAGGGTGCCCCTGGTGGCTGGGGGTGGTGGGAGACATGGGTGGGGGCCTGGTGGAGGCTGCCCCTGGTGGCGGGTGGGTGGGGGTGATAGGGGACATGAGTGTGGGCCTGGTGGAGGCTGCCCCTGCACTGCTGGGGGGTGGGAGTGGTGGGAGACATGGGTGGGGGCCTGGTGGAGGGTGCCCATGGTGGCTGGGGGGTGGGGGTGGTGGGAGACATGGGTGGGGGCCTGGTGGAGGGTGCCCCTGGTGGCGGGGGGGTGGGGGTGATAGGGGACATGAGTGGGGGCGTGGTGGAGGCTGCCCCTGCACTGCTGGGGGGTGGGGGTGGTGGGAGACATGGGTGGGGGCCTGGTGGAGGGTGCCCCTGGTGGCTGGGGGGTGGGGGTGGTGGGAGACATGAGTGGGGGCCTGGTGGAGGGTGCCCCTGCACTGCTGGGGGGTGGGGGTGGTGGTAGACATGAGTGGGGGCCTGGTGGAGGCTGCCCCTGCACTGCTGGGGGGTGGGGGTGGTGGGAGACATGAGTGGGGGCCTGGTGGAGGCTGCCCCTGCATTGCTGGGGGGTGGGGGTGGTGGGATACATGGGTGGGGGCCTGGTGGAGGGTGCCCATGGTGGCTGGGGGGTGGGGGTGGTGGGAGACATGGGTGGGGGCCTGGTGGAGGGTGCCCCTAGTGGCGGGGGGGTGGGGGTGATAGGGGACATGAGTGGGGGCCTGGTGGTGGCTGCCCCTGCACTGCTGGGGGGTGGGGGTGGTGGGAGACATGGGTGGGGGCCTGGTGGAGGGTGCCCCTGGTGGCTGGGGGGTGGGGGTGGTGGGAGACATGAGTGGGGGCCTGGTGAAGGCTGCCCATGGTGGCAGGGGGGTGGGGGTGGTGGGAGACATGGGTGGGGGCCTGGTGGAGGGTGCCCCTGGTGGCGGGGGGGTGGGGGTGATAGGGGACATGAGTGGGGGCCTGGTGGAGGCTGCCCCTGCACTGCTGGGGGGTGGGGGTGGTGGGAGACATGGGTGGGGGCCTGGTGGAGGGTGCCCATGGTGCCTGGGGGGTGGGGGTAGTGGGAGACATGAGTGGGGGCCTGGTGGAGGGTGCCCCTGGTGGCTGGAGGTGGTGGGAGACATGGGTGGGGGCCTGGTGGAGGGTGCCCCTGGTGGCTGGGGGTGGTGGGAGACATGGGTGGGGGCCTGGTGGAGGCTGCCCATGGTGGCGGGGGTGTGGGGGTGATAGGGGACATGAGTGTGGGCCTGGTGGAGGCTGCCCCTGCACTGCTGGGGGGTGGGGGTGGTGGGAGACATGGGTGGGGGCCTGGTGGAGGGTGCCCATGGTGGCTGGGGGGTCGGGGTGGTGGGAGACATGGGTGGGGGCCTGGTGGAGGGTGCCCCTGGTGGCTGGAGGGTGGGGGTGGTGGGAGACATGGGTGGGGGCCTGGTGGAGGGTGCCCCTGGTGGCTGGGGGTGGTGGGAGACATGGGTGGGGGCCTGGTGGAGGCTGCCCCTGGTGGCGGGGGTGTGGGGGGGATAGGGGACATGAGTGTGGGCCTGGTGGAGGGTGCCCCTGGTGGCTGGGGGGTGGGGGTGGTGGGAGACATGGGTGGGGGCCTGGTGGAGGGCGCCCCTGGTGGCGGGGGGTGGGGGTGATAGGGGACATGAGTGGGGGCGTGGTGGAGGATGCCCCTGCACTGCTGTGGCATGGGGGTGGTGGGAGACATGGGTGGGGGCCTGGTGGAGGGTGCCCCTGGTGGCTGGGGGGTGGGGGTGGTGGGAGACATGAGTGGGGGCCTGGTGGAGGGTGCCCCTGCACTGCTGGGGGGTGGGGGTGGTGGTAGACATGAGTGGGGGCCTGGTGGAGGCTGCCCCTGCACTGCTGGGGGGTGGGGGTGGTGGGAGACATGAGTGGGGGCCTGGTGGAGGCTGCCCCTGCACTGCTGGGGGGTGGGGGTGGTGGGAGACATGGGTGGGGGCCTGGTGGAGGGTGCCCATGGTGGCTGGGGGGTGGGGGTGGTGGGAGACATGGGTGGGGGCCTGGTGGAGGGTGCCTCTGGTGGCGGGGGGGTGGGGGTGATAGGGGACATGAGTGGGGGCCTGGTGGAGGCTGCCCCTGCACTGCTGGGGGGTGGGGGTGGTGGGAGACATGGGTGGGGGCCTGGTGGAGGGTGCCCCTGGTGGCTGGGGGGTGGTGGGAGACATGAGTGGGGGCCTGGTGGAGGGTGCCCCTGCACTGCTGGGGGGTGGGGGTGGTGGTAGACATGAGTGGGGGCCTGGGGGAGGGTGACCCTGGATGCTGGGGGGTGGGGGTGGTGGGAGACATGAGTGGGGGCCTGGTGGAGGCTGCCCCTGCACTGCTGGGGGGTGGGGGTGGTGGGAGACATGAGTGGGGCCCTGGTGGAGGCTGCCCATGGTGGCAGGGGGTGGGGGTGGTGGGAGACATGAGTGGGGGCCTGGTGGAGGGTGACCCTGGATGCTGGGGGGTGGGGGTGGTGGGAGACATGAGTGGGGGCCTGGTGGAGGGTGACCCTAGATGCTGGGGGGTGGGGGTGGTGGGAGACATGAGTGGGGGCCTGGTGGAGGCTGCCCATGGTGGCAGGGGGGTGGGTGTGGTGGGAGACATGCATTGTTGATCAGTAGTGCAAGGTGACATGTGGGTTGGCTGGGGGGCATGCCCATGGTGGATGGGCTGCCTGCGGGACATGAGCATGGGTGCAGGGTAGTCCCCCGTGGTGTGGGCTGCCTGCAGGGTCCGTGGAGGTTGTGGAGCGTACACCTGGGAGGGCCCACACGGCCAATTCACGTGTGGTACTCCCCAGAACCCCTGAAATACACGTACCCTGATGAAATCGCGTGTGGAACTTCCCGCGCACCCCTGAAATACACGTACCCTGCTGAAATTGCGTGTGGAAATTCCCGCGCACCCCTGAAATACACGTACCCTGCTCGCACTGGGCCAATCGCGTGTGGAACTTCCCGCGCACCCCTGAAATACACGTACCCTGATGAAATCGCGTGTGGAACTTCCCGCGCACCCCTGAAATACACGTACCCTGATGAAATCGCGTGTGGAACTTCCCGCGCACCCCTGAAATACACGTACCCTGCTGAAATCGGGTGTGGAAATTCCTGCGCACCCCTGAAATACATGTACCCTGCTCGCACTGGGCCAATCGCGTGTGGAACTTCCCGCGCACCCCTGAAATACACGTACCCTGATGAAATCGCGTGTGGAACTTCCCGCGCATCCCTGAAATACACGTACCCTGCTGAAATCGCGTGTGGAAATTCCCACGCACCCCTGAAATACACGTACCCTGCTCGCACTGGGCCAATCGCGTGTGGAACTTCCCGCGCACCCCTGAAATACACGTACCCTGCTGAAATCGCGTGTGGGTCTTCCCGCGCACCCCGGAAATACACGTACCCTGCTGAAATCGCGTGTGGAAATTCCCGCGCACCCCTGAAATACACGTACCCTGCTCGCACTGGGCCAATCGCGTGTGGAACTTCCCGCGCACCCCTGAAATACACGTACCCTGCTGAAATCGCGTGTGGAACTTCCCGCGCACCCCTGAAATCCACGTACCCTGCCAAATCGCGTGTGAGACTTCCCGCGCACCCCGGTATACACGCACACGTATTTTTTGTCAGCGGGTGTCCGTGTTTGTGGGTACCCCTTTGCAGGTCATTTGTCCTGGAGGGCCACAGTATAGGACATTCATCATGGCAGTATATAGGTGCTATTTGTTGGCGCACCTTTTGGCGCACATTTCTTACAGCCGCAGAGACGCTACCGCCTGCTTTCTTGTGGCGGTCGTGTTTGTGCCTGTGCGCTGGTTTGAGCGTGCACTTTTTTGCCCTATTCTATTCCATGAATACGTGTTGTAGGCGAGCGTGTGGGCGTTCCGCGCACTTGTGCCCTGTACTTCCCCCGTGACGCCCACGTTTTGGCAAGTTGTTCCCCATTCCGAGTGTTACGCCCGTGTTCCGCCTACTTTTGTTGCGTGCGCCGCGCTATGTGCGAATTTTGCTGTGGCCTGTGCGATTTTCGCTGTGACCTGGCGCACGCTGTTAGATGGCCTGTGCGCCAACGTGCGCGGCGCACTTTTTTATCGCACATCCGCTGGTTTTCTCGCGCACGGACTTCCATGAATCGACGTGCGCTGCTTTTCGTGCGATTTTCACACTTGCACTGCGATTTTCGCTATTCCACTGCGATTCGCACGTTTTTGCCCACTTGCGCCGCGCTAATTATTCCATGAATCGGCCTGTTAATATGTGACAATATCACTTCTTCTCAGCAACGTATCTACTATGCTGAGGTATGCTCTAGCAGCCAAAGTGCAAAACAAATCATGTTATCAACACGTGACTGTATACACACACCATACACTCCTAAACTCACTTACTAGGGAAACTACAAACCTACTTTAGATTTTATCACCTGCAGTAACATGAATTACCACCTCTGGTAAAATAAGCCTAGTCCCTATGAACTCTCAGTCTCTGTGCAAATGAGTGCAGTCATGGAAAGAAAACCCAACTACATATGTTTTCATTTCTATTTTTATGTACTAATGATTCTCAGAATTGTTCAAATAAAACACATCTTGCAGTATAAGCCATGTGCACAAAAACAAAATAGGAGATTATATTTTACATTATAATGTTCACACCCATCAAAAGGCTCCCTCGAGCATTATCTTACGCAATGTCCTTGTACATGAATAATTTGGCAGGAAATGCAGTTTGAGAGAGGGGAAAAACAGCAAAGCAACTTTTTTTCATGAACATTTGAAACTTTATTGTTTTAAATATTAATAATCATACATGAAAACCGTCTGCTAACCCTCTCTAGCTACCTGTCATGCATTCTTGTGGCAAGTCCTCACTTATGACTCATATTTACCTAGAAATTGGTGAGATTCCTGGCACAGCTGACTGTGTAAAACCTTCTTACTTGGTTCGTCACCGATAAGGAATATCACAACCCCAGCAACTGCCAGCACTGCCTCAGCCTAGCTCTCGGGAAGAATGTCACGACGTGAATGTCACAGGATGTCTGTCTCCCAAGTGGCTCCTGCACGTCTGACCACCCACCCTCTCCCAGTTGCTTTTTAAAACCTCCCCTGCCACTCAAGAAGAATATCAGGCTGCTGGTCCTGAGGCGATAATCCGGTAGAAGAACTAGTAGCCTAGCTGTATAGCTCTTCCTACCAATGTATCCCTTTGTATTTCTAATCAAACTACAAAGGAATCAATTAGCCGAAAGACAGAGATCACTGCATCTGTTGTTGGAATGTTCAGACACCGTCGGTACTGTAGGGTTGGAGATTTTAATACCGTTGACTGTAGAAGAGGAAAAACCTGAGATCAGATCAAAATAATCTCCCAAGGACCAGAGCAAGAACAGGACACCACAAAAATGCAAGAGATTTACTGAATTTCCAAATAATTGAAGAAGAAAGCAATGAGATCATATTATGATTTACCACTGTGGGTCTTTGGCGAAACACTACCGAGGAACTCTTACACCACCCAACCCAGCCCTAAAACCGCGCTAGCAAGAGGACGCCTAGGCGGAAAACAGTCTCTAGTCCAGGATGCTAACCAGACAAAACGAGGACGCCTGCCGGCCTAAGCGCCAATGATCACAGTCTCTAGTCCAGGCGCTTTGGGATTTTGGATGGTGTAGGTTCGCTCTAGGCAGTAAGGGGAATGGAGACCAGACCCAAGGTGATCTGGAGAACCGTCAGCAGCGTATGGACAATGAAGGTACTGTAGTCCAATAAGTAGAAGCAGGTTGTTAGACGATCTGGAGTCAACAGCGTGTGAGCAATGACGGTAAGATCCGATAACAAGAAGCAGGTCATTAGATGGTCCGGAGTCGGCAGCATGCGAGCAATGCAGGTGGGATCCGGTAAACAGAAGCAGGGCGTTTGAGGCAGGCCGGGGTCGAGTACCAGGGGAGGACCAACACAGAAAAAGAAGGGCAAGAAGGGTCAAGAACAAGAGCAAAACTACGAGCAGACACTAGCCTTGATTGGAAATCAGAAGCAGCGAATGCGGCAACCTGGAAATGTTTATAAAGGGTGAGTGTGGCTTCGTTTGACTCCTCCTCTGTGGAACGCGATAGCGTTGTGCTTGTGGAGAGGACGCCACAATCGCCATGGTAACAATGCTGTACGAGTTCTGATGCGGCTGTGGGTATAAGGGGGTACTGAATGTTGTGTAAGGTTGAAGAGGTTTTGCCGGAGGTTTTGCCAAATGGTAAAGACGACAAAGATTTGACAATTTGGGCCAATCCTGACAGTGAATCCTTCACCTTTGACTAGCTCATGTCGCCTCATCCATCCTGCTCAGTGTTTTTCCCATTGAAAACGACAGTTCTGCTAAATACAAATGTAACATTTTCCTTCCTGCTCTAACACAAAGGTGTTCTTTTATCAGTGCATATTTCATATCACGCAGCTTGCCACTCCAATTGCTGCTCTGTTGCACATTTAAGAATATCTCATTGAATAAAGCCACCCAGCTAAACCTCATTGCAGAAGAGCATTTCTAAATTGTGTTCAGGTTATTTCATCTGGACCAATTTGCACTAATTTACGTTAAGGAGATGAAAAAGGTCACTGTGCCTGTTAGTTATGTTAGTATTTAGATGTAATGCAAGCCAGTCCAATGAAATGTTACCCTGAAATCAAACTGTTTTAAACATGTGCTCAGTTCAATAATATGTGCATTAATGTGTGAATTTCCATCTGGTGCACGCCAGCTGCAATTACCATTTATGATGTTTGTATTTCTGCATACACCCACTACCACTATGTATGCACAAACCCCTGTAACTCACAGCCCCCAGTTATTCCTACATACTCCCTCATTTTCTCTACTGCTGGGATCCATTGGAGATCACTGCAGGAGAAAACAACATCAAAAGCTTTAAAATGTATATGTTGAAAATAAATATTACCTATATTGAAATCCAGGCATCAGAACATTATGCACATCCCACAGCTTTTTACAAACAATCATCACTCCCAAATATATAAAGACAATAAAAAATATTTGTAACATTAATAACAATCATGGTCTATAATTTAATTATTTCGTTTTTTTTTCTTTTTTACTCTTCAGATCTCATCATTTTTATCAGTGGTCTGATCTCTGTTTTTTAAACGATATATTGTATCTTTCTTTGAAAAATTATGTATTTTTAAGAAATCTTGATCTTTTTTAAGAGATCTTTATCTTTTTTATCTGATCACCATCTTTAAATACATAAATTATTTTTTCTTTTTTTACTGGTGATCCAATTATAGATGATCTTTTCAGCAAAATTAAATAATCAACATTACCAGACAATATTCACACATCTATGTCATTTGATTAAATGTAAAATCAATAAAAAAACAAAAATAAACAAAAATACAAAAAACTGTATGTGTCCTGTAGTAAGATAGTTCATGATACTATGCATCAGGTTTGTCCTATCCATTAACCATTGTACTACAAATGCACATAACGCTGTCATTGGAAGGACTCCTCCAGTCCGGGACTGCATGGGACTTGCTACAAAGGCATCATCTCCATGGTGTTTCGTGCTCTCATCTGTACCGCCATTTTTGGTCCGAGGACCTTTCCAATGGACTCTGATCCAGTGGAATCCTCCAGGGGTCCAGCGCTCTGACGAGGAAATACATGAATACTAAAAGAAAAATAAACATTAAGTACCAAGCACAATACATTTTTCATTCCCTTTTCCACTGGAGCACCTTCAAGTTAATTTATTATTATACAAATCAGAGACATAACACATCATGGAACCAAAACAATTTAAAAAATATACCCACCCACCCCACATTGTACCTTTATACCAAAACCCTTTGGCACTCTCCGTGTAGCATTAATATTTACATTTACCCACTGGCCAGGGCAAGCTTTCATTTTGCACTCTTTTTTTTTAAATAGCCTCAACTTGTTCCAGCCTCTTCACCTCATGTTTCGAGTGGAAAGGTTTGATTTGGTTTACATGGTCAAACTGCTCCACTGTCAATTCACCCTCCTTTTAGCTATCCTATACACTACGGGTGATATCCTGTCTGTTATTTTATATGGCCCTTGCAACGCTGCAAGAAAATTTGAATTCTTATGTCTTCCCTTTCCAAAGTTGAACTTGTACATACTATGTTTTTTCCCCCGTCAGCAGCCTTTTCCAAATGTTGCTGCACAAATGCAAACGCACGTTGTAAGTGCTTCCTCAGTTCTTCCACATATTCGTGAATTGTGGAGGCATTTTCAAGGACCTGCTCATTTGTCTTGTAAAGTGAATACTGTGGCAGCACCATTTTTCTTCCTGTCAATTCTTTCATGCGGGCTGAGATTTGTTGATTTAGCAGGAGTTGACCTAATGGCCATTAATACCCATGGAAGCCAAAGGTCCCAACTAGAACCTGCTTCAGTCACCCATTTTTTAACATATCCACTATTGACCTCTTACGCCGTTCCACTCCCCCTGCTTAGGAAGACTGGTACGAAATGTGTAGTTTTCTCTTCACACCTAAAATCTGCACATATCTTGGTCATCAATGCACTAGTGAAATGACTTCCCCAGTCTGACTCTCTCCTTTGGGGTAGACCAAATCTTGAAAAAATATGATTTACAAGTAACGTGTCTGCAGTTTGTGAACTGCAATCTGGGGCTGGAATGCACTCCACCAATTTGGACATCAAACACACTACTGTTAACATATACCGATTTCCCCTTGCTGATCCTTTTACAGGACCACCATAGTCTACTTGCAAATCAGACCATGGGAGGGTCAAATCCCTTTTCATTAATGGTTCTCTATGAGTAGGTGAAGCAAGTTGAAACTGTGCACATACTAGACACCCTCTGGTGTATGGTTCAACATCTTGAGACATGCGTGTCCATTAAGCATAATCCTTTAACATTGCCAAAGTTTTCTGTTATCCCCTGTGTCCTGCAGTTATAGCATCATTAGTCCATCATGTAACCTAATACTCTTTTGTTGTTTTTGAGCAACCCCCTCAACTCCTCTTTCCCTTTACAATCTTCTTCAGTCAGAGGATTTTGCTCTGCATCTAAAAGATGATAGAAAAATTATGCCTAAAATCAGATCCTCCTTTTGCGCTTTGACCAGGTCCTGAACTGGAGTATCAAAACTCCATTGCACCACACGCTGCTCAACTGTTTTTGTAGTTTTGGGGCATGTTATCGCTTCTACCTGTATCTCACCAAGCAGGTGTTCAATAGGAAACATCTTTCCCATCACAGCGCCAATTTTGGCTAACTGATCTACCTTGTTATTCCCCTCTTTGTCCTCACCCAGCGTCTTCAAATAGCCTTAGATGTTTCTACGATGTATTAGCACATCATTTTCTGATACAAGTTTGTCTATGGCTTCAATCATCTTGCCATGTTTAAGTGTGAGTGCCTGTTTTGCTTGGAAACGCTGGCTGCTGTTGGAAGCTCCTCCCTTCTGTCTGTGGACGAATGCCGTACTTCACTTCAAAACTGTTGAATGACAAACAGTTATACACTTGTGTTGTTAAGCCATGCCCCCCTGACTGTGGGCCTCATTACAAGGCTGGCTGAATGGGTTTACAAGCATCAGTAATGGTGCCGGTATCGGTAAACCCATTCTGCCCTATTACGAGGTTCCCTTGTGGGACCCGCACAGAACGTCTGGTCAGACCAGACTTCCTTTGCGTGAACCGCAAGGGGACCAAGGAGCTAATAACGGTCATGTTATTAACGGGCCCGTTATTAGCTCCATCCCCATTCCCATTGAGCCCTATGGGACTTCAAATGGGAATGGGGAATGTTTTTTTGAATGAGGAATTACCGGGTCCTCCAAGGTTGGAATGACCCGGTAATTCCTCATTCATAGACCCCGGACCCAGACATGATTTTGGAGGTAGCCATGGCGCTAATAGCACCATGGCTACCTCCAAACTCGTAATGAGGCCCTGTGTCAGCTACTATTTAGCCAACAGGCTGCGCGCACCTGACCGCACGCACATGGAGAGCGACAGAGTGCCTGTTATGCCTGGAAATGCTGACTGCTGTTGAAAGCTCCTCCGTTCTGTCTGTAGATGAATGCCGTACCTCATTTCAAAACTCTATTGAATGGTACCTTGGCCTATTGGAGACTAAGGACATTTGACTTTTTAAACAAGTACATATACTTACTACAAAAATATTCTTATATTTCTACACGAACAGTTGTGTTGTTAAGCTACACCCCTGACTGTGTCACCTACAATTTAGCCAAAGTGTGACAAAGTGGCTGTTAGCCTGTTGACCAGGGCAGGGGCTGGTGGCTAGAGCAAAATTTGTGTTATGCAAATTACGGATTGTAAAGCTGTAAGGTATTGCCATATTTTTTTTTTTTTTTGGTGTGAGTGATCTTCCTAGTTGTGGAAGTTAATAAGTTTCCTCCACTTTTAACTTTTCAAGAAAAAAATGGCAGCTCTAAAAAAAAAAAAGAGGCTACGGTAGCTGTTGATCCTCCATTTAGGTGTAGAGCAAGTAGCTCCAGAACCCTAGCAATGCCTTTTCCTGTTTCCTGACAATGATCTGGACATGCTGGAGTGTACCCAACAGTGTCCATACGATTGTAGCAATACTCTGATTTGTGACTTTTGATATACACACAATTGATGGTACAGAATGTTCCCAATCTCTTTTTGGTGACGATCGTGATACAGAAGTCACTGTTAACCCACATAATGATGCTCCGGGGATTGAGTATGAGATAGTCTCAAATGAACAGGTCATGAATACCCCCCTATTTTCTGCTACTGGGATTATCCAAACACCTGGATGTAATTGAAGGGTATTTGGACAGTCCTGCTTTTTGTGGCAATGAGAAAATCGTACTGATACTAAAGGGATCAGCTGACTGCACTCTATCGTTTGGTCTGCTGAATGATCAAATACTGGGTGAAATGAAAAAGCACACTGCAATCTTGAATGAAGTATTGCATGTTGCGACACTTCTTCCTGATAAGATTAAGATTCTGCAAACTCCTGTGCCTCATAAGGCGGATGTACCATTCTCTTACTCTGAACTTCCCATAGAGGAAAGGCTTAAGGCTGTTTTAGGAAACAGGGGGGGGGGTAAACTCACAGAAGCAAATAATTCTGATGCTCCTTCTCCTCAAGCCTCTGATTCAGATAATTTTATTGTAAACATTTCTAAAAAAAAAATCTAAATGAATAAATGGAAATTGCCACTGGCCCAAAACCTAATCAACTAATCTTCACAGAAATTAGTAAGGGATAAAGAATTCCATTATTTAATTGTTGTTAGTCAGGCAGAGGAGGAAGTACTCATGATTTCAGATTCTGAGGCTCCAAATACAAGTGAGCAACAGTGCTCAAAGTTAAGATCAGATCAATCACTGAGATCCCATGCCAATAGAGCCACCCAGTGTGACTATCTGGAGGGATCGAATAGGTTATCAGAAGTTCTGAAAAACAAGAAAGAAACAGGTAGTAGCATCTAGACAAACATCTAAAATCAATTGAGTTAGGAGTAAATAATATATTTGATCAATTTAAAAACCCTGCAGCTCTTTCGAGATCTAATACCCCAACATCAGCTCGGCACACTGCCTTGAGGGAAGATGAAGATGCAATCCATCATGGGCTACTGGGTCTTGGAAAGGTATTACCTCTTGTATCTCTGGGGGAATTTCCAAGCAATAATAACCATTTCAAAGCTAAATCAAACACTATTGTGCTAAAGTCGAATCAAGAATCTCAAGTTACAGTGACTGAGCAAAACCACATAACATCAAAGGGTGACCTGCCAGTCACGGGCAAAGGGGTAAAATCTCTATCAAGTAAAGTCATGCCACAAATTTTAACAGATAACGCTGATCACTCCCAGAAGAGAGTTGGCTTGTTAGACAGGGGTATGGATGATGATTCGATTTGACAGCTAATAATAGTGTATTATGCCAAAAGGGCCTAACTCCTGATGGGGTTAGGGGTCTACAGGAAACTCATTCCTGCAGAATATCTTGAATGACGAATAAATATGGATGTGATGCCTATTCAGGGTCCCATTGCAAAAAAAGTGAGTATTTTAACAACAATATTGAGATGAAATCTAGAGACAGTGGTGAATTGGCCCTCTTCTCTTGGTTCTTTGCCCGTCCCTGTGACAAAGTTTAGGAATCTTGGTGTCATTCTTTCCGCTTATCTTTCAATGCACGGCCAGGTCTCTGCTGTGTGCAAGACAGGCCACTTCCATCTTAAGATATTGAAAAAGGTGCTGCCGCTTCTTCCAGCCACTCTTCATCCTCCAGTTGTTGCAGCCATGAGACTCAGTCATCTGGATTATTGCAACTCGCTGTATCTCGCGCAACCAAAAGGCTTAATATAGCAGCTTCAGCGCCTCCAAAATATGTCCGCTCGTGTCGCTACAGGATCCCCCTATGGCGCTCATATTACCCCGGTCCTGCGTGCTTTGTATTGGCTTCTGGTCAGCCGAAGAATTGAGTTTAAGTTATATTGCATTGTTCACCGAGCACTCCATGGTTTGGGAGCCAAATACCTTGAGTCTAAGTTTGTTTGTTACTAGCCCTCTTGTATGCTGCATTTGTCCTCAGCTGAACTATTGGTAGTCCCCGCCTACAGCCGTGAATGCATTGGAGGCCAGGCCTTTTTCGATTGCGGAAGGCCCAAATGTGGAATTACCTTGCACCTATGATCGAGGCTGTATCCAATCATCTAGCCTTGAGAAAATCTCTGAAGACTCTGCTATTGTAATTCTTTGTGGCTAACTGTCAGCTGTCCTTCACCACTCCTCCTCAGCGCCAAGATACCTCTGGTGACTGTGCGCTTTAGAAGTTCAAATAACATAACAAACATAACAATAAGATCCCAGAGGAAAAATATTTAGTGAAGAAATTCCAGAGATGTTTATGGCAGATCTTAAAAGGGATGCATAATCTGTTCTTCAGAATTTGGGATCATCGACACAAATTCTGATTGATAATCCAAACAAGATAAAGAAGTTAATCAGAGCTAATGACTGGTGTGGGAACTATGTAGCGATATTGAACACAAAATTGTATTTGCAAACAGTTTCTTTCTGGAAATGGTATCCAGATCCCGAATCCTATGTTAAAAAATATCCCAGTAGATCTCTCAGAAACAGCACTATGCGGTACCACTTTAACGTAATGAGAATGCAGGAGATTGTGGGGCCGATTCATGGAACAAACGTGTGCCGAAAATCCCAGTGCAAGCAGGCGCAAGGAGGCGCAAGCGTGAGAAAGCAAGCACACGCGCACGCGTTCGATTCAAGGAAGGCGCTGTGCTACTTTCCCACTGGTTGTGCGCCAAATCCGTGCATGGCGCACGCTGGCGCACACGTCTCCAAACAGCGTGCGCTAAGCGCACAGCAAAAGCGCACATAGCGCAGCGCACACAACAAAAGTAGTCGGAACAGGGGGCGTAACACGTGGAATGGAGAAAGAAGGCGTAACTGGGGAAGTACTGCTGGGAAGTACACGGAACGGCCACATGCACGCGAACCACACGTATTCATGGAATCGAATAGGTCAAACCCGCGCACGGGCAAAGACACGCACAGGCCTAAATACGTCCGCCACACGAAGGCAGGTGGTAGCGTCCCTGCGCATTACAAAAGTGTGCACAAATAAAAAGCACGTATATACTGAGTGGGGTACGTGTATTACTGGGGTTCACGGGAAGTTTTACACGCAAAAGGGCCCTGTGCAAGTGGGGTACGTGTATTACTGGGGCTCGCGGGAAGTTTTACACGCGAAAGGCACCTGTGCGAGTGGGGTACTTGTATTCCTGGGTTTCGCAGGAAGTTTTACACGTGAAAGGGCCCTGTGCGAGTGGGGTACGTGTGTTACTGGGGTTCGCAGGAAGTTTTACACACGAAAGAGCCCTGTGCGAGTGGGGTACCACTCACCTTTTGCCTTGTGTGTAGAAGAACGCATAGCCAACACCCACCCGCTGTGAAGTAATAGCGTGTGAACGCCAATGGCTGGAAAACACACGCCCGCACCCCACGAAAAGCACGTACAGAGTAATGGAAAGCCACGTGGGATCTTCAACACGTGCCAGGGCAACGGCCGTGCGCGATACGTCACAGACATGCTTACGCACTAAGGGCCTTAGGCCCAATGAAATCGCGTATGTGTGCTGACGCGCTTACGCGCTACAGGCCTTTCCTCGGATTTCACACTGACATGCAATTTTTTCATGTGCCAATTCACTCCGTATCAAGCTGGCCATGAGTACACACACGGAAGACCACGCTCCTGCCCTGAAGGCCATTTTCCTGCCCCCCAGAGCCCCGAGCACGCTCCCACCTGCCATCTGTTGCTGCCTGACTGCCTGCTGCCCACGTGCCCTGCTATTTTGTGCCTGAACGTCAGCCAGGGTTCCAGTTGCTGTGTCCACCCCTGCTGGAACAGAAGACGCCCGACTGGGATACCATCGCTCCACAGCCCAGCCCCAGGACCCAGTTGCCCACCCACGCCTGCCTCGGGGGTCGCCATGTAGGGGCATCTCAGACCACTGACGACACCCAGCCAGAGAGGCAGAGGGTTACCAGCTTCAGTGTGAAGGAAGTTGGTGTCCTGGTGGAGTATGTCCTGGAGCATTATGATGCCCTCTTTGGAACATCATGCGCCAACAAGGAAGGACGGGAGAGGATCTGGGATGACGTAGTGATTGCCATCAACGCGGAGGGGGTAACAACCCGCGACATCAAGCACGTCAAGAAGCGCTGGGAGGACTTCAGGTCCAGGACCCTCCACAAGGCCCGGCGCCTCGCGGAGGGGGGCCGGGTCAGCATGAGTGACATCCGGATGAGGGTCCTGGAACACGTATGCCCAGCGCTCCATGCCCAGATCTTTCAGAGGAAGACCTGTCTGGAGTTGAGCGGTAAGTGGCCAAGCATTGGTGTGCGAGACAGGGCATGATGCAGTGTGCAGGTAGTCTGATACTTGCCTGTATGTGTGACATGGGCCATGTATGCATGTGTGTGTGCAGGGACATCATGGTCATGCATGTGAGACCAGTAATGTGCGAACCACATGGTTGGTGCATGAGGTCCAATGCTACATGGGGAGCTGTATGGCAAATGCACACATGAAAGCATGCCAGTGTCTGTTCTTGCACATGGTGGGGGTGTGAGGGATGGGTGCTGCTGTCATGTACGGTGCACATGTGTGTGTGTCTGAGAAGTATGTCTGTGACTTCGATACGCCATGGATTCATGACACATGTCCGTGATGATGTGTACATTCACTCATGCAGTTCGGTCACCATTGTATGTACTGTGTCTATCCACTGTGTCTGTGGTGTACAAGGCATGATGCATGACCCTCCGGTGATGTGTGTGCATGGAATCAGTGTGAGCCAGGATGCATGTGAGTTTGAAGGCAACATTTTGATTAATAGAGGCCCTTGCACATGGATGCTGATGTTGATTGCAAGTGCCATGTCTGTTCATGCATGTGTGTTCATGCATTCACCCATGTGTTGTGGAGGGTCAGGATGGAAGTGACGTTAGACACTGCCACGCATGTGTTATTGCTTCCTGTCTAGGGGAATATTGTACTGTACCCTGATGCTTGTGTTCCATGTCTCCCTCTACGCAGCGTCAAGTGAAGAAGAGGGCAGAGACGGCGCTGTGGAGCCAAGCGGCGGGGATGCCTCCACTGGGCGGCGACACAAGGACCAGCCACCCTCCCAGGACTTGCCATCATCCGGGAGCAAGGGGGCTGGTGCCGCGTCTGCCACTACAGCTGTGGCGGAAGGGCCAGCTGGGCCCCCACAGGGGCTTGCAATGGCGTAAAACGGTACAGAGACATCCAGGTTGGTGGTCTCTACAGAGGAGGAGGAGCCCGCTACTGAGCCGCACATGGGGCCTGGTGGGGGTAGTACCACTGGTGCAAGTGGTGCAGTCCAGGGCCAGGGTCAGGAGGCAGCACAGGTCACCACAGAGGGGCCTGTGCATGTCCATGTCCTTGACCCTGTGACTGCACCACCATGCACCAGAAGGGAGGCCCCGTCCCAGGCCCGTCCACAGGTAGTGGAGAGTGCCATGTCATCTGCCTCTCCACTACCTGCGGAGGAGGGGTCCCATGAACGTATGGGCTCCGTCCTGATTGGTGTCGCGTTGCGCATGCGTGACATTCGTGATGATGTGTGTTCTTCCTGGTCAGAGAACGCATGCCATCACGAAGAGCAGAGTTGCGACGTGGCACTGTTGGGAGGGGCCCTGGTTGGTGGGTTGCTACATGTGACAAGCACTCTGGTGGACCACCCCACTCGCACAGGGCCAATCGCATGTGAAACTTCCCACGAACCCCAGTAATACACGTACCTCACTCGCACAGGGCCAATCGCGTGTGAAACTTCCCGCGAACCCCAGTAATACACATACCCCACTCGCACAGGGCCAATCGCTTGTGAAACTTCCCGTGAACCCCAGTAATACGCGTACCCCACTCGCATAGGGCCAATCGCGTGTGAAACTTCCCGCGAACCCCAGTAATATGCATACCCCACTCGCACAGGGCCAATCGCATGTGAGACTTCCCGCGAACCCCAGTAATACACGTACCCCACTCGCACAGGCCCTTTCGCGTGTGAAACTTCCCGCAAACCCCAGTAATACATGTACCCCACTCGCACAGGGCCAATCGCGTGTGAAACTTCCCGCGAACCCCAGTAACACATGTACCCCACTCGCACAGGGTCTATCGCGTGTGAAACTTCACGCAAACCCCAGTAATACACGTTCCCCACTTGCCGTGCTGGTACAGGGTTAGCGCAGCCCTTTGCGCTGGATTGGGGATTTTGATGGCTTTTCCCTGCGCGAGGGGCGTTCTTGGGGGCGTAACTGGCGCTGCTGCAGGGTCGCTGCGCCACTGTGCGCCACAGCTGGTTTTGGTAGCTAAAACCCATGAATACGCTGTGCGCGGAAATGGATTTTAGCGCACACGGCTGGCGCAGAGATTTGCACGCACACACTGTGCGCCAGCCGCGTGCGCCACTTCTGCACTAAATTCTATGAATCAGCCCCTGTAAATTTATGCTATACTAGTTTGGGAAATTGGAAATATTGTTGTTTTTGTCAATTAAATGGCGACTAAGAGACTTTATTACATTTACTGCTTGCATGTGTCAGTTTGCTTCCCCAAGAATTCTCTATTTTTCTGATTAATATTAATTTAGTATATAGAGAACAACTGTGGTTACACATGCTCCATGGAGACACAATTGTAATGAAAATTATAGAGATTGCTTTTTTAAAAAATGTAGGCAATGTTACTTGAACAGGAGTTTAGTTAATGTTTTGTTGGTATGTTTTTCTTCAAGAAGTTTTAACTGAATTATTTGTTGTATATTTTATTCTATTTTTTCAGTATTTCTCTATTTAAATCTTACCTTTTGTTCATATGAATTTATCTTTTATGGCTCTTATAATGTGTAAAGGTTTAAATAAATGAAAAAAACTATAAGAAATCAATACATTTAAAAAAGTGATTTTTGTTAGAGTGTTTTAGTTGAGCATACCTTTCACCTTCAGCCAGATAAATGCTCTACAAAATGATTTTGTGCATAATCAGAATCAGTTACTAACACTATCTCTTTGAGTATGCGTTCAACTGCGATAGCAACTGGTTTGCAAATAACAGCCAATTCTGTCACCTGACTACTTCTAGGCCCTATCCTCATGCTTACTCTTGGAATGTTGTCACATTTAAACCAGATATTTACTATTCCTGCAACAAGCTCTTTTTCTGTGTTATTTTCCACAAGGTATGCACAACCATCTACATACGCAGTTTGTAAATCCCTACATACCTCCTCTTTGAACGCTTTGTGTGGGGATTGTTCAAATTCATTTAAACTTGATACTATTTCAGTGGCCTCAGATGCACATTCTGCTGCACAATCATGCAAATCTGCTAGCCCTTGATCTTGTCCACATCTCTCTTCTACAGGAAAACCCTGAAGTGCTAGCATCCAGCAAGTAATTCTGGACTGGGCCAAATTCACTGATCTAATTCTCTTACTTTGCAGAAACTGCAGAGGCTGATGATTTTTTTTTTAATGATTACTCTTTCGCGTTGAATTATAGGACAGAAATGTTGTAACACCCAGACAGTGGTTAGGAGTGCTTTTTCACATTCACTGAACTTAGTTTCAACCTGTGACAAGGCCTTTCTAGCATATGCAATAGTTTTCTTACTCACATAATGCTTTTGATATAACACTGCTGACATGCATTCATCAGTAAAACCTCTCTCTACAAAGAAATCCTGATTCTTTATTCGATATGCCAGACACAGCGCCTTCATGAGACATTCTTTCAGCCTGGCCAGTGTCTCACTTGGTTCCTTTTCCCTTTATCAATCTCGATGAAGGTTGTGTAATATCTGCATAATTCTCAATAAATTTCCTGTTGTAACCCATCATCCCTAACAAACTTTTTAACCCTTTCACATTGGTAGGATCTTTTAGTTTCAGTATCACCTCCACTTTCTTCTTTTGAGGGTTTAACCCATTCTCGGTCACCTCATGACCTAAGAAGTTCACTTTCTTCTTACACCATTGTGCTTCCTATAAAGATACTTTGGCTCCAGACTTCTGGAACTGGCTAAGCACATGTCCAATCTCATTGAAATTAGTTTTCAGATTCTCATTTTTAATTAGCACATCATCCACATAAATAATTGTCCTCCTTTCTGCTGCATCTGGTAGGGCCTTGCTCAGGTATATCCAAAATTCACTCGCACTATTGATATATCCAAAAGTTGTCCGGGACCAAACATATGCATATTATGATTTGTCAAAAGAAAATGCAAACACGTTTTGGCTATCTTCAGCCAGTGGTATACAGCAGTATCGAGTTGTTTGATCTAACGTGGTAAACACATTTAACCCGTGAACCTGTGCAAGACCCTAATCAATAAATGAAGTGGCCACCTTGAGACAGGTACCCTTTTGTTTAATTCTCGTAGATCTGCGCACAAATGCCATCGGCCATTAGGTTTTAACACACCTAATATGGGAGTGTTTGATGTGCTGTGAATGGGCCCGATGATTCCTCTAGATTCTACATTTTTTTATTATTTCAGCTAGTGATTACAACATGCCTGGGGCAACCAATATAGTTGCACAAATACTGGTTCCCTTCCGTGTCCTTCTGGTAATGTAGCAACATGTAAATATGTTAATCCACAATCATATGCATCTTTGGCAAAAACCTCTTTAAATTCCATAAATATTTTTCTCAATTGGTCCTTTTCTTATTCATTTGTGCACGCATCTGCAACCTCAATCTGCTCTTCTGTCACTTTAGAGAACCCTGGGAAGTCCTCCAATGAATGAACCTCTGTACTCTTGTCTAACAGTGTGGCTGTATCTCTTTGAAGAGTCGACACATTTAAATATTTTGGAATATTGACTTCCAATTCAATATGCTGCTTTTTTGTTTTATTCTCATTTAAATCAAATAGGATGTCATCATCTTGATGACAGCACACTGTTTCACTTGACTCATAAGGATACACAGACTGAATTTTAAAGATTCCTTTAGGTTGAGAATTCAAGGATACTGGCAATTCACCCTGTGCAGTCACATATCTTTCAGGGATGTTCCCAATTACTGCATTACTGAAATCTGCAGTATAATCGACTTTTGTATTGCCATTCCTATCGCTGAATTCTCCTCTAAATGAATGTCCTGGCATCCTTTATTGTCAACCAGAATTTGAATGGCTCCATCCCCAATCTCTATCAGTGGCATAAATGTGCATTCTAGCCCTTGCTGCCTCGTGGATTCATTTAGACATACAAATGCATCAGAATCTTTCATTTGTTGTCCCTTATTGTATTTTAACTCTATTGTAACCTGTCTGGTGACTGAGGGGATGGTAACATCCTTTCTCACCAGCAACTTCACTGCATATGGTGCCATCTGTGTGCAATGATAAGCTTGTCTTTTGTCCTCAAATTCCGGTGCAGCCCCACCTAATCTGGACCATACCTTTTGATTAAGGAAGTCTAACACCATACACACTCCATGCATGATGTCATTTCCCAAATAAAATGTATTTTGTGTCCCACTTACAATCCATAAATTAGGATGCATACTCTTAGGACCAATTGTAATCTTTAACATGTATCTTACAATCCTTTGCCCTGACTCCGGAACATCCAAACCAAAGATGTGTTGGTTCTTTATTCAGAATTTTGGGATCTCCTCACTGTTAATGATCTGCTGGAGTATTTTCTCATTAATGAAACTTATTTCATGTTTGAGTGCTAAAGTGGCTTCTATCTTTTCAGAATTCCCATTTACATGGATAGGGATCCGTGGCTGTCCATCTCCCATGTGTATTACATTCTCCCTTTAGATAAAAGCGAAATGTGTTTTCATCTATTTCTTTTACCCATATTTCTCGGTGTCCAAATAAATCTCCGGAGACTGTTTCTCTTTTTCACACTGCATTTCACCCTGACACATGAGCAGGACAGTGACACTAGGCACAAAGTCATTCTGAAGATATACCTCTACTGCCCTTTCTGACTTAGCAACGGTATGGCATTGTTTTATGCTGTTGTTTTGTGTCATTACTTTCTTAGGCCTCAATGGTTTTTTCGCTAGGAAACATAATACCCCATGTACCCCATCAATGCGGGGCGACTACCTCTTCAGGCAATTCGTCCTCATGAGGAAAGGTATTTCACTGATGGATGTGATCAATACTTCCTGTCTCATCCGATGCTTCCCTATCTTTGTGTCAACCTCAGTGACACCTTCGATAGGTATTCCCTTTCACCATTGAAATTGTGCACAAGGCCTTCATTATGTCACAACTTTATATGATTTTGTGGGGATCTCCCTTCATTGATTCTTTTTACTAGTTCATTTGACATTTGTGGCCTGGGCACCCGTGCCAATCATTGTGAATGCATTAGATTTTTCTTCCACAGTGATACGAGTATAGTACCTGTCTTCAACCTCCTCTAGTACACACAAAAATATTTTTGGCTGATTTCAGGACCCACCTTTCTTAGCCCCTTTTCACTCCTTGCTAAACACATGGGCATGTGAAATGAGATTTTTCCCTCCTTTTTGCCCACTTTGTTTTGGATTTCTTTGTCTAATTTTCTGGTCTCAGAACACATCTGGAGTTTAGCCACTGACTGCCCCTCTGAGCTGCGACTACCAGTGTTCACACTGCAGCTTTTCAAATGAACATTTTCACAAGTGTCACTTGGTAGCCTGTCATTTTAGGGCGCATGAAACTTATCTGTGTTTTACATGGTACCTGTCCTTTCTGTCTCCTGGAATATTTGTGGTCCAAAATACTACTCAGGTGACTGACCTGTACCCTCCTTTGAGCTTCTGTTTTTTTCTGTCTGGAGCTCAACAGTATTCTGACTATTAAGGGAGGATATTCTAACAACTAATCCTACCTCATCTTGTGTTTTATTTTCACATTGGATGCCCTTTTTAAATCTGTCTCTCTGTTCTTTAGGTTTTTCTTGTTCATTTTCCCCTTTTTATTCTTCATCTTCACACAATTCAATAGTCTGATTCAACTCCAAATTGAACCACACTCCCTTTTTGTGTGTGTTAGCATTCCCTGTCTCACTTTTGTTTGTTTGTATTCTTATTTTTGAATCAGCAGGTAATTCAGGACTGTTATACAAAGGTGATTCATGAGTTTTTATCAGTGCAGGGGATATTAAATAGTTACTTGTCAGAACACACAAGATCACTCCTATGGCATTATGCACCTTCACTTGGCTGCTTTTTTTGAATTGCACAAAGCTTTCTTATTTGTTCAGACAACATTTTCACTTGGGCCTCTAGGCATTGAAACCTGTCCATGTCTCTGGATTCTTCTCTTTGCGGCCTAGTCCGGTATTGGTTAAACTAAGCCTGTTTGGGCCTATTCTGGTACCTCTCAGGAGATTGATTTCTATTTCTGATACTTCTGTACTCATGGGCCATAGGAGGTGTGGAATGTGGTGTGACCATCCTTTCACCATGGTCGACTGGTGGTGGTGATTGGTTATAATGGCGAGGGACATAGTTTTGGGTTGAATATACTCTCAGTGCCTGCCACTATAGGTCTAAGAGGTGGATTCATGCTGTCTTTATGGATTTTGGGTAAGGCACAGAAAACTGGCATTATAGGGTGTTTATTGATCAGGAATTGACTTGTTTTCTCGCTAATCCACTCATTGTTGTATGCATTATTCACTGATGTCTCTATTAGAGATTGAATCTGTGGAGAGGGTCACTATCCAATCAGTATATTCGACCCGTTAGCCATTTATGTGGATCGACTATTGCAAGCACTAATCCAGAATATTTCCACGTACCTTAAAGACACCACAGACTTTCTGAATTGCTTAAAAGAAATTTCAGCACTAAACCCTGACTGTTTCCTCTTCAGCATGGATGTGTGTAGCCTATACACCTTCGTACCTCATGATGAGGGCATCATTGCTGTCTTGTGGCTTCTCTCTAACTCTGGACACATAACGGGCAACCCAGAATGTGTCATAGAACTGCTAGGCCTGATACTACATAATAGCTATTTTTGCTTTCAAGGCACATTTTTTTGTCAGATATCTGGCACATCTGTAGGGTCAGCAATGGCACCTGTCTACGCTAATACCTATATGTACAGGCTTGAACTAGACCACGCCTTGAACAACCTATTTTGTGTCATCAAAGAACCTCTTGTGGAAGCGCTTCGTAGACAGTATTTTTGTTATATGGTGCGGAACAAGAGCAGAATTAGATCTATTCTTACTTTATTTGAACTCGGTACATTTTAAGATCAAATTCACGATGGAAATTGGAGAACCTTTTCTGCTATTCTGGATGTGAAGCTGAATATCCACGAGGGTAACATTGTGACAACTATTTACCATAAAACAACGGATGCTAACAACCTGCTATACACTAGCTTTCACCCTAAACCCATGCTCAAAAGCCTTCCCTACAGTCAAATGCTGAGATTAAAAAGAATCATCTCGGACCCAGCGGGTCTTGACGTAGAGTGTTCACAACTAATTGACCATTTCGAAACAAGGGGATACCCAAAAAGTATACTGGAAGAGGCAAGAAGGAGAAATAACAGCATACCCAAGCAACAACTCCTGACACCAAAAGTCAAAGACAAGACAACTCCCCTTTTATAAATCTCAAAATTCTCCCACCAGAGCTTTCAGATTGGCAAATCAAGTCATAAGCACCAGAGATGGCATTTAAAAGAGGATGCAATCTCAGAGATAGACTGGTGAAAGCAGAGAGTCCAACCAGAGATAAACAACTACTGCTACAAATTAAGAAAGAGGAACCTTACCATGTTTAAACTGTACTAATTGGAACAATGTGACCAAAGGTGATACTATATCACATCAGCAGACTGGCATAAAAATCAAGATCAGAGATTTTGCCACTTGCCCCTCTTCAGGCATTATATACTCCCTGAAATGCCCCTGTGGGAAACTTTACATAGGTCAAACCACCAGACCTGTGAAGGAGTGACTTTCAGACCATAAATCAACCATCAGATGCAAGAATCTGAAATGACTGGCGCTGAGACATTTTCTGGAACACCAAAACAATATTGCTCAAATAAGTTTTCAAGTCATTGAAATTGTAAAACAACCACAGGGGGGTGGCAACTATGCTGCTCTGTTGTCCCAGAGAAAAATACTGGATCCATCTGCTAGATACCACACACCCTATGGGACTCAACAAGGAATTCTCCCTGAACTGTTTCATATAATGGTTTGTCATTATTTGATATAGACATTAGTAAACCAGACTATGTTCCTTAGTACACCATTATGACGAGTATATCATTTCTGTCTGTTTTCCCCTGTCAAGGCTCTAACTTACATACACAATAGGTTATTCTTTGTGCACATTATTCTCCAGACATATGACAAACCCGGTGATCTCTGACTCTTCAATCTACATACATATAAACACAACATGAGTATATTATTCTACTGTCATCCAGTTTAAGATATTAATATATACACTGTTATTAAGAAAGATATATATACACATATGACATATAGCACTATCTCAAATCCAGAGTACAGATGAAGTATAACTTATCATTGAGACCTAAACTTGAAGACTTGAAATGTTACATATTTCGGTTGACTTTTGATTGTCATGTTTAATGATGTATATTATATGAATTATGAACTTGTGGTTAAGGATGTGTAGATTTTTCCCTGTATTAGAAACAAATTCTATATTTTGGGTGATCTATGTAACCATACAATGACTGTATACCAAGTGTTCAATCTAAGAGAATATCTGTGACCCACATTTTTAAGTAGTCCTGGTTTGTGCCACTGTAAACATACAATAACAATGGATCTTGTTACATATACTTCATTTAACACCAGTAGGGTACCTAAGGAATGGTGCCCTTCCTCAGTTTGAACAGTTAGATAATTTATTAAATACATTACCCTTCTTTGGCTATAGATTTGGTCACACATTAATATGAGTCTATCGTTTTTTACATATCCCTATGCCGAGAATAGCCATTGGCTGCCTTTGACCCTTTTTTTTAATGCATGCTGACCACACTGAGAGCCGATTCTTTAGTTATCTTTCGACTTCTTTTCTATCTTTCCTATAGATATATTTCTGATCATCATCTTGAGAATGTATACATCTTGTACCAGTTTTCTGGCCACAGTACTTCATTCATAACAGATGCATTGTAAGATGGCCACCGCCTTATTCGATTGGGCTGCTGTAGTCAGTTGTTGAGGTCGAGCAAACGTTTTCATGCCTTACTTGTATAAAATATACACAAGAGGGCGCCGGCATTCTGGGTAACCCCCCGTCTTCTAGGATACGGACGCTGTCTGTCTTGGTAAGCACAGCTTTCCCCACTGAAATATACACCGTTGAGGTAAGTTATGAGAATCAGAGTTTCCGCTTGTTTTTTCCAGTAATGTTTCCCCAGAGATGTGCCCTGTAACTACCCATACCGTCATCATTCCCTTACAGATAAGACAGCGTGAATCCACAGCGGTGGCTGTCCATGCATTTCCCAAGAGGGTGCTGACTATCCTAGCTATACCCCATATCCAAGGAAACAGACGCATTCTTTTTCTGCACACATAGCATTATTGGCTGATCATACACCTTGGAGGTACGTTAAGTTAATATTTCTCATACTACTCGCCTGTTGAGCACTTAATTTGTGGAGATGCCTTTCCTGTTAAGACATACCGTTATTTTTCTATTACAGATAGCCCATCTTGAAAACATTACGATGGTTCTCTGCTCAGCACCACGCAGTTCTATGTCCCCATGTTCCTTTATACTGCACCATATTGATCAAGTCTTCGTGACCCCAGGGATATAGTCAGACATTTAATTAAAGACAGCTTGACTCTATATTTATCATGGTTAGATGGATGTTTTTTGACCGACTGTTGGTTTAGTGCTCACTAGTGATTTTATCCTGTTTTTCTGATTACATTACCAGTGTCTATCTTTGTTGTACACGCCTTGGTGATGGACTCAGCTTCTCGCCTATAATATTGCTCTTGGTGACTCTTTCAACCCTGTGACAACAACCATATTTGATTGACTACGACAGAGAGATTTTTATCACTCTCCTCCACCCGGGGGGCTGTTTTTAGCACTGGGGTAAGTCAAGTTATATTTTACCCATTACGTTTTTACATGTAACATACCACTAAACGCAATAGGCTTATGTGTGGTTTCTTTCTGCCTAGAAACTAGTGATTGGGATACTCCACCTCCAGCTGAACTATGCATTAAAGGAATTGAGGATTCTGTCCCATTACCATGTGTACTTCAATTGGTTAACTTGTTCTAAGGACCACGGGTGCTACTTGTCTTCATTGGTGAGTGCATCCCCTCTTCTCAAGGACAGTAGAGCACTTTTCTATTATATTTATGCTATCTTGGTCACCAACATGAGGAACATTTCTATTAACTACCATTTACCTTTGTAGACACTATGGTGAATTAGGTGTCTTTGTACTTCCCTTGCCCCAACTTTTTAGTGCACTATCCAGAAGCACAGATTTCTAACACAATGATGATACCGTCTTGCTGTGACACTTCGTTATGCTCACATCGACATCCATGTACAATCACTAACATCCAATTCCTCGTTTCTGGGAACTTTTAGTCTGGCTGCATTGGGCCTCTTTACAACCCAGGCGCAAAGCGAAAAACGATGGCGGTAAAGGATTACCGCCATAGTTTTCCGCTAGGTTTGATTAAGACCCGTGACCGTTAACTACGATGCCATTAGCGGCATCGTAGTTAACGCTGTCGCTAACTGCACCAAGGACGCGCGCACGCGACCCCCCACATCGTAATTACCGGCATGGCGGAAAGGTACGTGAATGCCGACCCAAGCGGACATGCACCTAACGCCATCACCCAGCCTGTTAAGTACCTTACCGCCATGCCGGTAATTACGCCATCGCGAACCAACCGTAAAGGGCCTTGTGCAGTGAATCCAGCTGCCACAGGTGCACAGAATCAGCACAGGTGGAGGCAATACAGACTCAGGAAGTACAAAAAGAGCACACCCAACCCCTTCCCAGACCCAGTCACACTCCACAATGATACCAATAGGACTAGCAATGTTGGGGCTGGAGGACCTGATAGCAATGCAAGTGCTACAACTACAACAACAACAACAACAACAACAGGCTGCACAGAGAAGACGCAGGAGGAGAAGGAGGGCAAGGCAGGCCCAGCAAGGCCAACCAGCACAGCCAGTACCACCACGCAGGCAGCCCACAATCCCACGCATCAGAGCCAGTCCATTCAACCTCACTGCTGAGCAGATCCACACCCTGTACCGTTTGGACCGGGACACCATCACCGCCATCGTGGACATGACGCACAACGACATTGTCAGCAAGATAGAAACACCAACTGCCATCCCACCCCTACTGAAGGTAGTGTCTGTACTCCACTTCCTGGCCACAGGCACCTACCAGCACACAGTGGGGCACTTGCATGGTATTTCACAACCATTATTCTCACGTACACTGATCCAAGTGCTCGATGCTCTCCTCAAGCACACAGACGACCACATCTCATTACCACGGTCTGCCCAGGAGATTGCAAACACCAAAGTGGGTTTCCATGCACTAGCCGGCATACCTGGTTGCATTGGTGCCATCGACTGCACCCATGTGGAATTGGTGGTCCCACATTCCATGGAGGTACCGTACCGCAACCGTAAACAATTTCACTCAATCAACGTGCAGATGGTCTGTGACTCCAACAGGATCCTCACACATTGTTGTGCCCGATTCCCCGGATCAACCCATGATTCAATGGTCCTGAGGAACTCCACAATACCACGCTACATGGAGCGACATGCAGGCCCAAGATCCTGGCTACTCGGTGAGTCTCACGTCATGACCTTGCTATGGCAGAAAGGGGGGGATGATGCATACTCCACCTCGCAGAAAGGGGGGGGTGATGCATACTCCACCTGGCAGAAAGGGGGGGAATGATGCATACTCCACCTGGCAGAAAGGGGGGGTGATGCATACTCCACCTGGCAGAAAGGGAGGGGGATGATGCATACTCCACCTGGCAGAAAGGGGGGGGGGGGTGATGCATACTCCACCTGGCAGAAAAGGGGGGGTGATGCATACTCCACCTGGCAGAAAGGGGGGGATGATGCATAATCCACCTGGCTGTGACTAGCAGAGACGATCATACCCTAAAGCAGCACTAACATAATCTCACACCTGTAGACATTATGCCTGACCGAAGCATCCCCACCATGTCAAAGAAGGTGTGTTCCAACCATGACACAACCATCTGCAAGTGCATTGTACCAATTTGGACCATTGATTTCAACGAAATGCACCTACATGCACGTCACTATACACCATCTACTGAAAGGCGTGTCCCACATAACAGCGCACAAAGGAGGCACATGACGGACAGAAACACCACAACGCCACAGCACAGACAGAAAGGCCCACTAAATGTCCCTATCAACATCCGGATAGTTCACTGGGGTCATAATGATGCAGACAGCAATGTAGCAATCATGTGAGCATTGACATCACAGGACACGTGCCAGGTCACCTAAACATACGGCATGGACAGACACAGTGGATGGGCACTCACAAGGCACTCGACCACCCTGCATACATGGTTTGTTGGCATGCAAAACTGTCCATGAGAGCCATGGACATATACCGTTTGCATAGCCTGAATCCATCAGCGCAACTGAAAGTGGTCCAAAGTAACAGTTCAATGTGCATGTTGGCACGTCATGTTCAGAATTAGATGTAATGACTGACACATACATTGTTTCCTACATACAGGTGATGCTGGCTATCCCCTGAAGAGGTGGCTCCTTACACCAGTCCGGAACCCACAGAACCAGCATGAGGCGAACTTCAACCGTGCCCATGCACGTACCCGTGTGGTGATTGAGCAGGCATTTGGCCTACTGAAGGCACGGTTTCGCTGCCTCAGCAGGTCTGGCGGGGCACTCCTGTACTGCCATGAGAAGGTTGCAAAGATTGTCATGGCATGTGTGATGCTACACAATATGTGTGTCAGACGGAATGTTCCACTGCCCCCTGACGCAGAACTGCAACCACCCGACGATGAGGATGATGAGGGTGGGGATGGGGCAGCACCTCAAGGAGGCAGCGATGCACAGGAGGGCCGTGAAATGCGTCAGAATATCATTGACCAATGCTTCTAGCACACACGGCTGGTGTGTGTAACATGGAGACGGCACTTGGGGCACTGTGTGTGTCTGGGACATGCACACTGTGGACTGTACACCAATAAAGCACACATACACAATGAGCAATGTCCACACATTTCATTTGTGCAAATCAAAAAAGTGTATTATCAATGTGCATAGGTCAGAAACACCCTATCACCCCTTCCCCCTCCCCCCTGAACTCCCCAACACACCCTATCCTCCCTCCCCCGCCCCCCTGAACTCCCCAACACACCCAATCCCCCCTCCCGCTCCCGCCTGAACTCCCCAACACACTCAATCCCTCCTCCCCCTCCCCCCTGAACTCCCTGCAAAGGTGTGACGGTGACTGTGGTGAAGGGCTGGGTAATGTTTCATTGGTGCACTGGACGGCCACTATTGGCAGCCCCCTCTCCTGGCACCTGGGGCCCCCCTGCCTGTGCTCTTCAGGTTCCTGGATGACCTGCGGACTGGGCTGGCTGGGGCAGAACTTGTTGCGGAGGAGGTACTGGCCTGCTCGCTACGCCGTGTGTCCATGATTGTCTGTATGAGCTCACTTATCATGTTCCGCACCTCGGCTAGTTCTGCACAAATGTCCTTGCTTGCTTATTGGATGGCTGCCTTGATGTTCTCAGCACATCTCTCCATGCCTGCACTTGCGCCTCCACAATCAGCAACATGCTGTGTCAGTAGTGAGGACAATTGTTGTTGCCTCGTTGATATTTCGTCCAGCGATTGCTGGAAATCAGGGGCAATGGAGGTTGCAATTGGCGGCCCAATTGGACTACTCCCCTCCTCCCCGACTCCCACTGTGCTGGGAGTGGCTGGCCATGTATCTCCAAGGGCTAGCCCCTGTGTGTCGTCTCCGTGCAGGCTACATGGGGACAGGTGTGGGGAGTGAAGGTGGGCGTTGGGGGAACCTTCAGTGTCATCCTCCATATTCCCCACGTCACTGTCGGAGCATGCAGCGACGGCAGCAGTCTCCCCAATGGTACTGCTCCCCGCAGACACATTGCCCTCAGTGGGCAGCAGTTGTTGTGTGTCTTCCGTGGGTGCTATCATGGCACTTTCGTCGGGGGTCATTGTTGCCCTGGGTTGTCTTTCAACAGGGATTTTGGCCTGGTGTGGTTTGGGCATGGGTCCAGCAGAGGTGGTGGGTTGTTGTGCTCTTCCCTCTGTCCTGGGCTTCTTGGCTGGGGTGGTGCCACTCTCGTCCCTGCCGGTGTCCGATTGTGAGCTTGTGGTGGAGTAGAGGAGGGAATGTGTTATTGATGGGTCAGCGAACATTGAGCAGGCATGAGGATTGCCATGGTTTTGAAGGATAGATGATGGACTTTGTAGGCTGTGACATACAGGTTGTCTCCCTTTTGGGTGGGTTGAGCATGCAGAAATGTGTGTGTCTGCTGTGGAGTGTGCATGCTGCATGTGTGCAGGGTGTGGGTCTCCTGCTGATGTGTTGTGTTTCCCATATGGGGCAACATTGTGATTCCCATGTAAGTGTAATTCAGGGTGTTTTGCATGGCTGAATTGGAGGCACCTACTTGTGTCTCCTGATGTCGGGGCTCCTCTCTCCATTCCACCAACGCCATCAATGCACTCTATGCCAATCGTCGAGGCACAAATCTTCTCCCATGGCTGCATCTTGATTGGGGAGTCTGCTCCCCTGCCAGTTGCCAGGCCCAGGTTTCGATTGGCTGACAGTATGCTCCTTACTCGGAGCCGGAGGTCATCCCACCTTTTGCGGCACTGTTTGGAGGTGCGTGGGTTGGTACCTACGGCACTGACCCGTTGTGCCACAAGTTCCCATATTTCCTTTTTGCGGGCTATGGCTGCTCTTGTCATTTCTGGCGAGAAGACAATGTCCACCTTTTCTTGCAGCGTTTCTGCCAACATCGTTAGTTCTTCCCGACTGAAGCGGTCCTGCCGCTGCCGATCACAGGCTTTCTTCAGAACTTTGGGCATGTTTAGGTGGGGAAATGGGTGGGTGATGGGTTTTACAAGGTCTGAGGGTCAAATGTGGTGTGGTTGGGTAGGATGGCAATGGATTGGGTTTTCAAAGATGGCCGCCGTGCTCTTTCCCGTTCCGCCGCGATGACGCTACTTCCGGTTCCGCTTATTTATGGTGACCGCTAATTACGGTGACCGCTAATTACGGTCACCGCAATGATGAGTGGCCGTAGTGCACCTTGCGCGGCGTACGATGCCGGTAAGGGCCGTTTTGGGGTCATTTACACCATGGCGTAGTTTACATTACCGGCATGGCGTAATGCTCGTGCACGATGGGTCGTAATGTGCCACACTTTACGGCATCGGACCAAGGCGTTAACGCTAATTACGCCATGCCGGTAATGTTGGATACTTACCGCCTGGGTTGTAATGCGGGCCATTGTCTTTATTTGCCCAACTAAGTGACTATTTGATTTTTGTCTGTTTTGTAATATTCATTTATTGATCAGCTCTGTCTATTTGGGCTTATAACAGTATCTAATACATCTTTTTATTTCTTTGTATGTGATTCAACTACAGTTCCATTAGGCTCTGGAAGAAGAGGGACATCCTCAAAAAGTGTACGCCTACAATATTGGACTATTTGATGTGTTTTTTTTGCTTCCACAATTGTTCATGATTAAATCATTGATGTTTTTTTTTTTAAATGTACTTATACTTGACAAAGTCGTGCATTTCCAAAATACAAATTGAATTATTACTGTTTATTTTATACCACTTAATGCCTTTTTGGCGGCCTCTAGGAATGTGCAGGGAACATGAGGACCCCAACTTTGGGTCCTTTCTTCTTTCGTGTATTCGATAGGGTTTTGTGCCAAGACCTTAGTTCCTCCCCTGCACCGTAAATCTGTTAATACCAGTTTTCTGGTTTTTGTAAGATTACAAATATTGATTAATAGTGGTGTGCACCCACCCTTCTCCCCTTCTTACTGTTTTACTTAATCCCTTCCCTGCTAACTCATACCACTGCCACTGAGACTGGTGGCCTGGTCCCTCATGAACCTTACGGGTTAGAGGCCCTATATCTAGTTGACACCAGTACACCCTCCCTCTTCACAACTGCCCATGTGGGTCTACCACCTGGCAGCTGTGTACTACACCCTTTGGACTCCTGTGCCCCAGCAGGTAACTTGTAGCCTCCCACCTTGACATTCCTTGGCACTTTACTTCTGGGCTCTTATGAGTATTTGGCAATCCCTACTCCTCTTTCCAGTCATGCACTTCTTTTACTTCACAATGCATATGTGCATTTATAACAGCCATATGTAACAAAAACTGGGATAAGCAAGGGAAATGCATATACAAAATATTTATAGAACAGTTTTAAGTGGCAGTTGTGTGCAAGTTTAATATGTTTATGGGGTTAAATGTAGAGTTTCTTTTACTTACTGGTGGATAAACATGTGACTGCTTCACACCAGGCAATGAGGGAGTACTACAAACATAAGGGCAGAATGGCTCTTGTGTGCGATGGTGCGATGGTGTGCACGTGCAATGGCTGAGAGAGGGAACTGCAGAGTTGTATGGTTGAGAAAGGTATTTAGGACAGACAATTGATTCAGTGTTTTTTCTTTTTCGCTTGTATACAATTGTCCATTATTTCCATTAGCATAGTATAAAATACTAATGGGAATGTTGCATAATCTTATTGAGTCTACCTACTTTAATGACAAATGTAAAGTAGATGGACACTGAAGGCACGTCCCTGTTAATGCACACTCCAGAGTGAATACAACCCTCTAGGGAAATAAGCCAGGAAATAGTTTGCAAGGATAACATTTTTTAATTGTAAAAAATATAAAATATCAGCAAATGACTCTGCTGCTCGAGAATGTTCTGACTCCAGAATACATGACAGTGCTTTTTGGGGGACCACATTGTCATAGATGACATCACGTATAGGGTCTAAACAAGCACATATCATTGGGTGGACAGTATACATAATCATGCTCCATATGGGATACCAGGCTACAATTGGTTGGTTCTTCCACCATCGGTCAGTCTCTACGTTTGTCAGCTGGGCTCATCTTGTTGTCTGGTGAAGGTCAGATCACTCATTAAATAAAGTGTTACATCTGAATTAGCACGCCGAGTCTACTACTACATCACGGTGGCATGCACCTGGGCAGCTCAGGGATTGGTGCCAGGGGGAAGGGAGGATGAAATACAGTCAATCTGACACACACATTCTGGGTTTTGTTGATTTATAATGTATCCCTCCCTGTAACTCATGCTACAAAGGATGTATTTTTTGCTGGGGTGAAGCAGTCATGCATGCTTAGATATTTTATGGTCATTTGATTTGTGCTAGGACAGGGGGTTGCTTGCTTATCATGGAATGCAAGGGTGTGGGGGTCGGGTCAGTGGTGTGGGGTTGGCTTTGGGCTGGCTGGGTTGGGGTTAGAGGCCTTCTGGCAGCTTACTGGTGATGAATGGGCACTGTGCGAGCCTGGTGCTGTCTCACGCTCTTGCAGGGTACCCTCTGAAAGATACAAAATGTTTGCAACAGTGAAGGGACATGGGTAAATTGGACTTCCATGAGAACTGGCAATGTGGATTAATTTTGCCTTAATGATGTTGGGCCTAGTGAAATCTTTCCAGGGAGCTCGGCTGGTGCAGTGTGGTTATGCAAGCCTGCCCTTTTGTCATAACTACAAAATGGTGTTTCTTTCTATGTGTCTCCTAGTGTTAAGCATCTGCTTTTTCGTGCTATATTATCTCTGCACCAAGTTTCATGGTGCAGTTCTCTCCCTCCTTATACTCTGCACTATTTAATAGGGGATTTGCCAAACCTGAAAGTGCCTTTGGGTGAGATAAACTCATTTTCATCCCAACATTACCCCCTTTCATTACTTCTACAGTAGCAAATTCACCTCCCCCATACTTGCGCTCATTGGCTTGCCTTTTTGCTATCTCCCATGTGGGTGTTCCTTTTATCGTCATCCATGCCCTACACACATGTCTTAAGCTCTCCCCTGCTTGTGCATATTGCTCAGGTGTACATGTCATATAAATGCACCCCCCCCTAATCAGGTCTACACACACTTCAAGTATGTAATCTTGTCATTTTCAGGGTCAAGGGAAAGAACAATGGTTGTGTGGTATAAATTATCAACTATATCTCCAACAGGGAGTCAGACCATGTGGCAAACAGAGCGGTCAGTCTGTACTCTGTTTTATTTTGTATCATGATGTACTTCAGTACTGCCAATAGAAACTATTACCATTATGCTATTAGGTACTGTTTTGGCACAACATCGGAGACCCAACTGGCACATGCAGAAAATCACCAAGACAAACGAGATGATGGGCACCAGCCGTCTCACCAATGTTCCAAGCCATGATGGGACCCAGATGAAGACCATTGTGAACCAGTCTTCTTCTTTAATGGCAGCTTATTTTTTCCATCTTCAGCCCTAGTTCATGCATGCAAACAATCTCTCTGCGGAATTATAGAGCTTGTTTTCATCAGGTATTTGCGCAAGCTGTTCAGATGAGTCTGTTGATATGTAATTCGAGGATCTTTTTCTTCTTCGCAGCTGGTCATAGGGCTCTTTCTCAGGGAGGATGCAAATGTCTGGTGGTGGCATTGTGTGCTGCGTTTCAATTGTTGGGGGCAATGTGGATGCTTCATCAAGCAGGGGCCTCCCTTTCAGGTGTTCTTCTGGTACTACCAACAGGGCAGAGTGCAGTATAGCCAACAAACAATAGCCCCTCCAAGAAGGCAGGCGATGCAAGTACGCTTGCTGGTCACAGACGCAGTAAAAGTCCATCAGCACTGCATGGCCTTTCCTTAGGTCTGGAATTAGGATAATTCTTTTACACCGCTCGTTCGACCTAACACAAACAGTTCCTTCACTGTAAAAACATAGTTCATAACTTTCTTCTTGATGCACTTTTACCGACTTTTCAATGGCTATGATCCATGTCAATTAAGTTACATGTTCTTTCCATACTCGTGCACATGCTTCTCTACGAGGGTTATTGTTTTTTTCTGGGAATCCTGCAAGTCCTTGTGCTTTACAAGTGAGAGTCGTTTCTTGCCATGTGTTGTTAATCTACGTCACCTCTTAGATCGACAGGTAAGGTTCTTTCAAGCAGTTGGGATTGGTGGATCTCATTTTGCATTTTCGGGACATATGAATTCTAGTTGGACGTTGCATGCCTGGAATGTACCGTTGATCCAACATAGTGCAAGATGAATTAGGCATTGTATCTCGATCATCGGTACATCTTGTGGTAGTAAATCCTTGGGTGCCCCAGTTGCGTGCTGTATCAAGGAACAGACATAGCAACTCCCATTGGTAGTTCGCCTTCCTATTGCACTCATGTCAGAGTACCAACTTTTTGAGTGTTGGGGATGATGAATATCTTCTACTGCATCTAAGCCTAAACCAAGGTATGCATCATATTTATTCTGGCGAGCTTGTCTTTTCCTTCTGGTATTATATAGTGCATGCCTTTTGACTACTTTGCTTCTGCTGCTAGTCATATTTACATTACTGCTTCCATTACACATTTATTTTACATTTGGCATTAGTATTTAAACATTTTGCTTGTGCATGTAGTTGTATAGGAACTGCTACTATTTGCGGGGGTCTCATTATGGACGTTTGTCATTATGTTATTTGATTCAGTGGGATAAAATTGTACACTTTCATTTGTCCTTTCAATCGGGTCTGGGCTGGAACTCAATATGGTTTTAATCGGGGCTATAGGGTTAGAGGAGAACTTATTTACATTTGAGGGTATGATAGTCAACTCAGCAACATTGGAAGGTACACTCATATTCATAAACAGTGAATTCAGTGGCATTGGAAGGTACACTAATGTTCCAGGTCCTCGTGGTCCCCTGCCCCCCATTTTTTTAGATAAAATCCTTAGTAAACACATTATTGTAAATAAAATAGCCACTAAATGTAGGCCACAATCATAACTATACATTCTTGTACTACTAATGCTATTTCTATCTACAGTTGAAGAGCATCTTGGTGTGGTCATTTCCTTTGACATTATACCTGTGGTTTTGAAAAAAAACAGGGAAGGGAGGGAAAAAGGAGGTCGGGGAACAAGGGTAAGGGAAGGAGGGGAGAGAGAGATAGAGAGAGAGTTTTAATTAGTGTAGCTTGTGCTCTAACAGCAATGCATGTACTTTGAACTGTTTCACATGCACTCATTTGGTCAGCAGGAAGCTATGCAAACTGAGGTAGTAGTGTTGTCTTCACTTTGGATGCTTGGTGTCGAGTCGGGTGGGGACCTGCAAAAGTATGAGAGGTGTATCCAATATCTGAGCCCCTTCACCTTCACAGCAAGGGGGGTGGAGAACACAACCGTGTAGGGCGCATTGGAACCTGGGGTTGTTCCATTTTCGCACAAAGCTTCTGACATAGACCAGTTCCTCCAGCAACAGTGGTTGCATGGGGTGGCATCAGTTTGTGGGGCGGTTGATGATTGTGTATCTTCTGTGTTTGGTGGAGCAATTTGTTTCACAGTATATCTTATTACACGCGTTAGTTGGGATAGATAATGCTTAAATTCTTCCCCCAGAATTGCTGCTCCTCTATGAGCATCTGACGCTCTACTCATAGGTGATAGAGGTATTTACATACGTCTGCCAGTCACTATGTCATGGGGGAGGGGAGGTGGTGGTCCTTACTGGATTGTGTGCGCATATGAAACAGGGCCAGTGGCAGGCAATAAACAAGGTCTTTTTTAGGGTGTTACATAACTTGGAGAACCTGCTCTTAAGGAGGCTGTTCATTCGTCTTACCACACCATTTGCTTGAGTGTGGTAAATCGAACACATGCATTGTTTGATCCCTAAGAGGGCTGTTATTTCTTTAAAGAGCTCATTGAAAAAAATCGGTGCCATTATCCAATCTCAAAACATCAAACACTACCCGATGTGGGAAGACCTCTCTGATGAGGAATTGTGCAGCACTCTTAGCATCTCTGGACACATGGGAGCTCCTCAACCCATCTTGAGAACAGACACACAACCACAATCAAATATTGTGCCCCATTGCATTGTTCCCCATGTCTGCATAGTCAATGTGCAGCTCCCGGAATGGGCCAACAGGGTGGGGCAAAGTTCCTCGCAATGCTCAGAGGGTCATTCCTGTACACTTGGCAGGTTGTACATTGAGCAACCATAGTTGAAAGGTGTTGTTGTAAATTGGGGATAAACCAATCTTCTTGAAGGTTTGTTGCAATGTGTTGCTTAGAGCTATGAGAAGGATAATGCAGTTGCTCAAAAGCTGCTTGCAATAATTCGATGGTGATCACTAATTTCTTGTACTTTGCTGTCTCCATAAGAGGTCTGTGGGGGATTGAACACACCCACATTTGAGCCATATATCATGTTCTTCTGGGGGTGCTCTATGCTGAAGCTCAAATATCTGTGCAATTGGAAGAGCTGTGTATGCCTCTGTTTCTGTTCTGGCATTTGATGTGGTTACAACGTATTCAGCAGATGTGGGCATGGGGAGATATGCTGCAGAATTTGCTGCCACATCGGTGGCTGCATTCCCTAATGATATTTTGTCAGTTTTATGTGTATGTGTTGCGCATTTAACGACCGCTACCACAGAAGGTTCTGCGAGGGCAGAAATAAGTGTGTTGAGTAGGTTGGCATGCTGTACTGATGAGCCATCTGCTCACCTAAACTCCCTCCATTTCCTGCGTGCACTGTTGTGGTGACATAGGCAGAGTCTGAGTAGATGTAAACATAGCACCCCTTAGATTTCCGCAGGGCCTCAATGAATGCAACCATTTCAGCCGCTTGGATTGAATAATTTATGGGCAATCTCCTAATTACAAGTGTTTCATATTCTCCTTCCTCTAGGCGTACCACTGACCCATCAATGAAGAGGATTTCTCCGTCTTCTAGGAGGCTGTTGTTGGCCTTGGGGATATCATTGTCTTCGCCTTCATAGGATGCACAGGCATGCTGTTGCAAAATCTTCGGCGGTGCATGGTTGTGTGAGGAATGTGGCTGGGTTTACTGTCTTGCATCTTACAACATATATGTGGTGGCTCGACAATATTATTCCATAAAATGATGCTCTGTGTTGTGAATGTGGACTTTGAGCGGTCCAAAATCACAAATAGTGAGTGATTCACATACAGTGTCACTGAACACCCCATGACAATCATGGAGCTCTTTTCAATTGCAAAGGCCACAGCTGCAAGTGCTTGTTCACAGGAAAACTGTCCCTCCATGACAGAGATGTGTGTGCCATTGTAATATTCTAGTGACTTATGGCCCATTGTGTTCTTCTGGGTGACTTCTGCTGTCATGAGCGTGCCAGTCGAGTGTGAGAAAATATAAAACCTCTGTGTGTAATCTGGGCTGGCAAGGACAGGTGCTGTCAAGATCACTTTTTTTTAAGTCATTCAAACTTGTTTTCATCTCTGGGCTCCATTCTATTTTGTTGATCTCTTTTTGTGCTTCCTTGCGGCCCTGTAGGAGTGGCCTTGTGTATGCTGCATAATATAGAATCCATGCCCTGCAATTATTGCACAATCCTAAGAATTTGTGCATGTCTTTTACTGTGAGTGGTTTGCTAGTGGCACACCCTGTTGCTGCCCTGTCAGGTATGATTATTTTTCCGTCCTTGGAGATGAGTTGCCCCAGGTAAAGCACCTCCAGTTGGCAGTATTGCAGTTTTTCCTTGTCCACTTCATACCCTTTCTTTGCTACAAACCACAGTAGTGCTATGGAGTCCCTTCGACAGCCCTGCTCACTGTTGTTGCAGACCAGTAAGTCATCTACGTATTAAATTATTGTGCTGGCTACTTGAATGTTCCCTAACTCTTCATGTAGTATCCTTATGAAAATGCTAGGGCTTTCATAGTACCCCTGTTACAAACAAGTGTGTTTGTAGCACTTTCTGGTCAGGGTAAATGCTGTGAGGTATTGTGAGTCTGAATGCATGAGAACTGAGAAGGCACTTTTCAAATCTACTACAGTGAAATTGGTTGCCTCCTTGGGGATGCTGCACAAAATCAATGCCAGGTTGGGGACAAGTGGAAACTCCTTCTGTACTACGTCATTAAGGGGCTGGAGATCCTGGATCATCCTCCAAATCCCCCCTGTTGCCTTTTTAATGGGGAATATGGCCAGTTTTGCATGGTGAAGTGGAGGGTAGTATGACCCCTTGTTGTAACAGGGCGTTTAGTTTTTCTCTGATCCCCCATCTGCTTCCCTGGACAGCAGGTATTGTTTAACCAGCGGGAGCACCGCCCCTGGTTTTAGTGTTATTTTTGCAGGGTTACTTCTTTCATCATCCCTACATTGTGTGGGTTTGTTGTCCATAAATGTGTGTGCATGTACTGCAGGTCTGGCTGGCTGAATGGGGGTGGTGTGACAACCGCCATGATGGGGCACTGCACTTTTCTGTATTGCACCATGATCTCACAGGGTATGCAGATCTCAAGGATGATCCCCCATCATTATTGTCATCCTCAAAACGTACTTCATCAGTCAATTCTCTCAGGGTTATGGCAGGGTCAATGCAGAGCACAGTGCACAATTGTCACCCGTGGGGGTCAGCACCTAGCACTACAATCCTATTCGCAGACACAAGTAAACCTTCTAAGTCTAATGATAATATTGCTCCTGCAACCAGCTTGGGGAATGCTACAGGTCGAAAAAAAAGGAATCAAGGGGCACTCTCCAACATTTTCTGGTAATCTGAGGGATGGACCATGCAAGCACATTGTTGCCGTGAATAAACATGTCGGGGTCGACAGGGATACCTCTCACTGCCACATCACTCAGCATGACATGTATCACTAGCATTGCTCTTAGGGAGCACATGTCAGGTGTGGTGCAGATGATTCCTCTCTCGGTAAATGAGATTGTCATTTTCGAATTGCTAAGCAGGTCCCTACGAGCAAGTTGACAGGAGAACTCTCAGAGTATAGGAGTGGGGCCTTTGCAACCTTCCCTTCCACCTTAACGTCTAGATCTTTTGTGCATAGAACCATTAAAATAACCCCAGAGAATCCCTGCATGTCGAGAATATTTCCTACAGCGGGAAGTCACCTTTGCTGATGTATGACTTCTCCGCTCCTTTGTCCACCATAAAGATGAATTTTTTGTTCCATAGCTCAGCCCCATCAACGTTCCTCTTCTGGATTTAGGGTAATTGACAAGACTGGACTTGCAAGTGCTCTCTGTGGGCTGTCCTAGTATGGGTATGTGTCCGTCCCAGGGAATGAGAAAGGGTTTCCCCCTACAACTGTAGCACCTTGAAATGGGGCTACTGTGCCATTGGGTGCAGTCCTGAAAGCGTGTCTGTTCTCTGCTGGCCATTGGTTATAGCGGGCTGGTATGGCTGTTCTGCTTGCTGCTGGTGTTGTGGGTGGTAGGGGTTGGGGATTTGTGTGGGTAGCTGCGTGTAAGCTTGATGGATCTCATATGGTATCAAAGTCACCCTGAGAGGTGGCCGCTGGGGGATACCTGGGTGGGGACAATCACAATTCTGCTGGTTGTAGTTGTAATTCCCCCTGCCTGCAGCGACCCTCTCTTGAAAAGTGACCCCACCTCCTGCATGTCCAGCACTGCCCAGGCTCCCTACCTCTTGGTCCTGGACCTACAAATACCCCTCCTGTAGACCCTCGAAACACACCACGTCCTCGTTGCTGTCCTCCTTGCCCCTGTATTCCTGAAAATCGCTAGTTTCTTGCACACTGACCTTGCCCGACTTCAGCCCATACTGCCGCCATCCTTGCCTGTGTCGAATTAGAGGCGCAACATTCCTCTCCCATCTTCTCTATTGTAGGCCGTGTTGATACTGCAACCACCTTCACAAGTTTATTTTGAACTAGTTTCGCTTCCTCAACCCGTCACCTTTGTATAGTTTCTTTTTCTCAATCTTTGATCCTTCTACAGTGGTGAAATATAATGCTTTGAATTTCGGGGCACCCCTTTGCTTCCACCATAGCTATCTTGACAAGCGCGCTCTGCACTTCTTTGGGGAGCCATCTTTTTACTATAAAATTGAAAAGTGATGTTGATTGATCCCAAGTGCAGCCGGCCGTTTCTGCTCTCCACATCTCTTGAACGCTAAGAATGTACAATGCAGCATCTTCCTCATCCCCCATTGTACACTGCATTATTGACTGTAAATCTGGGGTGTCTGGGATCATTCTCCATAGTGCATCCCATACTCGTGCTCTAATCTTGTTGAAGGATGCTCCATCATGGACATCATTAATCAATGTTAATCCTGGTACTCTGCTTTAATCCACACACTCTCTGCTTGGTTTCTAACTGCTGCTACCAATAAACTCTTGTTGTCCCCTATTGCTAAGGGTACCCCTGCTGTGTTCTTTTCAAATGCATATATCATTTGCCAGCCCCCTCCGTGAGTTGGGGAGTGCTGCAAGTTTATTTTTGTCCATTTGTGCGCGGGGTACATAGTGCGGTCACCCTGTGACCTTGTCTATTAGGGGCATTTGCATTTTTATTTTTCCTTTCCTGCCCTTAGTTGCACTTCCCCTTTTCCGTGCTCTTAATTCTCCATCCCATAGACTTTCTTGCCTTGGTGTGGCCTGGGGTGCTTATTCGGCCCCTCCCTCTCCCTCTTCTTCTGTGTCATCAAAATCACTCCAATATTCCTCATCCCCTCTTTGGGACCCTACATTCTCATAACCCAAGCTATCTGTTTCCCCATCCTATTCTGCGTGGATGGTTCTTATAGGTGCACTGTCTATTCTGAATAGGAAGTCACCTGATTTCCACTAATCCCCGGGTGGATGTGGTGGTGCCCCTGCGGGCAACATTGGATTTTCCAGCACCCTAAGCGCTTTGCATGCTGCTCATAACTTGGCTAATTAAGTGCGTGTTGACAACAACTCCACCTTTAGGTCTCTTGTGCTCACTCCGGTGTGGGCAGTAACCTCGGGAGGTGAGGCATATGGCGGGGTTGGGGCCCTGCTTGGTGTGGCCACCATGGCGCCCGCTGATACATATATCGGGTTGATATGTACGCTTCTCCTGGATGCATTGCTTGTGGTTATATCCCCTTTTTAGTCTCCACATTCTTCTCACTCTCCCCTGCACCTGTCTCCTTGTTACTGTCATGCGGCGCCCCTTCTCCCTTCGGATACTCGGTTTCTAACGCATTTTCCAGAGGTTCAATACTTCTCTACTCTTTTGTAACAGTCTCCCCTTGTACTTTGCTGTCAGGCAAGTGGACATATATTCCAGAGCACATCTGTCAAAAAATCCTTGCTCTGGCCAGGAGTGGGGCATCACCCCTCTCGGCTCGGTCACCCATTGATTGTGGTATTTCTTAATTTTGTCACAATACGAGGGCAAGGCCTTACCCATATGGTCTAAGGGGGTGTCTGACCCCATGATCGTGTCTGGCGTGTGTCTTATATTCATGCTACGCCTATGCTAATCCGCCACAGTCAAGCCAGAAATGTGTTTAAAGCATATGCAGTTCAGTCTTGTCTTTGTTACATGTCAATACTGTCAATGAACTCATCAGTTCACTTTTCCCCCTCCCGCTATTCCCCACTAGAACTTCTTCACATACTCCCTACACAATCTCCTGATGTACTCACACACACCATAAACACCCCTCCTAGGCCTCCTCCTCAAACTTTAAAATACACAAACAAGCCAAACTAAAATAAGCTAAAACAACAACCACTACTTTTCCCAAGCTCCCTAATTATACAGAGCTCCAATATTTTTCCTTATATTTCTCCCACACTGGAGGCTCCCTATTCCGTTTCCTTTTTCCCAATATCGTTAAAAAGTAAAGTAGAAAATGGTCAGAAAAAACCAACACAATCCACAAACCGAGCACAGTCTCAACTTCAGTCACTCTGTGTTCACACACACTGTTCACAATGCTCCATACACTCAACCCAACTTTGGTATCCCTTGCAGGCTTTACACACACACACACACACACACATGTCCATGTTCTCCCAAAGAACTCCATTCACAGGGTTCTACAACCGGTCCGCACCTCTCTTTGGGGCCGCACCTCACTCTAAAGAGCAGGCGGTAATATGCAAAAACGACTCCCACAAGGCCACTCAGCGTACGCGTTTTGGGACTGGTCACTGTAGGTGGGCATGGCCCTTCCGGAGAGGCTGCCTGGATACCTGCCTGGATACCTCCATATGGACGGGGATGATGGGATCATGTCTCCAGGGTCACCAAATGAAGGCAAGTCCCTGTTAAAGCACACTCCAGAGTGAATACAACCATCTAGGGAAATAAGCCAGGAGATAGCTTGCAAGGATAAGGAGGTTCAATTGTACAAAATACAAAATATCAGCAAAGGACTCTGCTGCTCGAGAACATTCTGACTCCACAATACATGACAATGCTTTTTGAGGGACCACATTGTCAAAGATGACATTGCATATAAGGTTTAAACTAGCACATTTCATTGGGTGGTCAGTATCTATATGGGATGCAGGCTACAATTGGTTGGTTCTACCGCCATTGTTCAGCCTGCACGTGGGTCAGCTGGGCTCATCTTGTTGTCTGGTGAAGGTCAGGTTGCTCATAATATACAATGTTACATCTAAACTAGCACGCTAAACCTACTACTACATCACCTGGGTGCTCTGGGATTGGTGCCAGGGAAAGGGAGGATGAAATACAGTCACACCACCCACATATTTTGGGCTTCAGTGATACAGCTACTCTTGTACTCCTCTCGTTCTCCCCTCGCATACAGCTCCTCACGCACCCAAGGTCTCCACCCAGGTTTTGATGTATAATTTATCCATTCCTGTACCTCGTGTTACAAAGGATGTATTTTATGCTAGGGGCGAAACAGTTGCACATGCGTAGATCTTTTATGGTCACTTGATTTGTGCTAGGATGGGGGTTGCTTGCTTATTATGGAATGCAGGGGTGTGGGAGTCGGGTCAGTGGTGTGGGGTTGGCTTTGGGCTGGCTCGGTGGGGGTTAGAGGCCTGCTGGCAGCTTATTGATGATGAATGGGCACTGCGTGGTGCCTGGTGTTGTCTGAAGCTCTTGCATGGTGCATTCCTCTGAAAGATACTAAATGTTTGCAACAGTGAAGGGACATGGGGAAGTGGACTTCTGTGAGAACTGATGGTGTGGATTCATTCTTCCTTGATGTTGGGCCTAGTGAAATCTTTCCAGGGAGCTTGGCTGGTGCAGCACAGTCATGCAAGCCTGTGCTTTTGTCTTAATTACAAAATTGCATTTCTTTATATGTGTGTCCTAGTGTTAAGCATCGCCTTGTTCGCACTATATTACCTCTGCACTGAGTTTTCATAGCGCGGTTCTCTCCCCCCTTAAACACTACACCATTTCATAGGGGATTCACCTCACCTGAAAGCACCTACGGGTGTGGGATAAACTCATTTCCATCCCAACAACTTTATAAGCTTATTTTTTTACTTCTATATTTAAACTAAAGGAACCTTTTTTTCTGTTTGATTTTGTATTTTTTTTTTGTTGTTGCAGGAGAGCTTAAGTAGTAAGGTGGTGGAGGGAAATATGGGAAGGGACCCCAACCACTGATATAGAGGGGCAGGTGGACAGGGGAATATGTGGCACATGCGTTCATTTTATGGTATCGGGAGTATGATATTAGGAAGCTGTAGCAAATTAATAAAAACCTATGAAATTCAATGAAAAAACATTGTGGAAAAAGACATTAAGGTTAAGTTGCACTAACAAAAACCTATGAAATTCAGTGACCAAACTTTGTTAAAGGCACATTGAGGTTACAAGTAAAACCGAAACCCCCCAGAAATGTGCCATTTGTGGTAAGCTAATCAACCTTAGCTCACACCACCACTGTGCACTGCTAAGACTAACACCAAGGACATCAAAGATGACATCACAAATCGCATTGGTGACATCACCGATGACATCAAATATCTAGGCCACTTGTTTTTTTTTCAACGACATATCTAGGCCAGGGGATTTTGTTCACTGACAGTCAGAATAGGAAAATGTAAAAGGTGCTATATATCTAGACTTTAATATTGTCATATGCTCTTAAACTATTTTAATTAGGGTTTGGTCTCAACTCATGCTGCAAATGATCAGTGCAATAAGCAGGTCTCAAACACAAAATTCATGTGTATACATGAAGATGAACTTTATTATTGACATTTTCTGGTCTTCTGTTTCTTTCTTCCTTACTTTAGTTTCCCTGTATGTGCCTCTGGTGTGTATGCATTGTGGGTCTTCATAAGTGTTATGTACTAACACAAGTGTGTAGTAAGCCTTGCATTGTAAGCTATTTATTCCACATTTAACATTACTCAAAACTCTGATAAGGTACCATTCATTATTTTATTATCGAAAATTACCATATTAAAAATAGGATACTTCTATGGTGCATGTTGCAGCCATTGCCTATATGTATGTTTGATTAGGTTCCTGCATTAACAGCAACACTACAATATAATTATTTGTTTAATGTGTAAATTTGTTAATACATTAAATAGTTCATGATAGCTCTCTCAGCCACCCCTGACATCTTGTTACCAATATTATCAACACAAACCCTTGTAGGGACTGCTTATCACCATACATTTCATATATGATGTCATCAGTGATATCATCAGTGACATTTGTGATGTCATCTTTGATATCCTGGGTGTTAGTCTTAACAGTGCACAGTGGTGGTGCAAGTTATGGTTGCTTAGCTTACATAACTGCCGTATTTCTGGGGTTTTCCATTTTACTTGAAACCATAACATCCCTTTAACAACGTCTTTTCATTGAATACGTATATATGTATAAACCCAATGTGAACCTCCCCCTTTATCTAACAATTTGTAATCGCGTCTATAAAAAAAGTCAAAGAACTCTATTCGTGGTTATACTGAAAAATAAATGTGGGTATTATTTTATTGCATTTGTGCATTTAGATGTGTTAAGTAATCCTCAAAAGGACTGTTTCAGGGTACACTGAGTGTATGTCGTGAAGGAACACTGCATTTCCTTCATCAGTTAGGTGTCCTCCATCATCTCATTGGCCATGCATAACTGTATGTTGTTGTTTGAAATCCATAATTGGTTCTATTCTCTCATGAATGCTGAAACTACTTTATAAACATTTCTCCATGATTTTTCAATGTTACCATTAAATCTGGTGTTCCATCTCAATTTTTGTCTCCGAGTCAGATCGGAATAGATAATGATGGTCTGAGAAAAAAGTTCCATTTGTTTTCTCATGTCTTGTTTCATCATTAAAGTAAGGGACACAGCCCCCCCTTAACTAACAATGTGTAAACACTGCTAGAAAAATGTCAATTAATTCTAGCAGTGGTTATACTAAAGATATGTTTTGGGTATTCTTTTATCGTATATGTGTATTTATGTGTTAAGTAGTCCTTAAATGGATTGTTTTGGGGTACACAGAGTGTAGTATTTTAGCACATTTGGGGTACTATTTTGATTTTATGAAGGAACAATGCATTTCCTTCATCAGTTAGGTGTTCCCAATCATGTCTATAGAAATTGCTGGGTAGAACTGTAAGTTGTTCATAATTGGTTGTGGTCTCTCATGTGGTCCCTCATGTGGTCTCTCATGAATGCTGACACTACTTTATTGACATTTTTCTGTCATTTTTCAATTTTACCATTAAATCTGGTGGTCCATCTCCTTTTTTGCTCCGAAACAGATTGAAAAAGATAAACATGGTGTGAGGAAAATGTTCCATTAGTTTACCATGTCTTGTTTCATCATTAAAGTAAGGGACACACCTTGTACATTCCCCAAATCACTGCCTCCACAATGAATTAGTATCAAGTCTGGCTGCCCTGTACTTCTCAGACTGAACAATTTAGGAAAAACATGGAATCAATACATTTCCCACAATCCAAACCATTTAATTGTAAAATCTCTCAAACCTAGGTCAATGTTAATATTTAGTTTCTCACAAAAAATCAGTAACAAAAACAGCCATCTGTCTCAGATCAGCCTCACAGTTTTCAAACCAGCCATGATATCTGCAGTCTTTCTCTGTTTTCTGGAAAATTATTCCTAGTTTGAATTTCTAAGAGTAGGGTATGTATGATGTGTGTAACTGGTTGATGTTACTGTGTAATTCTGTGTTTACCTGTGATAGGTTACACACAAAATGTGATTGCCATTTTAATGTTTTTGGTTGGTAAATATAGTTCTCTTTTCATGGTTTTGATTTTGGATAGTATTTGATGATATGATATGATGGGTTATTTATAACGCACTTAATACCCAGAGGTTTCTAAGCGCTGACCCGGGGATTGAGCCTGTGTTGCTCTGTGTTGTCTTGCTTCCAAGGCGAGCACGTTGCCCCTGAGCTATCCTCCTGAGACCTGTACAAGTTACCATTGTATGCAGTTTTGTCTTTCTGATTGTAGAACTCTTCATGCAATATACTCTCATTGTTTGTGGCCAACCCATCCTTTTCCTGTTTTTAAACCTTATCCACCCTACCTAACCCTAATCTTCTATAACCTAACTACTAAGTACACTTTATCATCATCCACTTTAAATAACTCCGTGAGCAGTCAATTATTGTATTGAAACTTTTAAATGCAATTGTATCACTACTCTCTCTTTTGTCATTTATATTCTATACTCAAATTTCTTGGTGATTGGTGTATTGAGGATTGCGCCTAGCAACAGCAACGGCAAACAGCAACGGCAAATATAAACACATTTGCAGCCGAGCGTGCTTTGTGCTCAGAAATGCCTCAGAGGAAGTGTTATTGTTGATAAACATGGCACTCTCGTTTGGAAACAATTTGTGAAAAGCTGAAAACTTCTTTTGGGGGATTGTGCATTCCACCAGCATTACCCATTGCAATTGTGTACCCGTATTAGACTTTGAAACGTAGGTGCTGTGCTTTTTATCATTCTTCACCCCACACTCCATACATTTTGTACCCTGTATTTGACTTTCAAACTTGGGTGCTGTGCTTTTTTATCATCCTGCACCCCAAACTGCATTGCATTTTGTACCATGTGTTTGTCTTTCAGAAGTAGGTGCTGTGCTTGTTAATATCATGCACCCCAGATTGCTCTGCATTGTGTGCCCCTCCTGTAACCACTATACCACCTTGTCAGCTATGCCAGAACTTGCAGTGCATCTGCATACTCTCTCCTTTCCTTTGACTATCCTCTGTACCCTCATGGCACTCACCATCTCTCCTATTTCTTCCAACTGCTACACTATCACCTACCCTACCTATCTTACAAAGTCTGGAAGAGAAAAGCACAAAAAAGACATATTGAGAGCCAACCCTGGCCTACCCATCGCAGACACCTTTTGTCAACCCTGGCCTACCCATCGCAGACACCTTTTGTCAGTGCAATTTACAGAGAGATCTTCACCGACATCCTTTTCTCTGTCCCATTCTCCAGATCTATGGACTCCATGTTTCATCTTCAATCTCCTCCCTTTCACATCCTATCATTAATGGTGGTACCAAGTGGGAAGTCCTCTTGGCCGGCTTCTCATCATCACGTTGCATCATTAATATCTACCACACAGGTGCTATCTTGGTTCAGGGTCCTCAATCCAACCTCCTCCTCATTGACTGACACCTAGCAACCCTCATTAACTTCCTTCCTTCACCTGTCTCTCTCCCTATCACTCTCTCTGTCCATCCCCATCTGACTGGTGTACCATGCTCCTGTACTCCACCTCAAAGAGACATCCTTAAACTAGCTACATTTAATGCCGGCTCAGCCAAAAGATTCTCTGCCGACATCTGCCTCCTTCTTAAAGACACTGATCTTGACATTCTCGCTCTTACCCCGACATGGTTCAATGACAGCTCAGTCACTGCTTTTAACTCCCTTCTCCCTGATGCCTTCAAGATCATCTCCCAGCTACAACCTCACTGTGCTGGCGATGGGGTTGCTTTAATCTTCCCTGTGTGGGTCCTTCTTCCGTCATACATAACCAGCTCTACTCCTACTTTGAGAGCCTGGTCTGCAAGCTGGTCTTCTCTCCTTCCTCCTCTCGAACCATCTACAGACCTCCTGGTGCTACCAGACTGCTCCTCTCAAAATGGGCTGATTTCTGTTCCTCCCTACTCTCAACCACCTCCAATCTCCTCCCCATGGGCGATTTCAACATCCAATTGGGCTCCCCTATTACAGCATCCACTCTCTTCCTTGACCTCGGCACTTCACTATCCCTCTCCATTCTCCCTTCTCGCCCAACCCACTCAGCTGGACGTCCTCATCCATTCTGATCCCTCTCTCTCCCTCATTATGGTCTCTCTGCTGTCTTGGTCATACCATTCTCTCCTCTCCTTGCAGCTGGGCCTCAGACATTTGACCGCACCTCCAAAGGCCCTGCCAACCTTGCTCAGGAACATCCATCTGATGAAATGAGTGGCAGTTGCTGCCTTTGCATCCACCTTCATCCCCCTTCTCCCTCACCCCCAGAATCTACCACCGACTCTGCTCTCAGCAACCTACATTTGGCCATTACCAACACCCTTGGCATTCTTGCCACAGTCATGAGGATCCGACTGAAACCCAACTCCAAACTTAACACCTGGTATGACTCTGAACTTTCAGCCCTGAAACACAAGTGCAGAGCTGTGGAACGGAAGGAGCAAACCTCAGGCTCACCCTCTGACCAATTGGCATGCTGCATGCTCCAAAGGCAATACCAACTCTCCATCTGTGCCAAGAAAAGTGCCCACATCCAGGCCCGGGCATCCAGTGTATTCAACAAGACAAATGAACTCTGCGGGGAACTAGACAACCCTTTCGCAGTCTCTTCCTCCACTCTTCCATCACATGCCTTCTGCAATGCACTGCCCACAAACTTTACCACTAGAACTCTGGACATCCTGAGCACCCTTACTTCCCTCCCGCCCACCCTGTCCTTCACTCCCTTGCCTCTCAAGGATTTTCACCCCCTTCTTCCTCTCTCTCCCCCTTCTCCCCTGTCACACCTGAAGAAGTCACCAGAGTTGTCCGCTCCATGAAGGTCTCTTCCAAACAGGTTTCCCCTTGCTCCTCCAGAACCATCAAGGACAACATTGGCTCTCTTGCCCCTCTACTTGCTGAACCACTCTTTTGCCACTAGATCGTTCACACCCTCCCTCAAGCACTCCCGTGTGTGCCCCCTACCTGTCCAGCCAAATACTGCCCTATTTCTATCAACCCCTCCTTGGGAAACTGCTGGAAAAGCTTGCCTTTCAACAATTTACGTAACACACTGAACTTGTTGGTAGTTTCCACGACCATCAATCTGTATTCTGAGCATCCAAAGGCACGGAAACTGCTCTTCTGAACACTGGTGAAGAACTGCTTGCATCTCTGAACTCTAATTATCCTGCTGTCCTCATCCTACTTGATCTCTCCTCTGACTTTGATACGTGAACCATATATCCTTATAAAATGGCTCCATGATAACCTTGGTATCGCGGAAGGGGCGCTGAACTGGCTGACATCCTTCCTAACTGACAGTTCCCCCCCCCCCCCCCAAGTCATTCTAGGCACCTTCTCATCTACTTTCTTCTCCACCTCTGGTGTCTCCCAGGGCTCAAACCTCTCCACCTGGCTCTTCAGCATTTACCTTGCTCAGCTGGCACACCTTGTGTTCCAACTTCCAGTGCTATACAGATGACACACAGCTCTTTTTCAAACTTCCATCTGACTCTCTTGCATCTTCCATAATCTGTGACTTCGTATCTTCTATTCATTCCTGGTGCACTTCTAACAATCTCTGCCTCAATGCCAGCAAGACTGAAGATCATTCCCATTGGGACTCCTGCTCCCCTTCCCCCTCCCCTCACTCTGGCCATCCTCTAGTGGCTCTCCCTCTGCTCCTTCATCTGAAGCCAGAAACCGTGGAGTCATCTTCAACGTCTCCATCTCCTTCCTCCATAACACATAGTTTATTGACAAGAAGTCCCACTTTTAACTCTTCTTTCTCAAAGGAATTCTCCCTTTTCTGACTATCCCTCTAGACCTCTTTGGTCCTCTGGCCCCAACTCTCTGTTTGTAAAACGTTTCACTAAACAGAGAAAAGGAGGCTGATCACTTTCTTCAGCTGGCTCACTCTTGCAGAACAGCATCCCCCTTCCTCTTTGTCTTGAGCAGGTCTTCTTCAAATTCCAGAAGCCTCTCAAGACTTTCCTCTTCATCTTGTCCTTCCCCTCTTCCCTCCTCTGCTAATCTCACAGTTGCTGTCATTGGTGACCAGGGCCCTTATGCATCCTTTGGGGTCCTGCCCTCCCATTCCCAATCGCTCCAGCCTCTGCTTACCTCACAGCACTTGCCTCGGCATCCACCAGCCTTCATATTGTAGGGTTGCACTATTTACCCAATGCAGCTCCAGACAGCATAGCAGCACTTACCATACTATGTACTTCATGTGCTGTGCACCATGAGCATGGACATTCCAACACTACCCCCAGACCCACTTCCCCTCTTCTTGCTGCAGATGCATGCTCTGAATACTCACAAGGCATATCAGGTTTGTCTCTATCATTTTCAATCCTGTGTTCCCTCCCTGTTGCCCTGTGGGTGATTTCAAACATAATTGACTTACTGTATAAACTCCTAACAAATGCACAATAAAATAAAAATACAAAAATGTTAAATGAATACTGGCAGTTGGGTCACACATACCATCTCCTACTGTATTATTCACTATGCATTGTATCATTATCCTGTGCGCTATACTGTTATTCTTTGTGTCAAACCCATCCTTTCGCTGTTTTTGAACTTCAGCCACTCTAGTCTAGTTTTAAATGCTGCACCCAGGGTTGGAAATTGTCCTGGTGTTCTAAAATAGCATTGTCCAAACCTTCTAGGGTGGCATCTCCCACCTTTATCCAGCTAAAACAGGTTTTACATATTACCAAACAATTGTACAGTTGGGGTGCAGGCAGGATGGGATGGGGTTGGGTGTTGGTTGATGGAAACATTGTGATAGTATTTGTACACTGTGGTACAGATGATGAATACTACTTTGCCAATTTTGTTCCATGCTCTATGACTTTATGTTTACATGAGCCGTTCTATGTAATTCTTTCACTTCATTCAATTGTACGCAGACAAGATGATGAATTAACTTTTTTTATCATTTATTTATTGCATTTAAATTGTCAACAATTTTTTTGCAATATATCTCATTTGACAAATAAGAAGTGTAAAACAGGAAACAGAAAATAGTAAGAAAGATGAATATGATTCAGATCAAATTAAATTACATCAGTTCACTGAGCCCGATTCAAAGGATAATCTCTCAAGAAATTGAACAAGAGCAATTACATACTTAGGTTTTGAACCATCTATCAACAAGGGTCACCAAGCTGCATGATCAGATGGTTCAACGTCTGAAAACAGATGCCCAAAGTATATTGTGTGAAGGTCTCTCAGTGCAAGGCATCCTGTAACAATGTGAGTCAATGTTTTATGCTACTCTGGGTTTCTGCAGAAACGACAGCACTTGTCTTCCAACAGGCTTCTTATTGCTTGGATCTCTTTTGTTGGATATAAGTTCAACCGTGCTCGTAGGAATTTATACTGTGTTCTTTTAGCTGGGAATTGCTTCATGTAGGGGGGGGGAACACATTTCCAACCCTCCAGAGGCAAGTGTGCCGTCAGTTTAGACCTATTTGCCACTTGCAGTGTTTGAATCCAGTCAAACCTTTTTAATTCGACTACCTATCACTTGTAGACATCTAGTGAAGTTCTCAAACTGTGTGAAGGTGTGTTTGAAGGACCCCATTGTAAATCTTTTCCACAGAATTTGTTCTTCACTTTTTCAATTCCCTTTTTGCTGTGTTTTTCCTTCACCCAGGAATATTGTCAATTGTCAGCAATTGTTTTTTTGCATACCTTGCTTTTTTATGGATGTGAAGCTGAAGTCACTCACACCAACTCTGTCTCCAAGTTTAATTACACAACCCTATATTCTCTTGCTGTCCTAGTTTACTTACCCTAACTCATCAGTTCTATTGCAACTACCTAGTATAATGTCTCCTATTTATTCTTGCTTAATTTATATATTGTTGTTAAATTCCTTGTTCTCCAAGTTTACTTATCCCACCCTATTGTCTCTTGTTCTCCAAGTTTACTTAACCTTCCCCATCCTCTGTTTTGCAACCACCAAGTGTAACATCCTTTGTCTGTTCTGAACCAGTTTATATATCCCTGTTTGTTTATTGTAGTGGTAGTTTTTATATTATTGTATGTTTTTCCTTAATCCAAGTTGTATTTCTTTTTCCCAATGACCCAATGATTAGTATGTGCAAAGATAACTTGTATTAGACATAATCTTCCATTAGAACCCGAAGGCCATCCACCATCCACCTCATTCCGAAACCCGATACACAGAAATACATGTCGCACCCCAAAGACCCTTGCACTCCCCCTCTCACATCCAAGCCCATCCAAGCTCAGTGCCTCACCTACACACCCCCCCACTCCTCGCACATCGAGCATCCACACTACCGCCAATACAACTGCACCGCCTCATCACCTCAAATGTTCACTCACAGCTCACGCCCTAGAAATAAATGATCTCTTAACCAATAATCTATAATATAATAATATTGACCTACTAGCCACCACTGAAACATGGCTGCATGAGGCATCAGGCCCTGCCATCGCCCTTGCACTCTCAGAAGGCAATGCCATTCTTAGACAAGACAGACCAAACCGACCAGGAGGAGGAGTAGCCCTCATATTCAAAGAATCTCTATCCCTCAGATCCATTAGCCACCCATGGCAAAGCAACACTGATTTGCTCTCTGTTAAGCTCTCACTGTCCCCTCACAGCATCATAAATTGACACACACTTTATTGCCCTCGGGGCCTCCCATCAGACTTCCAGGGACACCTCATACACCTACTTAGCAACAACCTAAAAATAATCCTCCAAAACCCTCTTAATTGGGGACCTGAACCTAGGACTTAATGACCCCAAAGACAAAGCTGCTGCCACCCTTGCCAAAGAACTTAGTGACTTAGTATTCACACAAAGAATCGCCACCCCAACTCACAACAAAGGCCACTCCCTCGACTGGGTCGCAGACCATAACTGCCTCACCACCATCACAGCTAACTTAGAGCTACCTTGGACCGACTACAACTATATTGAATTCAACCTACCTATCACATCAAGCCTCAAAAAACCCTCACCCACCCCTCCCACTCAAGCCAGAGGCTCTAAAAAACTCAACACAGACAATTTATGCCCGTACCTTAACATCTAAGCACTTGCCCGCCCATTCTATTCTCAGAGGACCCCAACATCCTAGCTGACATCTACAAAAATAAACTATCCAAGGCAATTAACGCCATAGCTCCTAACTCTTCATTCAAACTCCTGGTTCACGGAAGAACTACAATCTATGCGCTCCTGCAAAAGAGAGGCATTAAAAAACTGGCAAACCAACCCTTGTGATATTACCAAGAACTGTTTCAACCTAATCTCTCATCAATACAAAGATGCCATCACCAAAGCCAAATCTGACACCTTTAAAACTCGTATCACTAATGCAATCCAAGGAAACCTTTGCCATATTTAAGGAACTTACCTTTCCCCCAATTTCCCCCGATGAGATCACCAAAGATGAAGTCTGGTGTGCCAGTATTCAAGCAGCTATGCTTAATAAAAGTAATTTGCAAAAAATAAATTCAGGACCACTACAATGCTCTACCCCGCAATACTAGGGTCACTCAGACTCAATCCACGCCTCATCCCAACAAGCCCCTTTTCTCCTTTATTTTTTTATTTTATTTTATTATTAATGTGTTATAGCTTAACATAAGCATTTCTCATTATATAAAATATAATATTACAAAGTAAACAAATAATAACCACATAATGAACATTTTAAAATAAAAATACGTACATATCAGAGGAAAAAGATAAGAGACAAGAATACATAAATAGGGCCATTAGGCCCCTTGTTTGCTAGACATTAACTCTTTTACCTTTTCACAAGGTTCAAGTCCAGGAACAGTTGTTAATGATACATAAGTAATCTTTTTGTTTCCAACATATCTTATTCCCAGACTAAACCTCCCTGAACACACAGGTAATAATATAATTTTGCCCAGTAATTTCTCGACAATCATCCAGACATTATACATTGCAATATATAATTTCATTCCTTTAGAGACATCTCAGAACTTGAAGTCAATAACATCCTCAAAAACCTAAAACCATTGATATGCAAAGGAGACATTTGTCCTCCTAAGCTCATCAAGGACTGTGCCGACAGCCTTGCTCCTCTACTGGCAGCCTTCATAAATGCCTCATTCAGAACCGGCATCATCCCCACCAGCCTTAAAGAGGCATGGGTCCACCCCCTTCTCAAAAAGCCCACACTAGACCCCACCCAACCGAACAACTACCACCCAATAACAACCGTGCCTTTCTTTCTCAAGATCTTGGACAAGGCTGCCCATTGCCAAATCCAACAATTCCTTGAAGCCCACTCCATCCTCGGAACTAGACAATCCTGCTTCCGCAAAGGGCATGGTACCAAAACTGCCCTAGTAGATTTAAAAATGCCAGATCACACAAATCCTGGATAAAGGAAAACCAGCCTTCCTGCTACTCCTAGACCTCTCGGTTGTGTTCGATCTGGTGGACCACAAGACTCTCACTTCACAACTCACCCAATAAGCAAACTTCTCCACAGAAGCAGCACTCTGGGTCACCTCCTTCCTCGAGGGCAGGGCCATGAAGGTCTTCTCTGACATTGCCAACGCAGCCCCCACCACCATCCACTGTGGAGTCCCTCAGCACTCTTGCATAGCTCCGACTCTAAACAACTTGTTCACTAAGCCTCTCTTGGACAAGCTTCACACCCAGGGTATTGCATACACCAACTATCCTGACGATACCCAGGTACTCCTACCACTCTCTGGAGTATACCACAAAGATGCAGAAGCTCTGAACCTAATCTACTCCACCATCCAGGCTTGGATGGCAGCCAACGGGCTTTGCCTCAATGTGGAAAAGACCAAAATCATTATATTAGCCAAACTCGACAAATCATACTCCAACTTCACCATAGAAAAAACCATCATCCCTGTGTCTACCTCTGTGAAGACCTTAGGAGTGCACATTGACTATACCTTATCCATGACAAAGCAAGTCAGCGCCATCTCCTCTGCCTCAGCTCACATCATCAAACGTATAAATGCAAAAAAGCCATACCTCTCCAAACCCAACTATCAATAGCCAGAGCAACCGTTTGTGCTAAACTGGACTATTGTAGTGCCCTCCTAGCAGGTACTTCAGCTAAAAACATTAACCGACTCCAAATCACACAGAACCACGCTCTAAGAGCAGCACTCATCATCCCAAAAAGAGACCACATCACCCATGCCAGACAAGAAGCACACTGGCTCCCAGTCAAAGAACGCATTACATTCAAAATGCTCACTCTCACCCATAAATGTGTCATCCACACAGCACCCACATATCTATCTGAGACCATAACCAAATCCACCTCCACAGGTCCAGTCACGCGCGCTAGGCCACCCTAATACATACCCCGCACATAAACAAAGCCAGAGCGGGTGGGTTATGCTTCCCATATATAGCATCCAATCATGGAACTCACTACATGCTGACATCAGAGCCGCAAACTCCCACCTCGCCTTCCGAAAAAACAAAAAACCACCGTCTTCAACTAATCCCACTCCATCTCTCTGCAAATGTCAACACAACTGTAACCAAGAATATGATCTGTAACTAACTGTAACCAAACATATGTCTGTAACTAAGAAACAAAATGTCTGTAAGCAGCGCCACGATGCCTCTGGGCAGTTGCATGCTCAACAAATGTGAATAAATAAATAAATAAATAAATAAATAAATACATAAATAAATAAATAAAACAGTGTTGTATGCACAAATGTTGTATCTTATATAGTGCATGTGAGGCACTGCATACAAGATATGAGGGTCATAAAAATGTGTGCATTAAATTGTTTGTGTGTGTTCTTTAACTAATGATGTTTTCGTTTTTACAGATATATGGTTATTATATTTTTTTAAACAGAGTTGAAAACCCACGCCTATGGTATCACGCAATGGGGTGCTGAAGTTTGGTGGTGCGGTTAACCGCAGCAACAAATTGGGACGGTCATAGCCTCAGGTTTGTTGGCCCAGACCTATGGCTATAGTCGTCAATGTGCAGAAAAGGAAACTGTTTATACCCAAAAGAGTCCTTTCTAAGAATTATGTATTTATCTATACAAAATCTATGTGATTTATCCCCAGAATGTTCATATTGTAACCACAGCTAAACAAAAAGTCAATGAATTGTAGCCACGGCTATGAGTGATGAGTTATCTTAGAAAAGGTTCTTGGATGTTATTTCATTCTATTTGTGTATTTACATGTGTTGGGTGTTATTTCATTGTATTTGTATAATTATATGTGATAAATAGTCTTTACAGAACTGTTTTGGAGTATACTGAGTGTAGTATTTCAGCACATTTGGAGTGCTCTCGTTATTATCGAGTATATTACATATCTCCTCCAGCCATTCCATGTAGTTTTCCATTGTACTGTGATAGAAAGAAATAATGCTGTCACCTCAGATATTAGAATTATAAATGGAGGAAGATTACATGAGGATAGAAGGTGGAATTTCTTGTATTTACTTTCTGATTGGTTGTTTATTGTTTGTGTGGTGGGTAGCTGCCAATAGGATGTAAATTACCTTAGATGCTGTTGAACTGTTCAACCTATCAAAGAAGTACCTTTTTTGAGTGATTTGCCAATAACACTTTAGATTATTGTGTATCATTATATAAAGATGTTTTCTATATAATACATTTGTATTGATTGAGAGTGAGGTGTAGCTTTAGGAGATTGTGATATCTTTGGGGGTTTATGTATTGTTTCTTTGGATGTTTGAAACATGAAGCCCATTTCAGAAGGAGGGGCATTTCACTGTTCAGAAGACTGTACAGATTTCCAGACTTTTGAGAATGGGGTTCATAGTGATGTTGAGGACATAGGTGTTGGGTTGTCAAAACATTGGCTAACAAAGTTGTTTTGTTCTATAATATTATCTTAGACGGTGTTTGAAATGAGAGATTTATGCTGTAATTGTGGAGAGATATTTTTGACAGGGAACACAGACTTGTTTCTGTTTGGCAAAAGAATGTTATTTAATCATCTAAAGAAAGAGCACAGTTTCAAGATTTCTTAAATTGTAATAGTGGTGAAGAGCATTTCTCTGAATGAATAAATATTGTTTGTTTATATATTGGTAAAAGAACCCAAAGGCTAACATTTTAAGTATATTGCAAAATAAAAATACCTTTGATGCCTTTTTTTTAAATAGCCCGGGTATGACAGGAGCCAATGGATGTCATGCTCTGTCAGAGGGGTTATAGCCACGGGTACCACTGAGCCATTGGGACGTCATGTATTTTTGGCAGTTGCAGGCGTGGCTCTCACTATCGTCTTATCAGCAGGTACAACGGTACCAAATCTTGTGCATTGATCATGAAATTTCATGGATTTTACAGTGCACAATTCAACATGTGTTTTTGATTCTATGCCCTCATGTGTACTTTTGTGTTGTTACATGTTCACACCTTGTTAATATGTCTTTGTGAATCTTGAAAGAAAAATGTTACAGGTAGCCATGGCTACTGGCGGTTGACCAAACCCGTGGCTACCTAAACTCCAATTGGACGTTGTACTTACAGCAAGCTTTTTTTTTAATCCGCTGATTGTACCCACGGTTATAGCTGCTTGTAGTTTGGTGGAGTGATCATATTTTTTATGGATATTTTAGCACAGATTTTTGAATGTCTTTCTATTTGGATGTTCTCACCTCAAGGCATTTGTTATTTAAATTTGAAACCTTTGCAATATGTGTTTTTCAGTGTTTTAGTGGACCAGGGACAACTGGCCTGCTGCATCAATAAAAAGCCCTGGTATCTCACAAAGATTTGGAAATTCAAAGGATCACAGACATCAACCTCCTCCATCTCTGAAATTGTTAAATAGACAGGCAGGTATTTTACTTCTGTTCTCTTACAGGATCCAGTGTAATATTTATCACTCCACTTCTTCATCTCTGTTTTAGATTGCTTGGTTTCACAAACAAGAGAAGAACTCATACTTATTGCAAACGGTTTAGATATTTGTTAGGGCTTTGGTTGGATTAGAAACACAACAAACATATGACAAGGTGGATGAAACCCCCTTTGGTACATCAGAGCAGGAGAGATTTCCAGATGCAGTCCTCTGAGAAGTTACAGGGAAAGAGCAAAAAGCAATAGGGAAAGAGGAAATCTCTGAATGTCTCTCCAGCTTGTTATGTCTGCATGTATTGAATTATTTATGACTTTTCTAGATTTTGGGGAGTAATACATATCTTGGGAAAATTCTGGAGAGCCGACGACAGACCTAAATACTTACTCTAAATACAGCCACTCCACCTAGACGCCTGTCCAATCCCTTACAAATTATTCAAGATGGAGGTCATAACATGGAGCCCCATGGATTTTGCAGATACTGGGACCTCCGCTTCTATTCTGATTAGGTCCCTTAGTGCCTTTGAATGAACCTTTTCAAATAGTTGGAAGAGAAGTAGTGAAACAGGTAGCCTACTGAAGACTCGCTACGATCTCAATGTCACCTGGCCTAGTAGGATCGCTGTCTCTGTCTTCCCTCTGTTTCCCCAATGTTGCCTCGTCGCAGCTTGAAACACTTGTGTATAGGTGTGTTATAAATGCCATATCATATCATGTCACTGCCTATTAATGCCCTGGAAACATCAGAATTCACTTTTTTTTGTGGACACACCATACATATATTGAAGCCTACGAATATAACTTGCCCATCATTCTCTTCTGAAGACTGGGCACCAGAGATCCCCTTTGTTCCCTGACAATACATGTTTTCTTATTTTTTAATTTTGTTATTTAAAGACGTCATTGGGCATAATATGATAACATATGAATGTGTATTTACCAGTGTTGGCAGAATGTTCTTAACATTTGTGTTGTTCTCACTTTAGAAATTCGGAATTTGGTATTCCGAGCTGTTAATTTCTCATTGTATTTCAAACTTGATGGCAAATACAGTGAATTTCTGGTATTTGGATTTTCTACCACTATCATATCTAAGTTTTTTAATATTTTTCTTTGACAGGTTCTTTCATTATACTTAGCATTCCCCTTCATGATCTCTGTTTTGGAATGATTTTATAACCCAACATGGAGCTAACATTGTGGAAGACCTCATTACTATACATTAAATCACAATAACCATATCATCAGCCTATCACTGAACATTAAATTCCCTGGTTAGGTTGGTCACTGATTCTGAAATTGATAGTGAGATCTTAACTAAACTCTGGGCAGATTATCACAATCCAAATGAGGTTCACATAAATCATGGCTCTCACGTGCTGTGATTCATACTTGAGGGTCTTAGGGACAAGATGGCTCATTGTTCTCGGGTTCCCAAACACGAGGAGGGCTGGCACACAACTGCAGGCATCCTTCAACACAGGGAAGTCCTGGGTACCATTGTGGATGGCAGAAAGACAGATCTTGTTCCTGCAGCACCTCACTCCAATTGCGCCCCAGAAATGGTTAAGGGGCAGAACAAACCACTGCATTGGACACTCGGTCTTCACTTCTGGCACAGGGCTTTGGGAAGGACCCTTCCCCAACAGAGGTCCAATGAGCATTTCTTGAGGGTTTGAAGTCCAAAGAAGTAGTTGGAGACCCCTTCTTTTAAAGACAAAATCCCACAAGTGATTGGACAAAATCTAGCCTGCCTTAGTGGTCCAATCCCTGTACTTAGAACAAGTGGACATTGCCTTCTGACATCACAGCCAAAGTGATTTTTGTTACAGGAAGTGAAGGGGATAAGAACAAAATATAGTAGCTGAGAGAAACACGATGTTGGAACCTTCCAGAAACTGAAAGGGGTTCCCACTGTCTATACAACCCATGCCTCATTCTCTTCTCATTAGAATCAAAGGCCCTTTCGGTATGAAGTACCCTGGTGGGAGGCTACTCCTTTTGTGAATGTGTGTACCCTTTGATTCCTGTTCCTAGGAAAGTTTCCTGTGGAGTGGCTGTCTCTCTGGGGAGAGTCTTACCTGCTCATACAAAGAACAAAGGGAGGCAAACCCCAGGGCTACAGTCTCACTAGGATCAGTACCAACAGGTAGTCTGGCTGAGGGAATACATAAAATTCTTCCACAGCTGCGCTTGGCTCACAGGCCTGACACATATATGATATCAGATTGATGTGGCTTGGATAATAATGGGAGATGCTAGCCACCATACCTGAACTCGGGTATGGCTTATATTTATAGTTTTTTCGAACAGGGGTACGCATCCTAAATGCATCCTCTGTGCTACAGAGAGTTTGGAGTCACTGCAGCTATCAAATAGACCCTGTGACCCCTGATCCTGCTCTGTGCCACTGGAGAGCAGTTGATGCAGATCAGGATACTAATCCCGCAGAGCACAGGAGTGCACTATGCTGTTGGCATGAAGCTTAGGAAAGAGGAAACTTATTAGCAGATTATCTTTCCTGAGATAGAATTTGCATTAATTAATGCAATGTTTTAAAGTCATGACTTCTACACTCTTGCCTTTGCAATTCCTTACACCAAGTGTCTTCCCAATTCTAATATTCTAAATAATAGATAATATTATTACCCAATATACTGCTGCTACATGTATCAACCACATAAGAAAGAATGACTGAGTTGCATCTAACAACGTTTAAAACTGTGACAGCAGATTGAACACAGACCCCTCGAGCAACCAATTAATTCACTTTGCTATCTTTTTGATAAATGGCTCTGATGAGAACTTGTAAGTGCTGTACATATCATGGCACGAGGCATGAGAGGTGTAACTTTGTTTAGTGCCATTTGGATACACAATAACACTGAAATCATTTACCACACACCAACATGACTGGTGCAACTCTCATTTCGACAGCACATGGTTTTCAAAGATTATAAGTGGTAGAATGGCAAATTTTGAAATCCTACTAAAACACAGTGGTCAAGTGCAATGCTACCAGTGTCAATGGGTAAACTGGCTATGCACGAGGATCGAAGTCTGGATCAGTCCTGACACTGGATATCATAACATCTGCTTCATTATAGGATGCCTTGATACCCTTCAAAAGCAGGGTTCTACTTAAAGTCATGTATGAGCTAATACATATCAACATTATCCAATGAAATGTCTCCAGAGTGTGAACATTACCCAACCAGATCGGTGTAAGCCAATGAATGTAGGACAAAGATCATGGAGGAAGTTTGAAATGCCATATTTTAAATTCCAACTAATCAGTGGAGTTACAAACACTTTTTTGAAAAGAAGTTGGAAGCCAATAGTTTAGTGAAATCACTGAGACAAATAATCCCAGCTCATAGTGTTCACCATCTTGGTTTGTGCGCTTAGTCCTGAGTGGGCACTAAATGTCTGGTAACCCATAACTCTAAATGACTTAGGGATTTTGGAGTTTTGCAGGCCTTAGGGCCAAGAGTGTTTTAGGGTTGGTTCTCAGAGACCAAAGTCATAACTAAGCTCTAGCCTGGAGTGTTCTAGAAGCAGGCACATCTGTGGCTGGTTTCAGAAGGCTTCATGTCAATACGGTAGCTCAGAAGCATGCTCTGGATCAAATGATGTGTCAGGCTCATGAATACACATGCTGGAGTGTGATGAGGGTCAAGTGGAGCAAACTGGCAAGGGTGGCATTGGCATCATAAACGTGTCTTGCACATTAAGCACCCAGCTGGCCTTTGGATCAGCCGGCCTTTCATCTTTTATCTGGCACACACTAAGAGATTGTCAGGCTATCACCACAGTGAGCTTTCAGTGGACTACAGCATTATACAGTAACCCTAGCTGTCCTTAGATTATCACTTTTCCCATGATGGTACTGGTATTGTGTCATTCATCTAGAAAACACCACAGCAAACAAGAGAAACCTCAAGGACACATACTGCAAAGGAGGGAGTGTGGGTCAATTCTATTGTCCAAGCAGGGAAGGACTGTCCAGAACGGTTCTTCCTTATCTTCCCTGAGTGAATTCCTGCCTCTGTTATTCCTATGCAGGCCTACTCCTCTTTTGAATGCCTCATCTGCAGGCTATCTCTCTCACCTAGCCATTCCCTTACTGTGGCTACTATCTATCGGCCACCTGGTCAGGTTTCCTCCTTCCTCTCTGAGTGGGTGGACCTCTGCTCCTCACTCCTGGCCTCAACCACTCAACTCCTCCTTCTTGGAGACTTCAACATCAACCTGTATGCCTCCTGTCCCCCTATGAACTCTTTCGCGACCTCTGCAATTCTCTCTCATTCACCATTCTCCCCTCTGGCCCGACTCATTCTGCAGGGCACACTCTCGATGTTCTGATCTCTTCAGACCTTCCCCTCTCTGTCCCTCTCTCCACTCCTTTCTCCTGCAGTGACAACTTTCTCCTATCCTCCCACCTCACCCTCATTACCCCGCAGGTCAAGCCACCTCCGTCACTGCCACCCACCTTCTCGGTCACCCGACCCATGAAGCGGGTGTCAGTTGAGGCTTGCTTTCGCCGCCACCTTCTCACCCTCTCCTTCCCCCCTGGCTGACTCTCACCCTCACACAGCCCTCTCCATGTCCCACTCTTCTATATCTGATACTCTGGATATCCTTGCCCCTGTCATGAGAATCCGCCTGAAGCCCAAAGCCAAGTGTAACTCCTGGTATGACTCAGACCTCGTCACCCTAAAACGAAAGTGTAGGGTTGCCGAGAGGAAATGGCATGCTTCAAGTTGATCCTCTGACAAACTGGCCTGCCTCTCCTTCCCTCATCTCTGACTGTCTGCCATCCAGAAATGGTGTGCCACCAACAACCTCTGCCTTAATGCCAGTAAGACTGAGATTCTACTCATCGGCACACCCACTCCCTCCTTCCCTGCAGCTCTCTGGCCGGCCTCTCTTGGCCCTCCTCCCACTCTGATCGACCTGCAAGGCCAAAAACCTCAGAGTCATCTTCGACTCTGCACTCGTCTTCTCCCCTCACATCTCTGACGTCTCTAAGAAGTCACACTACCAGCTCACCGCCTCAGAGGCATTCTTCCTTTCCTCTCCTTCCCCCAGAAGCTCACTGTCTCCAGAGCCCTGGTCTTCTCTAAGCTGAATTACTGTAACAGCCTCTATCTAAATCTGCCTGCCTCCAATTTATACAGAACAGGACTGCAAGACTTGTCCCTGGCCTCAAGCCCAGGGATCGTATCTCTCCAGGACTGAAATCTCTGCAGTATCTCCCAGTGGCTGCGAGGATTAAGTTCAAAACCCTCTATATTGTACACAAGGCCTTCTGGGGTCTGGGGCCGCAATACCTTCAACTCTCTCTTCCTAAATGTTTTCCTTCTCAAGCTCTTCGCTCATCTGCCTCCAACTCCCTCAGGGTCAGTCGCTTCTCCAAGCAACACATTTGTGGCAGAGCACTCTCTTCGGCAGGGGCCTCTCTCTGGAACAGTATTCCTGCCTCCCTGAAACTCGAGGAGAACCATCTCCGGTTCCGGAAACACCACAAAACCTTCCTCTTTGCTTCTGCTTTCTCTCCTCCCTTCCCTTGCTGAATTCCTGACTGAAATTGCACTGGTTACCCGGCCAACCTTTTTCTGATCTCTAGCCCAGGCCCCATCAATTGCCCACCTGCACTGCCTCCCTGACAACCCGTGCACTTGGGGACCATTTCTCTGTATCCCTTCAGTCCCCCTACCAGCACTTATGTCTGCACTTCCTTGCACTTGCCACTAACTGGCTGTTTTATTTGTCTTATTTTATCTTATTTATTCCACTTTCCCCTCTCCCGTCCCTCTGTGCACTTTTCCTTTCCCCCCTTCCCATGCACTTGCGCGATCTGTATGACACCTGGCCTAGTAGGATCGTTGTCTGTCCTCCCTTGTTTCCCCCCCCTTGCATCGTCGCGCCTTGAAACACTTGTGTATAGGCGCGTTATAAATGCCATATCATATCATATCACTGTCTCCAGTGAGAAAAGTTTAACAATCGCCAGTGGTTATTTATTTCTTTATGCATGTTTTGTAAGGCAACAGAGGGCTAACACTGAAGGAAATTTGGAGTGTAAGGGAGGCAGATGAGTTAGGAGTGGGAGTAAGCACTTGGTGCGACCATGTGTACATGTGCAGCGAGATCACATAGGGCATTATGTATGATAGAGAGTGAGTAATCGCATATGTCTGATCTATTAGGCCTTGCACTAAGGAAAGGTAGGATTGTATCACTTACAGAAGGCTCGCTGGAACACAACGGCGTCCCTGCTTTCCTTAATTATTAGCTTTATTTGAAGATTCTTAGGCTCTCTCGGAGAGAGTTTCACATGTTTTGAACACAAAAAATAAGGGGAACACACAGGGGCAATACATTGCAACGTCATCTTGCCTACATTTCAGTAAAATAGTGATTAAAAAGTAATTGTTGTCGAGTTACTAGTACATGAGATAAATCCTCTTATTTCCCGATTTTCTGAACGTATGTGAAGTAATCAAAATGAGTGTGTGTTGTGTTGTGTTAAAATGTATTTAATGTATTATTCCAATCTCCATATGGCCCAGTGGACAGACTTTAGACCTCCATTGAACAAGTGGCGCATAGAGTGTACATTCTACATTTTGACTGCGCGTTAATTCCTGACAGAGTAAAGAGCACAGTCTGCAAACATGCCTTCTTTTTTTGTGGACACTGAACTGGGCCCAGCCAGCAGTTGTTTCTCTTTAAATTTTACTTTATGCCTGAATATTAACGGCATTGATGCACAAATATTTCATATTCAAATTGTAGGTTATGCCCACATACTGGTTTCCCCATTGGCAACCAACAATATGTTACCCTTTTCCTCTCCATCAATCCAGTCATGTCCTGGCTACCTCCCTGCTCCCATGTGAGCTGCAATCCTGGAAGCTGTGGCATGTGCCTTGGTGTGCCACACATCTCTTGCTGTCTGTTGCCTGCCATCATGATGGACATCACGCTAATCCACCAGCTTTACTGTCAAGCACCATGCCAACTCTCTGGCAGATATTCATGGCAGACATGTCATGAAGCGAATTGCCACCTGCATTCACCTGGTATGACAACAGTCATGTCTCTTTGTACCTCATATCAACACTTAATTTACAGTAATATTGAAATAAATGACTGTGGGAGTCATTCCGCTGCACAGTGAAGACTTATCTATCTGGAGCCAATCTTTTGCTTTGGACTCCAGGCTCGGGAGACGTGAATCTGAAACCCTCCTTATGATTTACGGAGTAAAGGTGAAAAGATGCAATATAGTATACTATAGTAGTTGAGTACCACCTGTTTTTTACAGACTGCATGAATAAGAATTGAATATCCGATGTGGTATTTATCATGTAAATGTAAAAAAAATCAACCTGAATGTGGATTTGGATGACATCACCTGCATTACGTGGTCCATGCAGTCTTTCTGACAACTCACATAAGTAATTCATGTGTGATATGAGATAGCCCATCACATGAAATCCTGCCACACCGCAGATCAGATCAACAAAGAAAGGGGTGGAGTGCTAAACCAACACGTGATTGCTTTGATGTTGCAGTTTGAGGGAAATAGGCAGCTGCAGACCGAGCAGAAGAGGAAAATGGCGTCATAAAGGAGTCAGAAGAGGATGTGGAAGCCTATAATCCCAGGAGTATGACTATCACCTTGACGTCTCAGCAAACAACAGCGTCCAACACAGTGAATTCCTACCCCTCTACCACCTGAGCAGAAGAAAAATTGGGTACAAAACGCAGCTTATATAAAGCCACAGCCAGAGTGCAATAAACACAGGGATAGCTATACCATGACTGCTTAAGATGGTGTCTGTGATTCATGTTTGTGTCAATGGCGCATTCCAATATTGGGTGAACGTTTTGCATGGCATGCCACAGCCAACATCATTTTCCGTTGTCCTGCTTGAGGTGTTAAATGTGTTTATTCTACATGCCCAGTAGTGTGTATCACTCCCCACAACCCAGGCTTCTGTCAATGCCACGAAAGGACATGAAAGTCACATTCTACAAAATGGTTGGGCTTTTTTTTAACATGATTGGTGCACCACAACATCCCAATTTAGCAAGATTATGAACACAGGCAAGGAAGCAGAAGCAGCATCTTACCCTCAACTTTCAAATTCCCTGTCATGGAATCCACATTATCACCGATTGTTGAACCCGATTACCTAGATAAAAGCAAAACACAATGATGCAGCAGAACAACCCTCTGCTAAGGTTCTTAAATGTCCACATGGACATACAAGCGCCTTCAGACCATACCAATGGTATATAAGGCGCTATATAAATGCAAAGTTATATAACATAACATAACAAGTGTGACGCCTACTTATGTAGCAATACTCCCTTCTTGGTGTCAGAATCAGAACCCAACCTCCTACACAGCCCCATCCGCATTCTACGCCTGTATCTCTATGTTTCCCACATGTATCCCTGTGTTTCCCACCTGCACTGCTTGCATGTTCTCACAGACTCTGAGCGGTTAACTGAAAAGGATCAGTATAGGAACGGCATTGGCATGGAACTATAACATACATACATTTTGATGTAATAACATGGTAACTCATATTTGGATACCCCACCTCAGACCATCCAATGTCTGCAATCTGCAGGTGACTCAAGAAACATCCTGTTGTTTGTGCCATAACACTCAGCTAGACCCCCATATCCAACTTGATCCTCACTACAAGGAGACACGTCGAATCCATAGCACTAGTGAGAGAGAATTTGCCCCAAGGGAGGCACAATTTATGTGCTTGGTCAAACAGTAAGACCACTCAATACACTGCAGAAAACTCGAACAAGTAAGTCATAGTCTACTGATGCTCAAGGCATCATACGCTGAATGCTGTTACAAAGGTCAACATGTTCAAAGACCAGGACAAGAAGAAAATGCAATCACATTGGTTTCGTTTTATTTCAGGAATACAATACAGACTGGGCAAAATAACAAACAGTGACTATAGAAAGGAAAGCAATGAATCTTGTTGTGCCCTAAAATGCTGGATATGCCATCTTGGAATTCACTATCAACAACTATGGGGATGCTACGGCCCCAGGCTGCACACATTTGTCACCTTGTTTGAAAATGCTACGAAGCCAGTGCTTGGGCTCTGCCGGAGTGTTACATCGTGGTAGAAACACTTTTGAGTTGGACACCTTGAACTCTGTATGAGTTACTTGATCCTGGGTGGTGTGCTCAGTGAGCATGCTGTGCAAGTGACATAGGAAAATGGGGTGAGCATCTGATGTCTGTGTTGAATTAGGCTGCAAGTGCCACAGGAGTTTTTAGGGCACCTCACATGTCTAAGCATATGTCTGCCACACATGTCCAAGAAATTCTATTCCTTCCCAACAAGTTTTCCTTGTCTTTCAAAGTTCTCCTCCTTTAGAGGATCAATGTCTACATGCGTACCTGCTAAGTGAACACATGAAGAACTCATGTTTTGGGACTGGGAACACAGCATCCCTGATTCCACTTTGTTTCAGTTTCCCAAGTGTAGGACCCCTCTCTTCTAAAGAGACAGTGCCGCTAAATAGTATTTTGATACTGTCGAGGGACCAGCAGGAGTGAGCAGGGTTGGTTGGAGAAGGAACAGAGGCAGAGGCAGCGGACGGTGCTCATGTCCCGAAACACCTCTTATACATAACATACTTATTAATATAGAAACGTTTCTCTGTTAAGACTATATCACCAATAAAGCCCCTGTTACTTACCCCATACATGCCAACATTTCAACCCACCTGTGCGGGAGATTATGTCCGAAACATCAGGAAACAGAGATTTTCCCATAGGAATGAATTGGGAAAAGATTCAGGGAGAACGTGAAAAATAGCAATATTTTTCACACAAAAATCGGGAGTCTCCAGCCTAAATCGGGAGGGCTGGTATGTATGACTTACCCCAATCCGCGTCCGTCCATACTTAAGTGGTGACGAGGATCCTCTATACGGCCGTTGAGAAGGATCTCTGGCCGAGGGCAGGTAGGAGCAGAGCAGCGGCGATGGGCCCCGCCAAACAGCCTAGTTGATTGTGTGAAAAGCAAAGCAGCATATAAACAGAGCTGCACATGCGCACATCTGTTTATTTATTTGAAGAAGGGACACAGCAACGCTAACGATGTTACGCGATGTGCTACAACTACTTGTGAAGGTTAGGAAGCAGGAATCCTCATTGAATCCTCATCTTCCTCGGCACAGTATATATTTTTGTTACGCGACCTGCTACAACTACTTGTGAAGGTCAGGCAGCAGGAATCCTCTTTGAATCCTCATCTTCATCATCACAGTATATATTTTTGTTATGCGAGAGCCATGTGTGGGCTGTTTGGTCCGAATTAAGGTTCCAGTAGTTTTGAGAGAGAATGGTTGTCAATGGTCCAGACCGAATGAAGTTGTGAAAGTTTTCCAGCATGCAGTGAAAACTAGTGATGGGGGAGTGTGGAGCAATGAGAGAGTAATGGTGTTGATGGAAGAGGAAAGGATAGGTGCTGGAAGAGGTTTGGTGTGGAGTGAAGTGAGTGGAAGTGGTGGATCTGCAGGAAACCATTTCAGTTCGGTTAATAGTACTAGTGCTAGTTCCAGTTCTAGTTCTGTGAAGTTATTTTCTTTGGCAGAGAATACAGATATGCCCGGAGAGATACCTAGGAGGACATCAAGAGTTGGCAGGAGTTACAGAAGACCTGGACATTTATTGGACTATGTGAATTCCTAATTCAGGTGGTGGTCCTTGTGAAAGAATGGGGATGTGTAGTGTTGCGTGCTCACAAGATCACAGTGGAACGGAGGCAGAGCTCGAGGGACCAGCAGGAGCGAGTGGGTAGGATTGTAGAAGGAACAGAGGGAGAGGCAGCGGACTGCACTCATGTTCCCAAACCCCTCTTATACATCACATACTTATTAATATAGAAACATTCATCTGTTAAGACTACATCACCAATAAAGCCTGTTACTTACCCCAATCCGCGACCGGCCATACTTCAGTCTTTTTCCATGAGACGGAGGAAAAGGATAGGTAACAAGGGGGTCCCCCATAACTCCTAACGGTTTGTGGAGGCTCTTCGGCCCCTTAGCTGCCCCATTAGATGTCCCCAGTGTTAGACAGGGAACATTGTCACACATCCTAGAACAATGCTGTACCAGAAGAGCCAGTAGCCAAACGAGCATCAAATAATCAACAAAAATGGCTACTTAATCATTTTAGAAGACACCCATGTCCATTTCCAACATTGAGCTTCCACCATGAAAGATGTTGGTGTATTTTTAACACGAGAATTCCAACGAACAGTATAACTTGAATGACTCATGATGCAAACGTATGAATTACCTTAAACAATTTAACACCCTGGGTGGTCGAGATGGAAGTGGCAGTTCTGGTGGTCATGGTTGCTGGTGGGGATTGTGTCGATTTGGCAAAAAATACTGACCTATTCAATCTTTAAAATAACATTGAAGAAAATACCATCCGTTATTAAGATCAGAAAAACAAATAGGGGCAGAGGGAATAGTGTATGAGGAACATAAATAAAAGGAAAACAACACGGTTTATGCTGGAATCCCCTTAAAAGTAAGGAAACACCCCACAACAACAAAAAGATTAGACATATTCAAGAAGCTGAGTTTGTGAAATTCATCATCATGCATCGAATCACCCAGAGATGTCTGACATGACAGCCATCTATGCTCTAGCAGTGGCGCCACTGGGCATTGCCCTGGCACTAGGACTGTTGATGGTAAACATTCACCAGGTGTAAAGTGTGCAGAACATCAATCTATTTGGAGAGTGTTCCTTATGTCTTGCCAAATGAATGTGAGGACCTACAAGGTAGTTATGGGGAACAAAACTTTGTGCTCCCAATGACTGTTCATTAGAGCATGTAAGTATGCCGGAAGCTTATGTCACTTTAAGACCATGCATCTACTGTGGCACACATTAGTTGAAAAATATTTCACTGGCACCACTACAAGCGGGAGACATGACATTTAAATTCTGTAAATCACTGCATGCTATACTATACAAATAAGCACACAATATTGGCTAGTACATTAAGTACGTAATTTGAATTCCTCCTCTGTGATGTTCCCCGTAACTGTTGCTGGCACACCGACAACATGCATACGATTTATCATAACTTGGGTAGAACTTGGAAAATATGTGTGCAAACCCCCGTAAACAATTACTGCAGCCCGCTACACTGCGTATGTGCACCCCTAAGTGAGATCCGAACCCCAGCTGCGCACACACACCTCCAAATCTGACACTGGTTCTTACCTTTTCATGGTGAATGCTATGCACGTGTCTGTACACCTGCCTTCAGGTGGCAGATACTATGAGGGCTTTATGTGGCCATTACACCGTGGAGAGGTTGCGTGGTCAAATCCATGAATACGGATTGTTCGCCGCAATAGTTGGCATGCAATGGACTTCCTGGAGGCCATCTCTCGTAACGCCCACATTTACCCTTGTTCTTCCTCATTTTCCATGTTCCACCACTACCCTGCCCTCTGCACAAGCCACTCCCATGCACTGCATGGTGTATAACGCAAGGCACCTGCTTCTCGCAGTAACGTGCTGCGCCTGCGCGAAGTCCACGCTAAGTACGAAAAAGTCCAGCACAGTCTATTCTATGAATTGACAAATGGGATTTTGCATGTGGTTTGACGCGCACCCTATTTTCCACGCAGATAAATCCATGAATCGGGCTCTCAGTGTCTTAATTCTCGGATTTTATGGCTGGGTTTCGTTGAGTAATTCCTCTTTTTTATTTTAAGCATCTGTGTTTTTGTTCTTGTCTTATTACAATGTATCTTGTTCCGGTCCTAGTGCCTGTGCTATTAGTGATCTACATCCAGTTCATGCTCTTTTCATTAGGGTAACTTTTGTGAGTCTCAGTGAGGAGGTTTCAGTGGGGTTGCAGCATGTTTATAGTGCTTGAAGTGTTTGAAGCTGTACTCTGCGCCTTTCTTCTTGAAGTGTGTATATGAGAATAATCCTCTTCCCAATCATTTACCATTTCATCGATTTTAAAGGTGATGAAATGTCGGTATATGTACTGAAGCCGTAAATTAGTTCTGCTTCTCTATTTTGTACCAATTGCATTTGTTTTAGAAGGTCTTTGGGCACACGACAGAAATGGAGTTATAGCGGTGTAAGTTGCTGTTGGCTAGGGGCTGCACTAGTTCTGATTATTGGTCCATAATTAGAAGATGGCATTTTTAAGGCAGGGATCTGTAGATGAGTGCTTTTTGTTGGTGTGTTCATTTATTGTTAGTCATTTCAAGAGGTTAGACTAATATTCATAGACTTCTGGCTGTAGTTGATAGTGTGGGAGTAAAAGTGAATGTCTAAATTGCTACTGTTACCAATGTTTAAGATGATTGTCTTTTTTAAATTAAAACAGAGTTTGTTAACTGGCGTGCATTCATGTATTTTTAAAAGACTTCCCCAATCTTGCCATTTCTTTTGTTGCCAGGTTTTCTTTACAAAACGAGCTGAATTGTATTTCATTGAAGATTTGTTGGATCTCCAACTTGTACCTTCTTTGGCTTATAAGGGAGGAAGGATTATGACCATTGAATTAGACTTTTCTACATTGCTTGGATGTGTGTAACCTTTCCAGGAGTGTTCCATTTTCATCCATATCTTATGCAGCAAAAAAGTCTAGGAAGATTAAAACTGCCATTTTTTTTTATCCATGAATTTCACTTGTGCAGTGTTAGTGCTCTTGTTCTGGCTGAAGGCCAATTGTCATTGAGGAAGTAAACTGTTTTTACTGTTGTCTTGAAGTTATTCTTTGGCGGCACTCCAACATTTTTGCCATTAAAGTTAAATTAGCAATGGGTCTGTAGCCGGCTGGTATCTGAGGCATCTGTGCTCTTTTTTTAGGAGCAATCCACTGGTTGCTTGTTTAAAGAGACTCTGGATTGTCAATGATTGGAGTGAGATATTGATTACATTTTCTAGTCATGGTGCAAGAATGTGGAATTGGTCTATGATCACTGACTTTGGACATGGGGTGCAGCGTGCAGCTGACAAGTTTCATATTTCTTTAATTGCATACAAACAACAACATTATTTCTTCTTTTTTATGCATTTATTTCATTTTTCACAAATACATCAAGTAGTTCTCAAGTGTGCAGAACATGTATATATGAACAGTTAATGAAAACGTAACCATATGTACAGGTATTTCAAAATAATCTATTAAGTAAAAACAAATTATATACCTGAACACTCAAACTATACGTGCATTGGAAATCTCCCAAATGACAAAACACAAAACGACATACACACCGACACACACACCACAGATTGCCCGACAATCTAAATCTTCAAAAAAACACTCACTTTCAGATTCAAACTCACAGTATATCCGTACAGCTTATTAAATGAAGCCCGCAGTTCAAGATATCTCTCTGTCTTATCCAGACTACCAAATAACACTACCTCCAAACTAGACAAAACCTGCAGCTCACATTTTTGAATATATTTATGATGTCTGAACCTGTAATGAGATGGCACTCATTCAGGGTATTTTGCGTAGTTCTGGTGTTGTTATCATTTGGAAAATACCTACTTTGTCAGTGATGAAATTGTACATGTTGTCAATACCTTTTTTGAGTTGGAATCACTGTGTGTTTAATTTGGTGTCAGTTCAAGAAATTGAAAATGCTCTTTTATTTTGGGTTTTGTGGATCCTATTTCATAGAATGTTTGATTCTTTACATTTCTTGTCTATCTCGCCTCACATTTCCTAGGCATTACCTTCAATCTAGTTTGTTATGCAATGCCCTTCAAATCTTTCCTAATATCCTACCTTCTCCTTGACAAGGGCCAGTTCAAGGAAGTGCCGTCTATTGGTCGCTTTAGATATCTGCTTAGGTTGTATTCCATAATGCAGCTGCCAGCATCTCCATGCATCTGTCTCAGATACTGTGCATTTGCAAATATTGTATGTGAACGATATGGCTCAGGTTCGAATTAAGGGAATTATATTTTTAAATTATTATTTTCAATATGTGTAAGGTTCCTGCATAAATTCTTTTGTATTTTACTGTGATCGTGATATTCAATTGTAGAATGCAATATCATTGTTCTTTGATTAGACATTGGATGGTCAAAATGTGTTCTTTCATTTTACCAGAGTTGGTTTTGAGATTGTTAATAAAGTCCATGTCCACTCCTCTGAGATGAGCTGGACATTGTTTTGAGGAGCCTTCTGTTTGCAAATCATTGGGGTACTCTGGAGGGTACCTATGTGTATGCTCTCAATCCAGTTGCTTACGTCCCCAGGGATTCATTTTATATTGTTCTTGTATAAGTCTTGTATAAGTCAATCAGTAGCTCTAATCATTGGCCGAGAAAGTGGGAGTATTACACATAGGTCTTTAAGCAGATATGGTGGAGAACATGACTTTCGGTTAGGGCTAGACTTGATGGCTACATGTCCAAAGAATGGGCAGTCCTTATTCAAGATTCAAGAAAGTTTCTATTTATCTAGGTACTCCTCATTCTGCTTTTCTATGCTCTGTTTTTGCTGATTTAATAACTTTGGAGAAGAGATGTATTGAATGCAGTAGTGAAGTTGTTGGAGAACCACACTTCTGAGCTCTCTACTAAAAAATATGATTTACTCTGAGATAAGGTTAAAGATGTTGAAATCATTCTTATTAGCCAATCTAATATCGTTGGGTCTAATTTTCAGGTTTGTCTTTTTGTTTGCTTGAATTTAGGACTTCAATGTCCTGCTGTTCGCTTTTCTGGGCTTCTTAATACGTGTAAGAAACATTCCATATCTGTTGTTTAGGCCAGTGATATTTGGGATTTAGAATGGGATTTTGGCATTTTGACAAACATTTTCATTCTTTTCTTGGAAAACGGTATATTGCAAAGATCTGTCCCTATTAGGCATCCTTCCACTTGTGCCCCTTGGATGTTGAATTTTGTCTGTATTCCTTCTACTGATAGAGGTGTCATATTTGAGGGGTTTCTGTTGGTTAAAACCATTGGATACAGCCTCTATTTAGAATTTGAGAGAGATTTTTATCATTTTTCCAGCAGAGAAAGTGTTGTTTCGGTTAGGATAGTCCCCCTTGCTAAATATTAAATGTTGTCTCTTTGATTATTGCTTCTCAGTTGGAGACTGCACTTCATCCCCTCTGTGTGTGTATGTGTGTTGTGAAATTCAATGTGATGTTTGCTATTGCAGTTAAGCACCAGATGTGGGGTGTATTTGAAAATACTATATGTCTGTTGTTATCTGGCTGATAGGAATCTGGCATAGGGTTTCATTGTGGTAACATAAGCAGTGTTTCTTAAAGTTGTGATTTCTAGAGGTAGAAGTAATATGGGATAGATATGTTTTTTTCATCAGTTTGTGCCACTCAGGGAAGAGCAGAGATTCCATAGGCTTTCAGTTCTTCCTAGAATGTATGGGTTGTGGGAGGTCTATTAGTACACTGGGAGGCTGATGCAATGAAAAGTGTGGATATAGCCTATGTGTAAGGGATCTGGATGATGGAGTCCCTAGGGTTATGAGCAAGGATCTCAAGTGATATATTTTACTTTCTGGGATCTTGATTTTGGGTGCCTATAACCCCTAGTCTGGTCTACCTCAGGACTGTTACTGATTTTTTAGCTTTACCTTAAGGGAGATTCTCTGATAATGGCTTGCGAATCCCCTTCTGATAACTGGTTTACTAGTGAGTGTAAATGGGGCCAGGTAGTTAGGCGCATATGTGTTGGAAGTATGGTACTCCCGTGTTGTGCTGTTTTGGTTCTGTCCTGTTTGCTGATTGAGGGATTGGTTGATTGTACACATTATCTATATTTGTAAGCATAAACGTTTTTTGGCGGTGTGTAACAACCTAGACGTATATTTAATTGGTGAGATCTAAGTATCACGCTAATACATTCCTCATATTCGCCCAGAAGCACCAAGGCTCAGAACACGAAGGCTGACTCCTGTCTTCAGCCTGTCCGCAGTCTCCGTTGCTTTTTGCCAGAAACCCTGCCTAAACACACGGAGTGTTTACCTCACAAACATCTTCCCAGCACTGGATTCATCAGACTATTTGCCTGGTTGCTGTGCCTCCATTCAGTGCCCACAATTGAGTTAGACTCTCTCTACCCGTATCTTTATTAGTAGCTCCACTCTATCGCCAACAACTACCCCTCCCCCTAATCAAATATGTGTATGCATTATACGTGTTGTAGTCTTACTACGCAACTGTCTGACTTTCACATTTGCCAGCATTACTCGCTCAGTTCGCATGCTCATACAAATTGTTTGGACGCACCCCAATAATCAGCTGGGTCCTAATCCACGTAACTGTATTACTTGCGATAACACGCAGTAAGCGCCTTTTGCTCTGTTCGTTCTACCGCATTGGTATTTTGCCTGTTGCTCGCCTTAATACTATCACTACATTTTTCTGCATCACGCCCTGCTCTGCATTGTTTGACATTCCCGCGTTAACGCCTTGCTATTACCAGACAGTTTTGTACATTGGTCATTCCCTGCTACGGGCGATTTGCAGTGATTGTTGACTGAGTGCTTTGATGTGCTTTGAGGTGCTTTGAAGTGCCACGTCAATCCCTAGCATACTTACATCTCAGTACTCTAGTGATTACTTGTTTTGACCCACCCTCCCCAATGAGATTGGTACCCTTACCACCGCAGACCTTCCGTCCAACATGTTGTACTCCCCGATCACCCTATGTGCCTTTGCTTAACTACTGATTTCTGTAACCTGCACATTGCTCCTTGACCCACTCAGCTTTTGACATACCTTAGGGTTATAGGCACTATGCATTCTCTTTACACACTTATTGTTGCTAAACACTCTGCACTTTGTTTCCTTCTTGAATTAACTATTCTGATGGCAGCATTTTCCTACTATAACAACGCCACACTAGCAGGTCACACACACACTCCTGACTATTCTGCACACAACCTAGGCTCAACATGCCTCACAGCCCATCGGGACAAAGCTCTAGGCCCGCTTTGCACAACACCATACAGCAACACCACTTCCCAACTCTGGACTCTTCCACACATGCCATTAACCTTTACCTCAATTCGCCTACCCTCTGGATTTAACACTTTGCCACGAAACCTACACCTAACCAACCATGCGCTACTCCTTTAAGGAACTACAGACTTGGCTCTAGACTCCCCCAAGCTTCCTACCATTAGACACTCTAATAGGCATCCACCCACCACAGCAACAGCACACGCCACCCCACTGTCCTCACCTACTACAAACTCCCATCATGACACAAGCTCACCACGTGTCCCTAAAACCATGATCAAGGGGGCTTTGATTAAGGCCAGGTCACTCACAGCACATGCACTTGACATAGCTGACCTTATCCTTACACATGATCTTGACTTTATAGCCATTACAGAAACATGACTCCATTCGGACTCATGGCCACTTCTAACACTAGCTATCCCGACAGGATATATCATCTTTAGAAATGATTGCAACACCAATCAAACCGAAGGAGGTAGCATCGCATTCATTCATAAAAGCTCTATTAATCTCTTCATCTCTAACACACTGCAAATCACGTCAGCAGAATTACTCAAGTCATATTAGCACTTGCCCCTACTCAGTCTATCACACTACGTCTAATTTACAAGCCCCCAGGCTCTATCTCCACATTTGCTGAATATCTATCTCACATTCTTGCTTCCAACATGAAAACTAAATCTCAAATCATTGTACTAGGTGATTTTAATCTGGGTCTACAAGACCCCAATGATTCTGCAGCACATGACATCAACAACTTGCTTACCAGCATAGGTTTTACACAACATATTAATAAGCCAACACATTCTAAGGGCAGAATCCTCGATTGGCCTACTGGGTTAAACTGTGAAATGAATGTCGATTCTAACCAACCGTGTGTCTGGACAGACCACCATCTAATCACATTTAGCATTTCTGCCAAAACTACCCGCACCAAACCTGACATCGCACCCGCTATCTCTATTAGAAACAAGAGAGATATAACATGCAAAAAATTGCTCCCACTTATCCTCCCTATCCTCAATGAACATGCCACTATCTGCACTGATCCAACTGTCATGGTAGATTTGTTCAACCAGACTTTACTAAAAGCGCTAGACCAAATTGCACCTATTAAACTAAGAAAACCTAAACTACAAGCCCACCTGAACTCCTGGTTTACACTTCAGTTGAGAGTCCTACGCAAAGATAAACAGAATCTTGAAGCGCGTTGTAAAAGTAACCCCACTGAAATGAACAAAGCAAGTTTAGCGCTAGCCACCTTGAACTATAAAGAGGCTATAGTTCAGGCGAAAAAAGAAACCTATAGTAAGCACATTGAACAAGCTAAATCTAACACCAAAGAGCTATTCACAACACTAAAAGAACTGGAATCTCCGGTCTCTCCTCCTGACACCTGTATTAAAGACAGCTCCCGGTGTGCCAATATACAAAAGGCACTGCTTGGTAAAATAGCCACTCTCCAAACCAAAATCAACAACAAAAGAATCAGCCTGCATATCGGCCCACAAGATAAATCGCACCAGATCAGAACAAACATCAACCTCCACTCCCAGAAACAATTTAACTTTGCGCCCCTTACTATTCCTGAAATTGAAAATATTATTAACAAAGTTAAACCTTTGAATTGCCAAGGTGACTCATGTCCTGAGACTATTATCAAGGAGGCTTCTCATAGCCTAGCGCCTTTCAGCACTGCATTCATAAACTATTCATTCAGCTCTGAGATTGTCCCTGACAACCTTAAGGATGCCTGGGTCATCCCACTTCTTAAAAAACCTTCACTGGGTGCTAACATACCCACCAACTATAGGCCCATCACTAAAGTGCCATTCTTGCTAAACATTCTTGATCGAGTGGCCTATCTGCAGATCCAAGACTACTTGGAAACCAACAAACTCTTGGGACTTAGACAATCAGGGTTCCGTCGGGGTCATGGAACTGAAACCGCTCTGATTGATCTTAAAACACAGATTGAGGATCTAAAAGACAAGGGTAAACTTGCCCTGTTACTCCTACTTGACCTATTCGCAGCGTTTGACCTTGTAAATCACCAAATTCTCTGCCGACACCTCAAACTAACACCCCATTTCTTTGATAAAGCTACTGCCTGGATTAGCTCCTTTCTAGAAAACAGGTCTATGAGGGTTTTCTCCCCATCCGCATCTGCTGAACCTTCACCTGTTACATGTGGAGTGCCAAAAGGATTGTGTATTTCACCAACACTCTACAATGTGTTTACGAAGCCACTTTTCGATATCTTGGATTATTTGGGTGTCATCTACACTAATTATGCGGATGACACCCAGATACTCATACCTATTACCGGCGATCATACAACTGACACACTCGCCGTTAACTCCATTTACCAAGTCATCCAAGCCTGGATGGAGCAACACGAACTCTGTCTGAATGACGAAAAGACAGAGATTCTCATCCTAGGCACCCATCAGAGACTCAACAAACTGGACCCTTCGTTTAACTCCTTCGTCATTGATGGCAACATCATTAAAGTTACGAAGGACAATAAAACCCTAGGCATTTATATCGACTCCACCCTTTCTCTCTCTAGGCAAACCAATGCAGTATAGTTCACAGCAGCTTACACTTGCAAGCTCATTACAGCCTGCCGCCCCTTCTTATCTCCAGTCAACTGTACCACACTAGCCAGGACCCTGGCTATGTCTAAAATTGATTATCGCAACACCCTCTATCTTGGTACTAACCTAGGGAACCTCAATAAGTTACAGATTATTCAGAACAATGCTATTAGAGCAGCATTAAATATCCCTAGGAATCATCACATCTCTGCCACCAGACAAAGTATCCGCTGATTATCAGTAACGCAAAGAGTATCTCTTAAAACTCTTGCTCTCATGTATAAATGCATCACCAACCAATCACCTTGCTACTTCGCCAAGAAATTTAATATCCATACCTCTAACAGACCTCTCAGAAGTGCCCAGTCCAATTGCCTAACCATGCCCCATTTTAACCTTCAGCGATCAGGGGGGATCAGCTTCCCTTTCCTGGCAGCAAAACTATCGAACTCTCTTGCGAAACCCCTCAGAGCGGAAGCATACTTCCCAGTGTTCAGAAGGCAAGTCAAAGCATGGTTGACTTCCCTCAACCATCCCTGAATCTGATTGTTCATTCACCTACCACATGCCTAGACAAACCATCATTTGCCTGCTCTACATTTGTACATTTTTGATGTTCATTTACTCGTAACTGCTGTTTCTTGTCAATTAACGCCCTCTTCTGCTTATTATTTGTAAATGTTTCCCGGTATATTTTCTGTAATTGCATACTATGTATGTCTGTATCCCAAGTTATGTGCCCAGATGCCCTTGGGCCAGGTGCGCTCTATAAATAAATAAAATACAAATACAAATATCACCGGCCAAATGGTAATTTAATTACCCATACATAATTTATTATGTAATACATGGCAAACATCTTCTTTACATTACTAAATTAATCAGGTAGTCTCTGCTACCAATTCTAGATAATTGGGAAAGGGCTAACTGTCTAATTATATCAGATATTAGCTAGGGCTAGCTTTAAACAATAAAAACATGTTGAGCATATGGGGAATTGCACACTGATTAGACGTAATCCATGTTTCTTAATGGAGCCACATTTTGAGTGAAAAGTGGTAAGTAGCTAGATGCTTTTACCGCCTCATTCTTGACTCACCTGAGCAGTATTTTAACACAGATTTCTGGATCTAGGTGGTCATTTAGCTATCACCCCCAATTTGTGGGGCTTCCTAGGCAGGCTCAAGTGAAGGAAGCAAGGACCTCACCAGGGGCTCAGGGCTGTTACAGACCCAGTGCATCCCAGGAGTGTTAGCTATTTGAACCCCCAGGGTGCAAATAGTGTAAAATAATATTTTCCTCAGTAGATGGGCTTCATGCTTATTGTGTGAGCCCAATCTCCCATAGATAAAACAATATGTCCACCACTATAGCAAATAGAAAAGTGACTAGCACCCTTTTCTATTTCTATGACGTGCCAAGGATGGGGATGGAGCACATTAAACAGAGCCCAAGGCTGTGGGCCAGCAGGTAAGTTGGTAAGGGAAGAGACTTGGGATGTCTTGGAGGCGTGGTGGGTGGAGGGAGTGGAGGAGGGAAAAGGAGGGGCTGCTGGCCAGTAACAAAAAAACATGGTGGCATCTGAGGACAGGGTTCAGATGGATGATGGAATGCAGTCATCACATTGTTAAATCTTGTGCGTGTTTCCAGCAACCTTAGTGGCTGTGTGCCCATCCCTAGTGCAACTATGAAGATAGTAATGAGTAATTAGAGGAGTAGGGATGGGCCACTATGTTTGATGCAGTACATGTTCATGCACCAATCACTGTATGACCAGAAAGAGTAAACACCGGTGTGGCATATCGCTGATCACGTCTCAACGCTCCATTGCCTTTCCAAGTAGACACTCCCATTGCCTTTAGTAAGTTGATCCTTGCCTTTCTTTCCTCTCATCCCTCCTGGCTTCTTCTGCGTTCGTCCTTAGTTTACTGACTACCTTCCTTCCTTGTTCGGTAGACTTCACCTTGGTGTTCTGTGGCAGATCGCTCTGTTCTACATCTTTCCACTGGTGTTCTGGCATCTAGTTCCTTGCCTTCAAAGTGGAGCCTGTCATTTATGAAGATTTTGCAACACTTCCTACTTGAAAGAACCATACTTGGAGGTTTTTTCAGCAACTGCTTTTTCCTACAACCACTTTGATTCCTCTCGCAGTTCACCTGCTTCAGGACATCCCCATTCACTGCTGAGGCATTGTGGAGCTCCAGAGAGACCAGCCTGACCCCCCTAAGTGTACTTGTTTTATCAGAGAGCCTGTGAGGTCGGTAGGTGACAAGTTGACCCATTTAGACACTTGGCTACTGTGGGTGACTTAATAAGCGAGGGGGCTACAGAGCAGTAGGGGAAGAGAGGGAAGTCAATATCAAGGGTGCATGGTGAAGGGATCATGGCGAAATTGAAGGTAGGCAGCCCTGAGTGTGCAGACAAATATTTAATATTGTATATATTTGAAGCCCACCCTCTTCAATAAATCTAGCTCTCTTGTCTTGGCTCCCACTGTCCTTCAAATCAGAGTAGTCAAATACTACTCTCTGGCCTATTGCTCCCAGGGACAGAGAAACAGCCCAAATGCCTGCACAAGTTGTAAAGAGGCCCTGATTGGTTAGTATCTTATCTCATCGAAATGCCCTTGGTGCTGGTACATTTTATATCACCTCCAACAGAGAGCCCCAGATTGGATAGGAGATCTAAACTAAACCTGAAAATGTTTCCTCAAAAACAACGCCTCACACCTCTTTGCCAGAATGTGATTGATGGTTCCAGTCTCAGATCCTCTGTTACAATATGAAAGCCAGAAAGAACATATTCTTGTCCACACATTTTTATTTTAAATGTAAGATTTGAACAGGTGATCTGGACCCTAGGTGCTTTCATCTTGGCCAATGTGTACATATTTGCCGCTATTTGGGGGATTTTCGTAAATAAAAAATGGTGTACAGACAGATTTACAACATTCAAAAAAGCTGTCTTTCTTTACCATGCTGTGACAAATTTGGCTCAGAAAAAAGTAGCAGCGTTTGTGCTGTAGTCCCTATGGAAATGTGTGTGTGTCTCTGTGTCTGTGTGCTTGTCTGTGTTTGTGCTCGTGGGTGTGTGTGCTATAATTGTTATGGGTTTCAATCCTATGTTTCTTAAAATGTACGATATTTTATCAAATTTAATAAATACAACATTTTGCTGTGACAATGCAAAGCCTAGGCATGTGAATGGACTGCTGTGCAGGAGCTTTTGATAAACGAGGGCCCACATCCTTCTATACAGTCCCATATAATTAGGACAGGTTTGTTTTCTCGCGTACTCATGAGATTTCAAGATGATTTCATTTTCCTGCTTTCTAGTCTGAATAATTCCCTGTCTTCACGATAGGACAGGACAGAGAGTTGCCAACTGTCTCTCTCTCGCCGGTGCCTATTATAATTTGACCTAGAAAATCCCATTATTGTTTTTTTTTTGTTCAAAATTAAATTTAATCAAAGACACAGAAATCATAGTCATGCATTGCAGTTTTCTTGAAAAAATATCTGCTATTAAGTACTCACAAATTTTGACAAAAATGTGCATGTTTGTCTATTGCTGCTCTGAAGAAAGAAAATTGCTTGCTCCTTCTGACCTCCAGTAAAATGGCTGGCGCTGCATTTTTTTTCTCATGCAGGCTATGCGGATATTTCAAAAACATAAAAGTATATCGAATATAAATTCATATAGATTTTGTTGACAAATTGTTGAATGGTACGTTAAGATAATATGGAAAAATGATGCTATGCTGGATTCAAATCGAGCCATTATGTATTGTTGTGCTTGCATAATTTAAAATGGTCCACGCTGTGGGGTTTTCAGGACAATTATAATGGCATTGGTTAAAACATTATAGAATATATCAGATGTCTGCTATATATATATATATATATATATATATTCAAAGAAAACACTTTAGGTGCAGCGACGTTCTCACTTAACACAACAAAACCCCTGAAATTCAGCTAAAGTCACCTTAACTTCGCGCTTCAGCCTATGACCACAATGCTGACATCCCTGGTGACATCACTAATTACATCATCTATGACAATACTGAAAAGATGACATCACGTATGGAATCACTGGTGACACCATTGGTGATATCACTGTTTATAACATGGCATCAGACATAATATACTTTATGACATAGCTAATAAAGGTTTTGATTAACTAAATACCAATTTGGGCCGTGACCTTTGTCATGGCCAAGGCTGTGGAGACTGTATCTGGCCAGTGGCTGTTGATTGTTGTACAATATATAGTGGGCATGGACGTAGGCCTGACCACTGCATATGGCCAAAGGCCATGGCTAGTGGCTGGTAAATGTTGTAAAATATGCAGTGGGCACGGCCAGAGGCTGTGACCATTGGCCATGGCCAAAGACCATGGCTCCTGCCTCTTAATGTGTTATAATACACAGGGGGATGACCAAAGGGTGTGACCACTGCCCATTATTGAAGGGGATAGCTAGTGGCTGATTAATTTTGTGAAATATGCAGTGGCTGCGGGCAATGCTGTGGCCACTGGACATGGATGAAGGCCCTGTCTTGTGGGCCCTTAATGTGGCAAAATATACAATGGGCACGGCCAAAGACCATGGCCAAGGCCAATGGCTAGGGGCCGCTTAATGTATTAATCTGTACAATGGGCACAGCCAAGGTCTATAGTCACTGGCCATAATTGGTTAGTGTTATAATGCTATCAGAGATTCCAATACTGATGTCATAGATGATGAAATTAGTGATGCCACCAGTGATGTCATCAGTGATGCCATCAGGGATGTTATCTGTAATGTCATCATTGTGGTCGTAGGGTGCACAACAGGGGGTGCAAACTTAAGGAGGCTTTAGAATTTCAAGTGTTTTTATTCCATAGATGTTTTCTGCATCGCTGACCCTGGCCTTCGGTCGTGCCCACAGTCCATTTTAAAACACTACTAGACCACTAGCGATAGCCTTCGGCCAGGGCAAGTGGGCATGGCATTCGGCCGTGCCCCCTGTATTAAAACACTTGCAACCGAATGCTCAAAGTCGTTAATCAATCACAGGCTGATTTTGACCTTTTTGACAGTGCTATTGTTATTTATAAAAAGGTTCTATGTGATTTGAATGAACACAATTTCAGAGAGGGAATATTTAACGAAACAAAAACAGCGAAAAACATAATTTCTTTTCTATTTGGGGCCCCCTCTAAAAACCCCTGATTCCCTATGTGTTTAATCCCACCACAAGCCCCTCCCCACCTGTTTCATCCCTTTACTCATCTATGTTTCAACAAAAATGAGTTGTTTTTTTTCACTGTTTTTGTTTCATTTTAAAATCCCTCTCTGTAATTGTTTTCGCTGAAATCTCTGTATACCGTATAAAAAATGGCAGACTTTGAGAATTGTCCATTTTAAAACACTACCAGACTACTAGCTATGGCCTTGGGCAATGGGCCATGCCCACTGTCCATTTTAAACTGAAACCTGAAAGTGACAGGTGGAAGGTTTTGAATTAATCTGAACCACTGCCAATGCTCTGGTCAACCTAAGCACCATTGCATAAGGGATCCAGCCATATGCAAATCAGTTAAATACTGCCACCAATGGGAGCATCCCTGTACGAACTGCTAGGCCAGGTCACCTCTGCATGGAAACAAAAGCAACCCCAGACATCATTCAGCCTTGTTGGGCCTCATCAGTGAGGTGCAGCTTGGTTACCTATGGCACAGCGAGCATGGGACTCACGTCTGGGCAACCGTCTCTTAAATAGGGAGACAAACTGAAACTAAAAAAGTGATGGGTGGAAGGTTTTGAATTAATCTGAACCACTGGCACTGCTTTGGGCAACCTTCCACACCACTGTTTTTCAGCCGTCTGCGCCCTGGCGAAAGGGGTACAGCAATATGCAAATCAGTCAGGTACTTACTGCCACCAATTGGAGCAGCCCTGCTCGAACCGGTAGGCCAGATCCCATCTGTATGGAAACAAAAGCAACCCCAGCCATGTTTTGGCCTTTGTAGGCCTCATCAGTGCACTGTCCATTTTAAAACACTTGCAACCCATGTTGACCTGTTTTGAGAGTGGTATTGTAATGTATAAAAGATGGCAGACTGTCCATTTTAAAACACTACTAGACCACTAGCCATGGCCTTTGACCATGGCCACTGGGCACGACCTTCGGCTCTGTCCAATGCATATTTTAGAACACTACCAGACACTAGCCTTGGCTTTCATTGGACAACCAATCAATTGCAATCAAATTTGTATTTGAGATTAGTGAAGCAGGCTTGATTTATTGGGGCAATCAGAACCTCGGAACATCTTATGAAGATTGTGAACCAAACAGTTGGTCATATCAGTAGTTCTCCCTTTGCAGGGAGCACCTGAAAAATTGTCTGGATGTACCACCCGTCATTTTAGAAGGTGGCTCTTCATGCCTTACTGTGGCTGTAATACAAGAGAAGAACAGATAAATTGTAGCAAAGGCTGAACAAGTCTTCTGAAAAATGTCTGGTACATTTTCATGCAGCATATGGCCTAAACTTCTAAATACTGCTGTGAGGAATTGCCATCTGGCAAGTTTTTAGAAGCACTTGCTTTTTTGAATGTAATCTGTTAAACAGTTGGTGCGGGTAATTTCATTTCAGTAAGGGAAATCTGCTGTTCAGATCTCCATTCGCTAGAATCCATGCCAGAAGCATATTCTTCACATTTGTCCTGCTGAATCTGCCCCCCTGAACTGCAACACCAGCTCTACAGTGTCACAGAGCAGATTTAGGGGTCAAAGCTGCACACTTGACATCAGAAGTGACAGCCAAGCCTCTGAAGCACAGAGACTGCATTTAAAATATGCACCTCTGTTCCAGAAACTGCTTCCTTTGATTCTGTGCATTGAACCGTTTAACCGGTGCACTCTGTCATCAGCCCCTACACTGTTGATCCTCAAACATGGTGACATCCAAGATCAAGAGTGCTCGAGCATTGCTTTAAACCACAGCTTTCTTCAGTGCTTGCCCACGCCTCGACATCTGCTTGCACCTCAACCACCGAGACTGTCACACTTCGAACTCAATCGTCAAACAGCACTGAGCAGCCTGGTACAGCCAATTTCGAACTGCAAAGACATTGCACAGATGTTATTGCCTGATAATTGCCCCTCTGGTCCATTTGGACTGTAGATACTGGATAGATCACATTGATCCCTTCTTGCAACTCAAGAATATATGCTTTTTGAACACTGTGGGCCTCATTCCGAGTACGGCGCTAACCAATGGCGCTATTAACGCCTTGGTTGACGCCGTACCCGGACCGGCAGCGCCTTGGTGGATGGCGGAATCACCGCCCCATTCCAAGGTTGGCGGGGCGGTGATTCCCCATTCACCAAGGCTCTTCCCCATTCCCAAATGAGCCCCCATAGGGCACAATGGGAATGGGGAAGATGCAAATAACGGTGACCGTTCATTACGGTCACCGTTATTGGCTTGCAGGCCCCTTTGCGCCCTCGTATGGCGGTAAGGGAATACCGCCACCGGTCTCGTTACCGGTGGCCGCTATCCCTTACCGCCATACTCGGAATGAGGCCCTGTGTTTTCATTGCCTTCTTACCCCTGTCACATTACCCTGAGTGATGCATCTTGCTGCATATTCTGCATTCTTTCTATAGTGGCAGGTTTTTGTGGTGTTTTCTATTTAGTCATTATTGAATATGGTGTGTTTAAGTATATACATTTTTTATAAAGCCATGATTGGACATTCCTCTATTTGAACTGTGTCAAGAATCCCAGGATGTCATCACTTCTTCCATGGAGGAAGCTCATTCCCATGAGGCCTGGAAGGTGAGGCCACTACCTGATAGTCCCTTTGGGAGTGGTACTCAGTGTGTGGTTCTCGTGGGGAGGAAAGCCCCCTAGGGGGCATGCAACAAAACCTTGGGAGAAATGCTGTGTCTTTCCCTTACACCCCAACCTCCCTCACTCTGCTATCCTGCACAACACATTATAACCCAAAACACTTCTGTGTATGTCTGCAGAATAGACAATGTCACTTCCCCAAGAAACACTGAGATGAGGAAGAACATTGAGTACAAGGATGACTATAGTACTGGGACACGGAAGATGTTCAGAGTTATGTGGAATAATCCACTGAATGACTACAAATGTACTAGTCCATTTTTATCTGGCAAATAAGAACAGAACATAAGATTTGAAGAAGGACTTGAAAATGATGGAAGTGCTCCCAGGAGGAAGCAGGTGATTTGAAGTCCTGGCAGCAGTTCAGCAGTTGAGGAGACATGCCGCTTAATGTATTAAACTGTACAATGGGCACAGCCAAGGTCTGTAGTCACTGGCCATAATTGGTTAGTGTTGTAATGCAATCAGAGATTCCAATACTGATGTCATAGATTATGAAATTAGTGATGCCACCAGTGATGTCATCAGTGATGCCATCAGGGATGTTATCTGTAATGTCATCATTGTGGTCATAGGGTGCACAACAGGGGGGGCAAACTTAAGGATGCTTTAGAATTTCAAGTGTTTTTATTCCATAGATGTTTTCTGCATCGCTGGCCCTGGCCTTCGGTCGTGCCCACAGTCCATTTTAAAACACTGCCAGACCACTAGCGATGGCCTTCGGCCAGGGCAAGTGGGCATGGCATTCGGCCGTGCCCCCTGTATTAAAACACTTGCAACCGAACGCTCAAAGACGTTAATCAATCACAGGCTGATTTTGACCTTTTTGACAGTGCTATTGTTATTATAAAAAGGTTCTATGTGATTTTAATGAACACAATTTCAGAGAGGGAATGTTTAACGAAACAAAAACAGCGAAAAACATATTTTTTTTTCCATTTGGGGCCCCCTCCAAAAAACCCTGATTCCCTATGTGTTTAATCCCACCACAAGCCCCTCCCCACCCGTTTTATCCCTTTACCCATCTGTGTTTGAACAAAAATGAGGGTTTTTTTTTCACTGTTTTTGTTTCATTTTAAATTCCCTCTCTGTAATTGTTTTCGCTGAAATCTCTGTATACCGTATAAAAAATGGCATACTTTGAGAATTGTCCATTTTAAAACACTACCAGACTACTAGCTATGGCCTTGGTCAATGGGCCATGCCCACTGTCCATTTTAAACTGAAACCTGAAAGTGACAGGTGGAAGGTTTTTAATTAATCTGAACCACTGCCAATGCTCTGGTCAACCTAAGCACCATTACATAAGGGGTCCAGCCATATGCAAATCAGTTAAATACTGCCACCAATGGGAGCATCTCTGTACGAACTGCTAGGCCAGGTCACCTCTGCATGGAAACAAAAGCAACCCCAGACATCATTCAGCCTTGCTGGGCCTCATCAGTGAGGTGCAGCTTGGTTCCCTATGGCACAGCGAGCATGGGACTCACGTCTGGGCAACCATCTCTTAAATAGGGAGACAAACTGAAACTAAAAAAGTGATGGGTGGAAGGTTTTGAATTAATCTGAACCACTGGCACTGCTTTGGGCAACCTTCCACACCACTGTTTTTCAGCGGTCTGCGCCCTGGCGAAAGGGGTCCAGCAATATGCAAATCAGTCAGGTACTGACTGCCACCAATTGGAGCAGCCCTCTATTTGAACTGTGTCAAGAATCCCAGGATGTCATCACTTCTTCCATGGAGGAAGCTCCTTCCCATGAGGCCTGGAAGGTGAGGCCACTACCTGATAGTCCCTTTGGGTGTGGTACTCAGTGGGTGGATCTCGTGGGGAGGAAAGCCCCCTATGGGGCAAGCAACAAAACCTTGGGAGAAATGCTGTGTCTTTCCCTTACACCCCAACCTCCCTCACTCTGCTATCCTGCACAACACATTATAACTCAAAACACTTCTGTGTATGTCTGCAGAATAGACAATGTCACTTCCCCAAGAAATACTGAGATGAGGAAGAACATTGAGTACAAGGATGACTATAGTACTGGGACACGGAAGATGTTCAGAGTTATGTGGAATAATCCACTGAATGACTACAAATGTACTAGTCCATTTTTATCTGGCAAATAAGAACAGAACATAAGATTTGAAGAAGGACTTGAAAATGATGGAAGTGCTCCCAGGAGGAAGCAGGTGATTTGAAGTCCTAGCAGCAGTTGAGGAGACAGTACCCTGACGGTACCAGGAGCAGGATACATACCCACTGGTAGAGGTATTCCCGAGGCATCTGTCGAAGACAGACACCCAAAAGGAGCAGAAGCTTGAGCCCCGAGACAGACGGGAAGTCTGGAGTGCGTGGAGAAGGCGAGATGCACATTTCAGAGTCTGGGAGTCAGCGCAGAGCTGCTACAGTCCCTGGCAGCCATGGAGGGAAGCAGAGAAGGCCAGAAGCACCCACAAACAACACTATCAGTAAACTCTCAAGAGAGGTTGGTAATACCAGGATGGTTGGCGGGATGGCTAAAAGAAGCGAGTATCACAAAGGCAAGTCTGGGACCCGCTCACACAAACCTAATCAAGGCTTCCATAAGCAATCTTCATAGTCACAGTAACTGGCAGGATAGGGCACCAGGCTGGCTGTGACCAACAAAGTAGTAGTAGTAAAGCAGGAAGAAGAACAATTAAAAAAAACAGAAAAGGTGAGTTTGGGATTCACACCTATATGAAGAGACAGGGAAAGCAATATTCATAGTCACAGTATTATCTTGGAAGATAGTATACCAGGTTGGCTGTAAACAACGAATTATTAGTATAATGAGAAAACCCCAATTAAAAGCACAGAAAATGTAAAAGCCTGGGGGTCACTCACATATGGAGAGAGAGCCAAACCACTCTTCATAGTCACAGTACCTGGCAGGGCGGTGTACCAGGTTGGCTGTGAAACCAATGAGAAGACAAGAGGAATCTTCATAGTCACAGAATTCGGGAGAAACAAGAGCCAGGTTGACTGTGAAATATACTGGAAAGATATTAAGGCAAGGGAAGCATGAGCCCTAGTAATTACACATGCAAGACAAAGGCAAGAAAAGTGAGATATTCCCTCAACATTTTCATGAGGCAGGAGAGGAAACCAAGGGTAAGAGAAGCAAAGCCCCACCCCATATTGTTGTTTTGTGGACATTTTTGGAAAACTGAAAGAAGCAAGACCCTTAATGGACATTCAGATGGTGAGACAACCTGGGGAGTAAGGTTGTACTTTCTTTTGAAGTTTATTTTTTGCACCTTTTTTATGTTTTGTAAGATGGAAAAGAACTTTGAGACTGAAGAAGATCCCCTTTTCACATTAGTTTGAGTTCTTAATGTGAGGACTGTAAATAGAATTTTTGTCATGAGGGTGGATGTATTACTTTGGACTATCCACTACTAGCACTAGCACCTAACAATATTTTAATGAAGAGTCATGCAGTCAAGAACAAACAAATACAATTCCCATAGATAATAAACTTTAATTCATATATCTTCCCAAACAAATATTCAACCATATCTTATTCATTTATGTACTTATTTATTTGTAATGCGCAGTAGCCCAGGCATCAGGGTGCAGAAAGATTAGAGAAAGCAACAGTGGGCCAAAAGAAGAAAACTAAAAAGATAGAAAGACTAGTGAAAGACATTCAAAGAAGACGGTTTTTAAATGCTTCCTAAATGTCAGTAGGTTACTATCAGCGCACAAATCATTAGGGAGTTTGTTCCAGGACGAGGCTGCCTCTACCAGAAACGATCTGCCATTTCCCCTGGCCCATCTGCTCCTTGGGTAGGCCAAGCACATCTAATCAGTGGACCATGTAGTCCTAGCAAGGTGGTGCATAATAATACAGCCCTATAGGTACAGAGGTGATTGTCCGTAGAGGCATTTATGTACAATGGTTTTTACTTTAAAACAAATACTGCCCTTCACTGAGAGCCAATGCAAATCCCTACTATGGGCAGAGATGGACCTCTTTTTTTCACAATATACACTGCATCATTTTGCAGAATCTGTAGTTTTCCCGAACAGCCCTTGCTAGCACCGGCCAGCAGGGCACTGCAGTAATCGATCCTGGGCATAACAATAGCTTGGACCAACGTTGTGCTTCAGAAACATACGGTTTAAATGGTATTGGGTCTTACTTATAACATTGTTAATGTGTGCTTACGAACTCAAAGAGGGTTCAAAAACAACCCCCAAGGTCTTAACCTAAGTGGCTTTTTTAATATGATGGTTGTCTATAATAAAAACCAGAGTACTGCGCATTGAGCTTAGAACATGCTTGAGATGAACCAAAGATCATAAACTCTGATTTGTCTCCATTGAGACACATCCCGTTTGCCGTCATCCATTTCTGAATTGATTTGTAGATTAAAGAGATTCTCTCAGCATCTTTTGTGTAGTCTCCACTCAGCTCCATAATCAGCTGAGTGTCATCAGTGTAGTAAAGCACACTCCCAGTTTGTCCAGAAGAACATACAGTGGGTGACAATATACATTAAATAAGGATGGCGAGAGACATGCGCCCTGTGGCATGGCACCCCGCATTCCATCAGCTCTGGCTTAGAGCAGGCATCGTCCCAGACAATTTTAGACATCCTGTTGTTAAGGAACGATCTGATTCAGTTAGCTGCTTCTTTGGAGCAAGTTACTATGCTTACAGTCTCTTAAGGAGCTTCTTGTGGTCCACAAGATCGAAAACTGCTGAAAGATCTAATAACATCAGCAGCTTTTGTCCATAATTTTTAGTATTTCTGTTTGCAGCTCCAATATTGCGCTTTGTGTGCTGTCAAATGATCTGAACCAAGATTGCCTGGGGTGTAGTCCTTCAATAATTTGCAAATCTTCCTGTAGCTATTTATCAATTATCTGAAACAGAAAAGGAGTGTTGGTTGTAGGCCAAAAGTGAGTACATACTTCATGATCCAACCCAGGTTTCTTTATCATGGGAGTTACTGACACATTTTTTATTAGATCTGGTACTCTATTGTCCTCAAAGGTGACATTGGCAAAGCGAAACAAGAAATGGAAGAAAATGTTAGCTGTTTTCTAAGATAATTTTGGAAGGAAGTCTCACCTGAGCATGTAATAGGTTTCATTTTTTTAAGTACTTCATCCATTAACTTCATCCATTAACTCTTTAGAGACCGGTTTAAAGGAAACAAACAGGTTTGCCCAACTGAGCTGTTTCTTCACTGACCAAATGTAGGGCAGCGTGAGCGGCGTTATTCTAATTGCTTATAATATTAGCATGAGCTGCTGTTATTTTTGCAGACAAAGCCTTCTGGACTACTTTGCAGTCTTCATTTATTGGAATAAATTAGGGTAATGGCACTTTAGGCTTCTCCAAGTCTCTTAGAATCTCGAAAAGTTTCTTCAATCGTTTTTGGATTTGAAGGTTTGGTAGTCAAAATAATTTTTCTTAGCCAAATGAATCTCTTTACATCACAATAAAGAATTTCCATGTATTTTGTGTCTGATCTTTCTCTCAGATCCTTTCGCTCTTCCTTTTTCATGTTTACGGGCATGGAATGCAGGAGTATGCCACATCTGGCTATTTGTCTTTTGTCTAAGTGACTTAAACTTGAGAGGCACAACCTGATCCAACAATCAGAATAGAGCCTTCTCATATTCCAATACCAAAAGGTGCAGAGATTCCCAAGCCAAGATATAATCCATAAGCCAAGTAAGGCAATGCTTCAGATCGCTATAGTGAATATTATTATAGTTTCTAAAAATGACTTTCTACAGGACGTTTTTTTTTAATTACAGTAATGGGAAGTGTAAAGTAGAACATCACAAAAGAATGATCAGATCAAATACAGGGTCCGAAATCCAGTGGGCTTAACACCACATTGTTAGCAACAATCCAGTCTAACACTTTGCCCATATTGTGAGTCTGTTCCATACAAAGAATGAAATGGTTATTCTTAAAAATGTGTTCTAGATGAATGTCTTTGGAATCTTGGGGTGTCCAAACCATCTATTAAAGTCACCCGGCACAATAGTAGAGCTGTTAGGTTTATTCAAGGATGATATGATATCTAAAATAGCCTTTTGAAAAGATGGCATGTCACTTGGTGGGCAGTAGTTAAGGATATGGGTGCAGTTATTAGGAGAATGGGTGGTTTTTAACAAAACAATTTCACAGCCCTTACAGGTAATAGGTGCTTGAGAAAAGTTCAGTTATTTCTTGACCAAGAGTGCCACCCCACTCTTCCCTACCACATTCTCTATTTTGCCCAAGAAATGTGTACCCTTCAGGTGTGGCCAAATCTATATTAGGGCCAGACAGTTCATCCAGTCTACAAATGATCATACAGCTCAATCAAGTAATAGAAAAAAGTGGAAGACAATACCAAGAGTGGTACAGTGGTGGGGTATCAGTTGTATGGAGGTGCTCCATTTACTATAGTCCAGGGTTAGGCCAGTTCTCCAGTGCCTCAGTGCTCCAGCTTAGTGGGGCACTGGGAGGGCGGTGACAGTTTTCAAGGGTCTGTTGGTAATATTGGTAATATCACCCCCTTCCCAGGGGAGAGACCCGAGCCTCTAATTTCATCACCACTATATCAATCACACCTAGTACCGGCTAAGTCTTCCTAAATGCGCAGGCTTGTCAGCAGGTGTGAGGTGGGAAGGTCTCATCTACACCTACATAATTCTTATTCATATTGACTTTGAGGATGTGGTCCTAGGTGTTGTGGTGTGGCTCGACGTACCATTTTGAGGGGAATTGGAAGATGTATCATGGAATGGTGCTGACAGGGTGGCATTAAAGTGTGTTTACAGGATTGCCAGCACTATGCTAGGTATATGACATGATGCATTACCTGTGGGACAAGTCGCATTTAAGCTGTCTTTCAGCCACCAGTATATGCAGCCGCACATTGTCTGCATTTATCGGAGGCAGTGACTGTGGGCTGTTTGGCCTTTGAGCTGCTTTGAGTTGTTTTGGATTACTTTGCTTTGGGTAATTTGTTTTTGCCATTCTGTTCAGCACTCTAGGTTCCTTATCTTATTCTCAAGATTTAACATCTTTTGAGGCTGTGACTGTGTGATGTCTGGCCGCTGAGCTGCCTTGGACTAATAATGTGCATTGTGGACACTTGCCTCTGGTTATTTTTGTGTTTATTTAGGTTTTATACGTATTGTGAATTGTTTTTATTTTTAATATTTGTCATTTCTTTGGTGTGGGTTTAATGCTTATTGTGGGGGGATATATTTATATATTTTAGATACAACCATTTTTATGCTGTTGGAAATTTGCCAGACAACAATATCTAGTACTGGATTGTTTATTGTTAGTATTTGTTATATGGTTGTTTCTACATACCTATCTAGTATTTTAACAATTTTAGCACCTGCACTTAATCCACCAGTCTGCAATTTGCACATGGTACATCGGCCATCTCGTAATTATAGTGATGGGCCCATATGATAGATATTTTATTATTTTTAGAAATTATAATTTTCATTTTTAAGTATTTTTGACTGAATATAGCTTTAGGGGCTTAAGGATTTTATTGCTGACTTTCTTTTGACAAAACGAAAGGCTTGTGACCAATTTGGAGTGGAAACAGGGTTTACTGCAAAAAAGAAGCCTAAAGGGTTTGGAAAGATAAAGGGATACTCAGGCCCTACGAAAGTGGGGGAAGGACTGCAAAAGGTCACTGATGAACTTGGGTATGGGTCAGGTACATTGGAAAGATTATTTACAAAAGCAGTGGGGTTTTTGGATGCAAAGATTATGAAGGCTGAACAACGTATCATTGATAGCAATATGACTGATCTAATCTCTGACAATTTAGAATAAATTCTTTAACTGGTAGAGATTGATATGAGTAATGCAGAGCCAGCCACATTGACGGATAGTGGCAAAAAGAATGCTATATCTGACCAGGTACCAACAGGGTGTTTGGGCAGTAAATCAATATCCTTAACTATAGCCGGAAACTCTGAATCTGACCCAGCTCAGCTACACAATATTAAAGAGACTTACCTGGAATATATTTTTGGGAAAACGTTAACTATCACCTATGGCTAAGTGCTAAACATTCACAAAGCTCTATGCAGATTAGAGTCTAAATTATAATTGCTTTTGCGGGTAACAAAAAGTACCGGACATGGGAGTACTCAGCTAGCCTCTCTGATGTGTGAGGAAATCACACAAACAGCTAAGACCTGAACTGAACACTGCACAAAGCAAGTTGTAGAATAAGGGAGAGCCAGAAGCTGAGTAGGGAGACCTAGACTCTACTGAAAGGTGCCAATTTGTATAATTCCAAAAGGGGTAGTGCCAGAAGTAGAACTGAAGTAATACATGATGGTCCTAAGGTACCTAAGCACAGAAGTGATTTAGCTACAGAGAATAGTGATTTACTGGTGGAGACTTTAGACCTTGCAGGTTCAGTTACAGTGCCCAGGAGAATGGAGTACCTGCCAGTGGGAAGAAGGAGACTGCTTTTGAAGAGCAAAGAGGGCACAAAACATGTGATGAATTTGACTCTGGGCACTGTGAGTAACCTAAGGGCATACTCACTTCTTTTACCCTTGATCCTCCTTATGGGAAAGGCCATCACTCTTGGATCCTGACCCTGGAGGTGGATATGCAAGGGAGGATCACCCGGGTGGAGGAGACTTGGGGAGTGGGGAGAGGACGTCCTTATGTGAGACATGGTATCCCCATTTCCCCATGGTATCCCATTTCATAATGAACCTACTATCCCTCAATTCTTTATTGGTTATTGTCAGCCCTTTCCCTGGTTTTCCCTTAAAACATTCCCCAAGAAACACCATTTGGGAACTGGGACAAGGAAGAGACCAAATCGAGAGACACATTCTCATTGTATTAACACACACACATACCAGCCTCAGCTGTGAACTGAGACATGGAAGAGGACAGAACAAGCAAGGCAGGACCACCGTTTCAACATTGAGCAGTCTAGTCTTTTTCAGACAAATCATGGTGACGGGAACTTTAAAAGCCTGAATAATTGAGGAAATGGAGTCAGCTGATGTGAAATCAGGGCTATGGACTGCTTCATGCAAGCAGACCTCTCCAGAGCAGCAGTGTGGCACGCAGATTGTTTGAGACCCTTTAGAAGATGCAGAACTGGACGGATGGTGTAAGCCGGTGGCAGACCGTGAGAGAGAGACTGGTGAGACCAAGCAAATCGGTTGTGTGAGTCCCGAGCAGCAAGAGCAACATCGCTGAGTGAGCAAAGCCACAGGGAGATGTTTGAGAATATGTGAGGTACTGCATGGAATGAAAGCACTTGTGGTGGCAAAGGACCTCTCAAGTAAACCTTAAGCTCTGACCGGTGAGTGTACCAAGAAGGGGGAAAAAGGGGGGAAAATGGGGAACACCGGGCTGGCAGGCGAACATGGAAAACAAGTTATGATCATTGATTTGAACAGAAGCACGCATTTCTATGAATCCCAATTTGAGTGAAACCAAATATAAATACTTATGAATACCCATTGGAATGAAAGAAAGTTTGTGCATTTTGAATATGGATCAGAGTGAAAGAAAATTTGTGAATTCGTCTGATACAAAGAACTGTATTATATGAGAAACACGCATTGGCAAAAATAAAGAGAATTCAAAGGAACTGTATCACATGAGAAACAAACATAAACGTTTGTGGACCAAACTTGATTCTGATGTCTGTGTCTGATTCATAATGCCTTCATAGCACCTGCAGAGGCTGGACTTGACTCCTTAAGCAGTTCCCTTGGTTATAGGTATGGCAAATGTGCCGACTCTAACCTCACAGGATGATGCCATTTCCCCTATGAAAAAAGTTACGCATTGTGTAAGGAATATGTGTGGGGTTTCCTTGTTGAAGAGGACAGATCTTCTAACTGCAAGGTGTTCTTACTGGCTGGGCAAAGGTGAGAAATGTTTCCCCTGTGATTGTATAACCATTACCCTAAAAAAACATAAACAAGGTTCTTGAGACATTATGGAAAGGTTTGCATAGCCACAGAACCAATTCTAACATCTATTTTCTCACTCTGGGCTTTTTTTTATAAGACCACTGCCAGTAGGGGAGATCTGGAAAATGATTGGCCTGGGACTTACAGGTTTCTGGCCCCTTACAGTATAGTGGTCTGTGAAAAGGCACCTTTGGGATTCCCATCTCAGTTAGGTTTGAGTGTCTGCAGGACTTGGAAGATACTGATTGACCTGAGGCTGCTTCGGAAGCAGCTCCTCAACTGAAGTCCTGGGAAAGGGTTGGAAATTATCCCATGTGCTGTGACAGGGATGTCACTAAGAGCTGCATGACCCAGGATTGTTTGGGACATTGTTTTCGATCAGAAAGGGTGGAGGGTGAGGGATGGCCTTCAAGTGAAGATATTGGTTTTCAACATTTCAGTCTAGCTAGAAAACTACAAGATGAATCCTGGGGAGTTTATTAATGAGTACCACCTCATTATGTTCCGGGAGACCTGGGCATCTGCACCAATTCCTTTACAAGGGTTTGGCTCTTATTTATACCATTGGTCAGGCCTAGAGGAAAAGGAAAAGTCTCTTGGGGTTTGGCAATTTACATATCTATCACCTTGGTTTGGGATGCCTACCAAGACGGTTGCTCAAATGAGAACATTCTGTCTATTCTAGTTGAAATCCCAGGTGCAAATCCAAATGGGCTGATACATTTTTAAAACAACAAAAGGGGTGATGAGGAAATGAAATTATTAAAATCCGTTAAACAAATGTAAATAACAATAACTTGTATAAAGGTTGTGAGCTCCTTTTATAAGTAGGAGGGGATTTTAATGTTTGCTTTGGATATGGGGAAGAGTTCCTCTACGATAACAAGGAGGAACTGGATGTATCTATCCCTAATGCTCGTTTAGTGGATCCTGTCATGTCCAGTAATGCCTTGATACTATGGGATATATTGATGGAGACAGGTTTGAGGACAGTTGATGGGAGTGTGAAACTGAACACTGCCAGTAGTTATACCTTTAACAATGGCAGACACTGTAGCATTATAGATTATAGTTTGATCCCCATGAAGTGGTGGTGAAGTATTGTGGATTTCGAGCTCTCCAGAAGGAGACAATGTGATTGTTTCCCTCTCCAACGTGTCTGGGCATCGGGAGGGAGGAGAGCAAATAGGAGGGGCGATTTGTACTGCCAACCACATATGAAGGGCCCCCAAGGCAAGGTGATTCACTGGCAAGCTGATAGAGAATCAGAACCCTCCATAAAGACAGTGTCATCAAATAATGAAGCCATTTTGACCTGCCTAGACCTTAAGTCTTTTCCTTCAGCAATTATTACATCTTTCGGTCTTAATGTGGAGAATTGTAAACTGATCTTCTACCCTATTAAATCTGCTATGATTAAACAGTCTGGACGAGGGAGGTCTTGGCTCACACCCATCTACAGCGAGAAAATTAGGTTACTCTTTGAAGATATCAAAATGCCCTCTCCAAATGCATAACCATAAGGTTAAGGAGGAAAGATTACAAAGGGGAATTGAAAAATAGAAGGGCAGAAATTGCAAGTGAATAGTGGGATGCTTTGAGTTCTGCAGCACCCTCCCATGACACAAAAGCTTTCTGGAAAATTGTGTTGAGAAACATGGGTGGATTGGATTGCTCATTTTACAGTTCCAGAGATACATGTACAGGAACAAGATTGGGATAGACATTTTAGAACCCTATTCAATGTTGATGAGGTTCTGAGGCAGTTGAGTGAGGAGGTTACTACAGGGTATATGGAGACATTGGATCTCATTACGAGTGTGGCGGCGCAGAAATAAGGGTGCTGGTAAACTTGCCAGCAACCCTATTTCCATGCTACCACACTACAAGTCTGCCTGAAGGGGCTGTCATGCCCAGCAGATCTGACCCTGCCGGGTGCAACGGCCCCAATAGGCAGAGTTGTCATGGAAGCACTGGAACCATTAGCAACAGTGCCAGTGCTTCCGAGTCCCCATTCCCGGCACTCCACAGGAATAGGGACTTACCAAATGGGACGGCTGACTTCCTGCATCATCGGGACTTGTAATGTGCTGGTGGCACCTGGAAATCATGTGCCAGAAACAGTGTTCCGTGGTTGGTGGTACCGGCGGGTTACCGCCGACATCGTAATGAGGCCCATTGTCCCTTCTAGTTGTGGGGGAACTGACAGCCATTATGAGAAGACAAAAAACACTTAAACCTCCTGGTTATGATGGCTTACCAAACAATTTATTTTGTGCCAACTTCGATTTATGGGCTCCGTTCTTAACACAAGTTTTTAATGCAATCATAGTCACTAAACAGGTCCCTGAAAGTTGGGAAGTGGGCATAATTGTTCCAATCAATAAAAGGGGCAACAGGGCTAACCTCTCCTCCTATTGCCCAGTTACATTTTTGAACAGCACGTTAAAACACTTTGCTGAGACCTTGCTCAGGAGACCGAAGGAGTACATTGAGGACCACCATCTCTTAAATGATATGTAAAGGTAAACTCTGCCAAAGTAATCCAAGAAAATAGCACAAACGTAATAAAAAATTGAGTGCACACTTGCAAGAAAAAACTGCTAATTATTTTCAAAATATGTCTGGGAGGATCCGACAGCTCTCTGGAACTGAACTGATGGCAAACTCAACACACTCATTCTGGGCTACAATATTTAAGGTGGAAAACTGCAGAATTACCATATTCTACAAATTCAACATTAATTACAATCCAAACATTTTTCATGGGCTATTTGTCATTGAACCCCTGAAGAACACTATGCATTGAACAATCTGATTGGGAGGTTACCTTTTCAAGTGGCAGTTAAAATACCACCCCCAAACATTGCCATTATATAATGACCAGCAGAAAGTGCGGTATTGCCATTGGTTGGCACTCTTTATAATATAGTTGATAACAAGGATCTGTCCTAATTGGGCATTGACACCTGAGACAGCTTGGGTCGTAGCATCCCAATGAGACAGATCAATGATATTGTGAGTGGAATTCACTGAGGTCAAAACTTTTCTACAGCCCCTGGAAAAACACAATCTCTTCCCAATGACTGGCACTTTGGCCTTCCTCCCCTTGAACCTACAACTCCAGTCCCGAGACATGCTTCTAACTGTGGATGTGAACTTCTAGTTTTCTGTTCACAATGAATAGCTGTATTTAAAAAAAAACGTGAGTGCAGCCCTGTTCCTGTAATTAATTTCTTATATTTATCCTTTTCAACATGGCACTTTTACCTCTGGACCAAATGCCCTGCTCTCAATGGGGGCACTGTGCTTACATCCTAATTTTTCAATTTGACAATTTCACCTTTCTAGTATGTCACACTTTATCCTTCATAACCATTATGTATTCATTCAGCTATCATCTGGGAAGGCACCTCCTGCCTCCAGATCGATTTCAGGACCCTGAGAACTTTCCCCTTTGCAAAAATGAACTGGTCTGCTTGCAGCATCCTGCCCAACAGCAAAATGAAATTTCAGATAAATGACCATAGCTCCAAAATGCGGCCTAGCATGCTAGGTTGGCAAGATCTGCAGCATGTAACTATGGTGTGCTTCAAGATGGAGGACCTCTTGCTCAGTACAACAACTAACACCTGTAATTACTAAAACTCAATTTACACATTCCAACAAAACCCAAACTACTTAACCTTATCTAATAATATAAGTTTAATAAAAAGAATACAATATAATTTTAAAAAGTGGTTTGCGGCACATGTGTTCTTCTGTGCAGCACGCAACCTAAAAGCTCCCTGAAGTGCAGCAAAACTACATCTACATCTGCTCTAAATACAATGGCCCTCATCAGGAGGCTGGAGGTACCAATATCCGCTTTTACCGGCATGGTTGCCTCCTTACTGCAATCCGGGCATGGGTTCCTCGTATGAGGAATTACCGGGCCATCGCAACCTTGGTGGACCCAGTAATTCCCCGTCCGAGGAACCCGGACCCGGTCCATCCCCATTCCCATTCGAGCCCCCATAGGGCTCAATGGGAATGGGGATGGAGCTAACAACGGGCCCGTTAATGATGGGCCCGTTTTTAGCTCCCTGGTGTCCTCGCGGGACCCAGTATGGACGCCTGGTTTTTCCAGGCGCCCATTGCGGGTCCCGCGAGGAGACCTCGTGGTAGGGCGGAATGGGTTTACCGGCACCGGCACCTTTACCGGTGCTGGTAAACCCATTCCGCCAACCTTATGATGAGGGCCAATGTCACACTAAAAACAACACGTGACATCTAAGTCATCTACATCATCACCAGGGGTCTAATGCCTTGCTAAAAGAGTTTTCTTATATTAAACTTGCGCAAACCTTTAGGACGTTATAAGGCAGGCGTGGGAACTGTGAACCAGTGCCTGAACCTATACTTGATTCTGTCCAAATATATTTCCATGATGCTCTGGAAGATTCATAATGAGCCTGGTGTACCAAAGCCTTTGGTTGAGATGATATTATTCTCACTAACTCTCAGGTTTGGGTTCGCTATGGGGGAGAAGGTGGCTTTAATAAGCCGGTTGAGACAAATAAAGGTGTCAGACAGGGGTGCGTAATTGATTCCCTTCTGTTTAACGTTTCTGTTAACTCTCTTGCTTCAACTCTGGCTGCACAAACACTGACGTTCCTCAACGGAAAGGTTGTCTGCCTTGAGTTACCAATGGTGTGGTCTTGCTCGCCAAAACTCGTAAATCCTTGCAGGTACTGGTGGATACTTATAGCAGCTATATGCAGGCAAGAGGTTTATTTGCCAATGCAGGCAAATACAAGTTCATGTGCTTTTCAAAGTGTCTAAAATGAAGAAGGGACCATGCAATATTATTAAATGGTCAAAGACTTCAGGTATGCCATGATTTTGCCTATTTGGGGATAACCTATACCCATCACCTTACATGGGACACTAATATAAATAACCACAGGGCACAAATTAATGAGGTTATTAAAGGTGTTTTCAGGTTCACCAGGTCTATTGGGCAGTTACCAGTTGGACACATGCTTGAGATTTTTAGGGGGAGGACTATCGGGTCGGTGGGCATATGGCTGTGAACTTTGGGGTTATGGAAAACTTGACATGCTGTAGAGTGGGGAACATTTTTTTTAGCCCATCTTTTAGGTGCACACCCAACTACAGCCACGTATATGACACATGTTCAGACTGGTGTCCACTTCCTTACAGATGTGTTGAGAATAAGGGGGATTCTGATGTTGCTCTCTGTGTGGACAAATAAAGAGAGGACTTTAATAAGTCTTTTATTAAAGAACATCTTGAATCTAAGGAATTCCCCTATAGTGGGTTTGTTGCATTGCATTAAAACAGCATTGGGCAGCATGGGACTAGGTTGTTATTTTAAAAATTGCGAAAACATCAAGATTATGCAGATACCAATGCTTACATTTTGCTTTTGATCTGTTAAGAGCAGTTTCCATGAGATGGCAAACTTGGACAAACCAACAGTTAGAGCGCACCTTCTAGTGAGCCCAGTGGGGGGCCCAGTTGACTATCTTATCTGGGTGTCACATATATATCACCAGAGATGGTTAATTAGGGCCAGCTTTAATGTTTTGGGCCTCAAAGCTATCACTTGTAGGTGGGTATGGGTCTCTGACATAGGTTTGTGTCGGGAGCCGGAAACTTAGACAAATTTTATATTGTTTCTGTTTTGGCACCACTATAGTGACATATGCAAAGGATATCTTTCCGAATTGTGCTTAAATTAAGTGGTTATGCCAAGGACACATGCCATTATGTTTGTACTATCTCTCCCAACGGTTGGGAAGGCCCTTGCTTTTGCCTGTTTTTTTTTTTTTTTTTAAATCAGCATGTAAGAAAATAAGTACTCTTTACCATTAAGCAGATACATCATGATGCTGGTATGTTTTATGGTTTTAGTCGTTTTCCCTACTTTTCATCTTCATGTGATTTTACGTGTTTTTTTAAAATATTATGTAACAATTAAACGATGGAAAATTCTTTTATTCTTTTAGCATTTGGAACTGTGTTATTAAGGACTGCATGTTATATGTTCTTTTATGTTATGATGATGTTTGATGGATTTCCAATTGTAAATCCGAA